>NW_020174641.1:45384-80483 GCF_003031525.2 Neophocaena asiaeorientalis asiaeorientalis
GTTGGGAGATTGTGATTGACATGTATACATTTATATGTATAAAATAGATAACCAGTAAGAGCCTGCTGTATAAAAAATAAATTAAATTAAAAATAAATGATTTTTTTTAAAACGGAAAAAAGTTATTCCTTTCACATACATGTATTTATATTAATGAATTATTTCCATGCTTATATCTATAAGTACAAAAATGAGGAATAAAATCTACCTTGAACCAAAAAAGAAAAAAACACAGAACCCACCAGTTATACAGAGGAAAACCCTATCAGGGCACTTGCTCCAGTGGTAAACAATTCTGAAGTTGGTCAGAGGTGGGGAATCATCTCGCATGCAACCAGCAGCCCACCACCCTGCAAGGAGCATCCTCATTGCAAAGCTGGGGGACCGTACCGAGGCGTCTGTGAGTAAACGTGAGCTGAGCCCCATGTCAGCTGCTGCTGAACTGTTCCCACCCTTCTCAGGAAAAACACCTGAATATGTACAAGGAATTGAAAGCCTAGAGGAAGGGCCATGGAGCCACACCAGCGACAGCACGTAGGCTGACTTGGTGCCTGCAGGCCAGCCAGGATGGTCCTGGCCCTGGGCGCTCTTCTGGAAGCTTTCCATTTCCCTGCCTGAGATACCCCTCCTGTCCAGGCCCCCACTGCTTTTTTCCTTCCTCACCTCTTCCTGGGGAGAAATTCCAGCGTAAAGTATGGGTGACACATCCTCTTCTTTAGCAGGTGGCAGCCCGGCAACTCCTGTAGAAAGTCCAGCAGAGCCCACTCACACCGGGCCACTCACAAAGCCGTGGCCCCTCACTCCCACACACCAGCCCAGCCTCGATACTTCTGACAGGGCAGAGAAAATGGCGTCAGGCACAGCTGCAGGGGCTCTTGCTGCCTGGAGCGGTGTTTATATTGACCTCAACCCAGGCACACCTGGGGAGGGCTGGCCCCCACAGTCAGGCTGCCCAGGTCAGCCAATAATCACCCCTCAGGGGCTCACACTTGCAGAAAATGGAACTTGCTGAATCGGCCAGGTCCAAGGAACAGGTGTGGACTCCTGAGAGTCAGGATAGACAAGGGGCTGCAGCTCTGGCTTGTTTTCTAATCATTTTATCTGGCCCATGAGTGGGAGACAAATTCAAGAAAACCCTCTCCTAATGAGAGGAACCCAGGAGTCAGGGAGAGGAGGGGTGGTGGGTGGAGACAGAGGCCTGGTGCCCCGGGTGCAGTGGAAGTCTCTGGAAGACCAGGTAGAAGGAAGCCCCACAGAGTGGTGCCCAGGGTCACAGACCTGTCGGAGCTGCTGTTTGTTAGCTCAGGTCCTATTATTAGGTGCTCTGAGTCAGCTCTGAGCGACAGGTGAGCTGGGGGTGCTCTGCAATGAGGGCTATGTGCACAGTTCCTGTGTGCCCAGCCCTGCTGGAGTACTTGCCCAGGGGAGCTCTGTATCCTGTGAGGGGCCTGACCACAAGAGACCCATGGGCTCCTGGGTAGCTGCACAGGTGAGCTCCATATCCTGGGAGGGGCCTGACCACGAGAGCCCTGTTGGCTGCTGGGGACCTGCCCAGATTAGCTCCATATCCTGGGAGGGGCCTGACCACGAGAGCCCTGTTGGCTGCTGGGGACCTGCCCAGATTAGCTCCATATCCTGGGAGGGGCCTGACCACGAGAGTGCCATGGGCTGCCCAGGTAGGGGTGGACCTACCCAGATGAGCTCCACATCCTGGGATTGGCCTGACCGCGAGAGCCCCGTGGGCTGCTGGGGACCTGGTAAAGGATGTCAGGACAGTCAGTGAAGCCACTGAGGATATACATCCAGTAGTTCCTAATCCCTACACACTGCTGGTCATTCTACCATACACCAGGACATGGTATTCTATATTAGACTGAAATTATGCCTCATTCTGTATTCCATTAGTCCCAGAGTCACAAGAAATTTTGGCTTGTGAGTGTCAGGACTCAACATACAACAAAAACAATACTGCTGGGCCGTCCTGCCCCAAGGGTTCAAAAATTCCCACACCATCTTTGGGGAAACGTTAGCTAAACACCTAAAAGCTCTACCTCTGGAAAAGGGAAACCTCCTTCAATATGCAGACGACATTCTGATCACCAGCCCTACTAAAGAGGCCTCTGAATCACCTAGCCAATAAAGGATAGAAGGTGTCAAAGAAAAAGGCTCAAATATCACAGACTAAGGTGGCCTGCCTGGGCTTCATCCTCACAGAAGGAAGAAGAAGCCCATCCGAAGAGAGGGAAGAAGCCATTTGCGCCTTACCCCCTTCTGAAACTAGAAGATAGCTTAGGGGTTCCTGGGGAGGCCGGGGATTGCTGCATCTGGATCCCTAACTACGGTCTACTAGCTGGGCCTCTACATGAAACACTGAAAGGAAAAGATGATGATCCTTTCGAATAGAATCCAGAAGTGGCCTTTCAAGAATGCAAAGAGCAGTCAATTCAGACCTTTGCCCTGGAACTCCCTAATTTAGCTAAACACTTTGAACTTTACATCCCCATAGAATGTTAATCGCCCTTGGAGTATTAGTGCAAAAACTGGGACCACTTGAAATTTAACAACGCAAGAATGCCCTCCAGGTAGGATAAACTATGGTCACCAATGGCTTGGCTCACCGCCCCATCCGAACACGGTACTGGGGGTATCAAAGAACATGGAAATCAGCAGCCCGCAAGGCCAGCTCCCTCCTAAGGGAAAAGGACCCCACGTGGTGATCCTAACCACCCACCATGCCCTGAAGTTGCAGGGGTCGCTCCGTGGGCACACTGACCTCGAGTGTGGAGGTCCTCCAACTCCAACCTGCAGTGAGACAACCGGGGGCAATGGGCCCCCATGACGACTCGTGTGACCATCACTTGACCTGGAGTTTCTCTCAGAAAACAAGACTGTGCTCCAGAAGAGCAGACTACTGCTTGCAGGACTTACTGCACCCAGAGGGGAGATAATACGTTTGGCGGGGGAACCGTATATCACGCTGTCACCATAGAAAAACCTACAGACACCATGGTGACGGCGGCCAATAAGACGGACTGGACTCCTAGCTACTTCAAAAGGCCGTTGACTCAGTGGCCGTCATGGTCCTGGATCACCATCAACCCTGGACTGTCTGGGAGTTGAGCGGGCAGGGCTCTGACACTTGGTGCTGTTTGTACGTTAATTCAGGAACCTAATTGAAGAAAGCACAGACTACTGATCAGAGCATCTAGACTGGCAGAAATCGTCAGCCTGAGGTGGCCGAACAAATGGGCAGGGTAAAACCAGCCCCCCTAGCGTCTCTGCGCATCTCTTTCCTGGACCCTTAAAGGTCATTAGAATCTATAACGCTTCCAATGCTGGCGCTCAGGCGGACAAGCAGTAAGGCAGGAGCCCTGGGGACAATCAACCTCACCTGGAGGCTGCTGGGGAGAAGTTCTGTCCCTCCCCACGAGTGTGAGGACTCCTAACTCAGCACGAAGCAGTTACAGAAGAGGGGTCTGCACCCACAGCGCCCCAAGAATGAGGAATAAGACAAAAGGCAGAGGAGTGGTTTGTAGCTGCTGGGGACCTGGTAAAGGATGTCAGGACAGTCAGTGAAGCCACTGAGGATATACATCCAGTAGTTCCTAATCCCTACACACTGCTGGTCATTCTACCATACACCAGGACATGGTATTCTATATTAGACTGAAATTATGCCTCATTCTGTATTCCATTAGTCCCAGAGTCACAAGAAATTTTGGCTTGTGAGTGTCAGGACTCAACATACAACAAAAACAATACTGCTGGGCCGTCCTGCCCCAAGGGTTCAAAAATTCCCACACCATCTTTGGGGAAACGTTAGCTAAACACCTAAAAGCTCTACCTCTGGAAAAGGGAAACCTCCTTCAATATGCAGACGACATTCTGATCACCAGCCCTACTAAAGAGGCCTCTGAATCACCTAGCCAATAAAGGATAGAAGGTGTCAAAGAAAAAGGCTCAAATATCACAGACTAAGGTGGCCTGCCTGGGCTTCATCCTCACAGAAGGAAGAAGAAGCCCATCCGAAGAGAGGGAAGAAGCCATTTGCGCCTTACCCCCTTCTGAAACTAGAAGATAGCTTAGGGGTTCCTGGGGAGGCCGGGGATTGCTGCATCTGGATCCCTAACTACGGTCTACTAGCTGGGCCTCTACATGAAACACTGAAAGGAAAAGATGATGATCCTTTCGAATAGAATCCAGAAGTGGCCTTTCAAGAATGCAAAGAGCAGTCAATTCAGACCTTTGCCCTGGAACTCCCTAATTTAGCTAAACACTTTGAACTTTACATCCCCATAGAATGTTAATCGCCCTTGGAGTATTAGTGCAAAAACTGGGACCACTTGAAATTTAACAACGCAAGAATGCCCTCCAGGTAGGATAAACTATGGTCACCAATGGCTTGGCTCACCGCCCCATCCGAACACGGTACTGGGGGTATCAAAGAACATGGAAATCAGCAGCCCGCAAGGCCAGCTCCCTCCTAAGGGAAAAGGACCCCACGTGGTGATCCTAACCACCCACCATGCCCTGAAGTTGCAGGGGTCGCTCCGTGGGCACACTGACCTCGAGTGTGGAGGTCCTCCAACTCCAACCTGCAGTGAGACAACCGGGGGCAATGGGCCCCCATGACGACTCGTGTGACCATCACTTGACCTGGAGTTTCTCTCAGAAAACAAGACTGTGCTCCAGAAGAGCAGACTACTGCTTGCAGGACTTACTGCACCCAGAGGGGAGATAATACGTTTGGCGGGGGAACCGTATATCACGCTGTCACCATAGAAAAACCTACAGACACCATGGTGACGGCGGCCAATAAGACGGACTGGACTCCTAGCTACTTCAAAAGGCCGTTGACTCAGTGGCCGTCATGGTCCTGGATCACCATCAACCCTGGACTGTCTGGGAGTTGAGCGGGCAGGGCTCTGACACTTGGTGCTGTTTGTACGTTAATTCAGGAACCTAATTGAAGAAAGCACAGACTACTGATCAGAGCATCTAGACTGGCAGAAATCGTCAGCCTGAGGTGGCCGAACAAATGGGCAGGGTAAAACCAGCCCCCCTAGCGTCTCTGCGCATCTCTTTCCTGGACCCTTAAAGGTCATTAGAATCTATAACGCTTCCAATGCTGGCGCTCAGGCGGACAAGCAGTAAGGCAGGAGCCCTGGGGACAATCAACCTCACCTGGAGGCTGCTGGGGAGAAGTTCTGTCCCTCCCCACGAGTGTGAGGACTCCTAACTCAGCACGAAGCAGTTACAGAAGAGGGGTCTGCACCCACAGCGCCCCAAGAATGAGGAATAAGACAAAAGGCAGAGGAGTGGTTTGTCACCAGCAAAGCCCATGAAAAATTCCTGGGAGATAAAAATAGAACCTGGGCAATAAAATAAAGTCTAACCATTTTTTCCTCTGTGCTTTGTCTAATTTCACGTGCTCCTAGGGTTCCGCGTGCAGAGGTCCCACACCCGGCACTTCAGACCAGATTTCCTAATGCAGAATGGCTGGGTCGATATTTCAGCTCCCGGGGCCCCATGCAGACTCCACGACATAGAGCCTGAGTTGCAGCCAACCTGCCCCTCAAGAGCTCCGCCCCTCCCTCCCACTGATGCTGCTGGGATCCCTACACAGCAGATAAGCCCACAGCCTGTGGGGTAATGCAGGCTCTCATCTCTCCATTCTCTGAAGAAAATATAAATTTTCCCTTGCTTCTGAGCCAAACTCAGTCTCGATCTGTTGGCTCCAATGACACTGGGCAAGGGGAGCCTTGTTGGGGCCCACTCTGGTGGATCAGTAACAGAAATTGACAACATTGTAACATCAATGAACAGATGTGTGAGCAAAACTGTAATTAACATATAGCAGTGTATAAGCCTCGGGTAAAATAGGATGTCTCTAACACTTCCATTGGATATCTCCATCACTTTATATGTAGCACACAGACACTGCAATTCACCCGTTCCCTAACCCTAACTCTAACTCTAACCCTAATCCTAAACTGAACCCTTAAACTAACCCTTACACTACACAGTACCCTAACCCTAACCTGTACATAAACAATAACGCATAAACTAACACGTACCTAACACTAACCCGTTGTCATACCCTAAACTGTACCCTGAAAAGAACCCGACAACTAACCCTAACACTAATGCTAACCTTAAACCTAACCCTAACCCTAAAACTAATCCTAACCCATACCCTGACTAATGCATACCCTAACACGTACACTAACCCTAAACCATTGTTGTACCCTAACCTGTATCCTAAACCCTACCAGTTCCCTAACGCTAACCCTAACCCTAACACTAAACCTTACCTGAAGCCTTACTCTAACCCATACACTAATCCTAACCTGTACACTAACACTAACCTTTACCCTAACATGTATGCTCACCCTAAACCGTTGTCCTACCATAACCTATACCCTAAACCGTCCCTGTCCCCTAACACTAACCCTAACCCTAAACCTAACACTTACCCGAAGCCTTACACTAACCCATCACCTAATACTAAACCGTACGCTAACACTAAACCATACACTAACACGTACGCTCACCCTAAACAGTTGTCGTACACTAACCTGTACCCTAAACCGTCCCTGTCCCCTAACCATAACCCTAACCCTAACCCTAATGCTAACACTTACCTGAAGCCTTACACTAACCTGTCCCCTAATGCTAAACCGTACGCTAACACTAACCCATACCCTAACACGTACACTCACCCTAAACCGTTGTCGTACTCTAACCTGTACCCAAAGCCATCCACGTCCCCTAATCCTAACTGTACCACGAAACCTAACCGTAACTCTTACGCGAAGCCTTACCATAAACCGTGCCCTAAACCTCACCCGTACGCTAACACTGAACCGTATCCTAACACATACGCTCACCCTAAACTGTTGTCATACCCTAATCTGTACCCTAAACCGTCCCCGTCCCTTAACCCTAACCATAACCCTAACACTTACCTGAAGCCTTAACCTAGGCATACACAGCAGATAAGCCCACAGCCTGTGGGGTAATGCAGGCTCTCATCTCTCCATTCTCTGAAGAAAATATAAATTTTCCCTTGCTTCTGAGCCAAACTCAGTCTCGATCTGTTGGCTCCAATGACACTGGGCAAGGGGAGCCTTGTTGGGGCCCACTCTGGTGGATCAGTAACAGAAATTGACAACATTGTAACATCAATGAACAGATGTGTGAGCAAAACTGTAATTAACATATAGCAGTGTATAAGCCTCGGGTAAAATAGGATGTCTCTAACACTTCCATTGGATATCTCCATCACTTTATATGTAGCACACAGACACTGCAATTCACCCGTTCCCTAACCCTAACTCTAACTCTAACCCTAATCCTAAACTGAACCCTTAAACTAACCCTTACACTACACAGTACCCTAACCCTAACCTGTACATAAACAATAACGCATAAACTAACACGTACCTAACACTAACCCGTTGTCATACCCTAAACTGTACCCTGAAAAGAACCCGACAACTAACCCTAACACTAATGCTAACCTTAAACCTAACCCTAACCCTAAAACTAATCCTAACCCATACCCTGACTAATGCATACCCTAACACGTACACTAACCCTAAACCATTGTTGTACCCTAACCTGTATCCTAAACCCTACCAGTTCCCTAACGCTAACCCTAACCCTAACACTAAACCTTACCTGAAGCCTTACTCTAACCCATACACTAATCCTAACCTGTACACTAACACTAACCTTTACCCTAACATGTATGCTCACCCTAAACCGTTGTCCTACCATAACCTATACCCTAAACCGTCCCTGTCCCCTAACACTAACCCTAACCCTAAACCTAACACTTACCCGAAGCCTTACACTAACCCATCACCTAATACTAAACCGTACGCTAACACTAAACCATACACTAACACGTACGCTCACCCTAAACCGTTATCCTACCATAACCTATACCCTAAACCGTCCCTGTCCCCTAACCCTAACCCTAGCCCTTACCCTAAGCCTTACCCTAAACCGTCCCCTAATCCTAACCCGTACGCTAACACTAACCCATACCCTAACCCGTACACTCACCCTAAACCGTTGTCGTACTCTAACCTGTACCCAAAGCCATCCACGTCCCCTAATCCTAACCGTACCACGAAACCTAACCGTAACTCTTACGCGAAGCCTTACCATAAACCGTGCCCTAAACCTCACCCGTACGCTAACACTGAACCGTATCCTAACACATACGCTCACCCTAAACTGTTGTCATACCCTAATCTGTACCCTAAACCGTCCCCGTCCCTTAACCCTAACCATAACCCTAACACTTACCTGAAGCCTTAACCTAGGCTGAACCCAAATTCCAACCCGTACGCTAACATTAAACTGTTCCCTAACACGTAGGCTCAACCTAAACTGTTGTTGTGTCCTAACATGTACCCCAAACCGTCTCCCTCCCCTAACCCTAACCCTAAACCTAACCCTTAACCGAAGCCTTACCATAACCCGTCCCCTAACCTAACCCCTACACTAACATTAAACCATGCCCTAACATGTACGCTCACACTAAACAGCTGTCATTCCCTAACCTGTACCCTAAACTGTCCCCATCCCCTAACCCTAATGCTAGCCCTAACCCTTCCCCGAAGCCTTACCCTAACCCGTCCCCTAATCCTAACCCGTACACTAACACTAACCAGTACCCTAACAGGTATGCTCACCCTAAACCGTTGTCGCAACCTAACCTATACTCTAAACAGTCCCTATCCCCTAAACCTAACCCTTACCCGAAGCCTTAACCTTAGATGTAACCAAATTCCAACCCGTACACTAACACTAACCAGTACCCTAACAGGTATGCTCACCCTAAACCGTTGTCGCAACCTAACCTATACTCTAAACAGTCCCTATCACCTAAACCTAAACCTAACCTTAAACCTAACGCTAACACTTACCCGAAGCCTTACCCTAACCCGTCCCCTAATCCTAACCCGTACGCTAGCACTAACCCATAGCCTAACACGTACGCTCACCCTAAACCGTTGTGGTACCCTAACCTGTACCCTAAACCGTCCCCGTCGCCTAACCCTAACCATAACCATAACCATAACCCTAACACTTAACTGAAGCCTTAACCTAACCTGTCCGCTAATCCTAACACGTAAATTAACACTAACGCATACCCTAACATGAACGCTCACCCTAAACTGTTGTTGTAAGCTAATCTGTACCCTTAACCGTCCCTGTACCCTAACCCTAACTCTATCCCTCACGCTAATCCTAACCCTTACCCAAAGCCTTACCCTAACCCGTCCCCTAATACTAACCAGTACACTAACACTAACCCATAACCTAACAGGTACGCTCACCCTAAACCACTGTGGTACCCTAACCTGTACCCTAAACCGTCCCCGTCCCCTGAACCTAAACCTAACCCTAACCCTAAACCTTACCTGAAGCCTTACCCTAACCCGTCCCCTAATCATAACCAGTACGGTAGCACTAACCCATAACCTAACACTTACACTCACCCTAAACTGTTCTTGTACCCTAACCTGTACCCTAAACCGTCCCTGTCCCCTAACCCTAACCCTTAACCAAAGCCTTACCCTAACCCGTGCCCTAATCCTAACCCATACGCTAACTCTAACCCATACCCTAAAACGTATGCTCACCCTAAACCGTTGTTGTACACTAATCTGTACCCTAAACCATCCCCGTCCCCTAACCCTAACCCTAAACCTAGTTCTAACCCTAACCTTTACCCGAAGCCTTACAATTTACTGTCCCCTAATCCTAACCCGTACGCTAACACTAAACAGTACCCTAACACCTACGCTCACCCTAAAATGTTGTCGTACCATAAACTGTACCCTAAACCGTCCCCATCCCCTAATCCTAATCCTAACCCTTACCCGACACTAACCCTTACCCGAAGCCGAACCCTAACCCTTACCCAATTCCTTACCCTAAACCGTCCCCTAATCATAATCCGTACGCTAAAGCTAACCCATACCCTAACATGTAAGCTCACCCTAAACAGATGTCGTACACTAACCTGTACCCTAAACCGTCCCCATCCCCTAAACCTAACCCTAACCCTAACCCTTAACCAAAGCCTTACCCTAACACTTCCCCTAATACTAAATGGTGTGCTAACATTAACCTGTACCCTAAAACGTATGCTCACTGAAAATCTTTTTCGTACCCGAACCTGTACCCAAAACCGTCCCCGTCCCTTAAACTTAACCCTAAAGATAACTCTAACCCTTACCCAAAGCCTTACCCTAACCCGTACGCTAATTCTAAACCTTACGCTAACACTAACGCGTACCCTAACACATACGCTCAACCTAAACCGTTGTCATACCCTAAAGTGTAACCTAAACCGTCACCATCCTCGTACCCTAACCCTAACCCTAAACATTACCCGAAGCCTTAACCTAAACCGTCCCCTAATCATAACCCGTACGCTAACACTAAACCGTACCCTAAAACGTACGCTCACCCTAAACCAATGTCGTACCCTAACCTGTACCCTAGACCATCCCCATCCTCTAACCGTAACCCTTAACCGAAGCCTTACCCTAACCCGTCCCCTAATCCTAACCCGTAAGCTAACTCTAACATGTACCCTAGCACGTACGCACACACTAAGCCGTGGTCGTACCCTAACCTGTACCCTAAACCGTCCATGTCCCCTAACCGTAACTCTAAACCTAACACTAAACCTAACCATTACCCGAAGCCTTACCCTAACCCGTCCCCACTCCTAACTCGTACGCTAACATTAACCCATACCCGAACACGTACGCTCACACTAAACTTTTGTTGTACCCTAACTTGTACCCTAAACATTCCCCGTCCCCGAACCCTAATCCTAAACCTATCCCTAACCCTAACACTAACCGTACCAGAAGCCTTAGCCTAAACCGTCCCCTAATCCTAACCAGTACTCTAAAACTAACCTGTACACTAACACATACGCTCACCAAAGCTGTTGTCATACCATAACCTGAACAATAACCGTCCCCGTCCCCTAACACTGATCCTTATCCGAAGCCTTACCCTAAACTGTCCCGTAATCCTAACACGTACGCTAACACTAACCCGTACCTTAACACGTACGCTCACCCTAAACCGTTGTCATACCCTAAACTGTACCCTAAACCATCCACTAAACCTAACCCTAACTCATACCCTAAACCTAACCCTTACCCGAAGCCTTATCCTTACCCGGCCCATAACCCTAACCCGTACGCTAAGACTAGTCCGTACCCTAACACGTACGCTCACCCTAAACCGTTGTCGTACCCTAACCTGTCCCCTAAACTGTCCCCTAACCCTAACCCTAACCCTAACACTTACCCGAACACTTACACTAAGCCGCCCCCTAATCCTAAACCGTACGATAAATCTAACCCATACCCTAGCACGTACACTCACACTAAGCCGTTGTTGTACGCTAACTTGTACCCTAAATATTCCCCATCCCTGAACCCTAATCCTAACCCTAACCCTTACCCAAAGCCTTACCATAACCGTCCCTTAATCGTAACCCGTACACTAACACTCACCTGTACCCTAACACATACGCTCACACTAAATATTTGTTGTACCATAACCTGTACCATAAACCGTCCCCATCCCCTAACCCTAATCCTAACCCTAACCCTTACCCAATGCTTTACCCTAACCCGTCCCCTATTCCAAACCCGTACACTAACACTAACCCATACCCTAACACGTACACTCACCCTAAACAGATTTGGTACCATAACCTATATCCTAAACCGTCCCTGTCCCCTAACCCTAACCCTAACCCTAACCCTAACCCTTACCTGATGCCTTATGCTAACCGGTCCCCTAATCCGAACCCATACACTAACACTAACCCATAACCTAACACGGGTGCTCACCATAAACTGTAGTCATACCCTAACCTGTGCACTAAACCTTCCCTGTGTCCTCTCCGTACTCCGACCCGAACCATTACCCTAACCCGTCACATAATCCTAACCCGTCCGCTACCACTAAGGCGTACCCTAACATGTATGCTCAGTTAAACCATTGTCGTACCCTAAACCGTCACCTAAACCTAACCCTAAACCTAACCCTTAACCAAAGACTTACCCTTACATGTCTCCTAATCTTAAACCGTACACTAACACTAAACCACACCCTAACACGTCCCCTCAGCCTAAACCATTGTCGTGCCCTAACCTGTACCCTAACCGTACCCGTCCCCTAACCCTAACCCTAACCCTAACCCTTACCTGAAGCCTTAACCTAACTCGTCCCCTAATCCTCACCCGTACGCTAACACTAACCCATACCCTAACACGTACGCTCACCATAAACCATTGTCATACCATAAACTGTACCCTAAACTGTCCCCGTCCCCTAATCGTAATCCTAACCCTAACCCGAACCCTAAACCTTACCCGAAGCCGAACGCTAACCATTATCCAAATCCTTACCCTAAACCGTCCCCTAATCATAATCCGTACGCTGAAACTAACCCGTACCCTAACACGTAAGCTCACCCTAAACAGATGTCGCACCCAACCTGTACCCTAAACTGTCCCTGTCCCCTAACCCTAAAGATAACTCTAACCGTTACCCAAAGCCTTACCCTAACTCGTACGCTAATTCTAACCCTTATGCTAACACTAACCCGCACCCTAACACGTACGCTCAACCTAAACAATTTTCGTACCCTAAACTGTTACCTAAACCGTCCCCGTCCCCTTACCTTAACCCTAACGCTAACCTTAACCCTAACCCATACCCGAAGCCTTACTCTAACCCGTCGCATAGTCATTACCCATACGCTAACACTTACTCGTACCCTAACACGTACGCTCAACCTAAACCATTGTCTTACCCTAACCTGTACCCTAAACCATCCCCGTCCCCTAACTGTAACCCTTAAGCGAAGCCTTACCCTAACCCGTCCCCTAATCCTAACCCATGTGTTAACAATAAACCATACCCTAACACGTATGCTCACCCTAAACCGTGGTCGTACCCTAACCTGTACTCTAAACCGTCCACGTGCCCTAACCGTAACCCTAACGCAAACCTTAACACATACCCGAAACCTTACACTAACCAGTCCCCTAATCCTAAACCGTACGCTAACACTAACTTGTACCCTAACACGTACTCGCACCCTTAAACGTTGTCATACCCTAACCTGTACCTTAAACCATCCCCGTCCCCTAACCCTAACCTTAACCCTAACCCTTACCTGAAGGCTTACCCTAACACGTCCCCAATCCTAAACCATACTCTAACACTAAAATGTACCCTAAGACGTACGCTCATCCTAAGCCATTGTCATACCCTAACTTATACCCTAAACCATCTCCGTCCACTAACCATAACCCTAAACCTAACCCTAACCCTAAACCTAACCATTACCCGAAGCCTTACCCTAACTCGTCCCCTAATCCTAACTCGTATGCTAACACTAACACATACAATAACACGTACACTCACACTAAACAGTTTTCGTACCCTAACCTGTACCCTAAACATTCCCCGTACCTGAACCCTGACACTAACCCTAACTCTAACCCTTACTCGAAGCCTTACCCTAAACTGTCACTTAATCCTGACTGGTATGCTAACACTAACCCATACCCTAACACATACACTCACATTAAACCATTGTCATACCCTTACCTGTACACTAAACCGTCCCCATCCCCGAGCACTAACACTGCCCCTAACCGTAACCCTTACCCGAAGCCTTACCATAACCCGTCCACTAATACTAACCCGTACGCTAACACTAACCCATAACCTAAATCGTACACTCAGCCTAAACTGTTTTCGTATCATAAACAGTACCCTAAACCGTCCCCGTTCCCTAACCCTAAACCTAAACCTTATCTGAAGTCTTAACTAACGCGTCCCCTAATCCTAACCCATATGCTAACACTAACACGTGCCCTAACACGTACGCTCACCCTAAACTGTTGTACTCTAACATGTACCCTAACCGTCCCTGTCCCCTAAATGTAATCCTTGCCCGAAGCCTTACCCTAGCCTGTCCCGTAATCCTAACCCATATGCTAACACTAACCCGCACCCTAACACGTATGCTCACCCAAAAACGTTGTCGTACACTAAACTGTACCCTAAACCGTCCCCTAGCCCTAACCCTAACAATAACCCTAACTCTTACCCGAAGCCTTACACTAACACGTCCCCTAATCCTAACCCAGACGCTAACACTAACCTGTACCCTAACATGTACGCTCACCCTAAGCCGTTGTCGTACCATAACCTATACCGTAAACCGTCCCTGTCCCCTAACCCTAACCATTACCCAAAGTCTTAACCTAACCCATCACCTAATCCTAAGCCGTACGCTAACAATAAGCCGTACCCTAACATGTACGCTCAAACTAAACTGTTGACGTACCCTAAACTGTACCCTACACCGTCCCCGTCCCCCGACCCTAAGCCTAACCATAACCGTAACCCTAACACTTACCTGAAGCCTTATCCTAACACGTCCCCTAATCCTCACCCATACGCTAACACTAACACATACCCTAACACGCACGCTCACAATAAGACCTTGTCATACACTAAACTGTACCCTAAACCGTCCCCGTCCCTTGACCCTAAACCTAACCATAACTGTAAGCCTAACCCTTACCTGAAACGTTATTCTATCCCGTCACATAATCCTAACCCATACACTAAAACTAACCCATACCCTAACACGTACGCTCACCCTAAACCGTTGTCGTATCCAAACCTGACCCCTAAACAATCCCAGTCCCCTAACCCTCACACTAACCCTAAACATAAGCCTTAACCGAAGCCTTACCCTAACCTGTCCCCTATTCCTAACCCGTACGCTAACACTAACCCGTACCCTAACATGTATGCTCACCCTAAACCGTTGTCGTATCCAAACCTGAACCCTAAACAATCCCAGTCCCCTAACCCTAACACTAACCCTAAACATAAGCCTTAACCGAAGCCTTACCCTAACCTGTCCCCTAATCCTAACCCGTACGCTAACACTAAGCCATACCCTAACATGTACGCTCAACCTAAACCGTTGTCGTACCCTAACCTGTACCGTAAACCATCCCTGTCCCCTAACCGTAATCCTCATCCAAAGCCTTACCTTACCCATCCGCTAATACTAACCCGTACGCCAACATTAACCCATACCCTAACACGTACGCTCACCTTAAATCATTGTCGTATCCTAAACTGTACCCTAAATGGTCCCCTATCCCTAACACTAACCCTAACACTAACCCTAACCTGTAACCGTACCCAAAGCCTTACCCTAACTCGTCCCCTATTCCTAACCCGTACGCTAACACTAAACTGTACCCTAACACGTACGCTCACACTAAACCATTGTTGTACCCTAACCTGTACCCTAAACCATCCCCGTCCCCTAACCCTAACCCTAAACCTAACCCTAACCCTTACCCAAAGCCTTACCCTAACCCGTCCCCTAATCCTAACCCGTACGCTAACTCTAACCCGTACCCTAAAACGTACGCTCACCCTAAGCCATTGTTGTACCCTAATCTGTACCCAAAACCGTCCCTGTCCCCTAACCCTAACCATAACCCTAACACTAACCCTTACCCGAAGTCTTACCCTAACCCATCCCCTAATCCTAAACCATACGCTAACACTAGCCCATTCCCTAACACGTACGCTCACCACAAATGTTGTCATACACTAACCTGTACCCTAAACCGTCCCCATCCCCTAAACCTAACACTAACCCTAATCCTAACTCTTAACCAAAGCCTTACCCTAACCCGTACCCTAATCCTAACCCTAACACTAGCCCGTACCCTAACACGTACGCTCACACTAAGCCATTGTCGTACCCTAACCTGTACCCTAAACCGTCGCTGTCACCGTCCCCTAAACCTAACCCTAACACTTACCCGAAGGCTTAACTTAACCCTTCCCCTAATTCTAATCCGTACGCTAACAATAACCCGTATCCTAACACGTACGCTCACACTAAACCATTGTCGTACCTTAACCTGTACCCTAAACGGTCCCTGTTCCTTAACCCTAACCCTAACACTAACACTAACCCTTACCCGAAGCCTTACCCTAACCCATCCCCTAATCCTAACCCGTATGCTAACACTAGCCCATTCCCTAACATGTATGCTCACCATAAAAGGTTTTCATACACTAACATGTACCCTAAACCGTCCCCATTCCCTAAACCTAAACCTAACTCTAACCCTTTACCGAAGCCTTACCTTAAACCATCCCCTAATTCTAAACCATACACTAACACTAACCTGTACCCTAACACGTACGTTCACGCTAAGCTGTTGTCGTAACGTAACTTGTACGCTAAACCGTCCCCTTCCCCTTCCCCTAACCCTAACCCTAACCCTTACCCGAAGCCTTAACCTAACCCATTCCCTAATCCTAACCCTTACGTTAACAATAACCAGTACCCTGACACGTATGCTCACCCTAAACCATAGTCGTACCCTAACCTGTACCCTAAACCATCCCCATCCCCTGACCCTAACCCTAACCATAACCGTAACCCTAACCTTACCTGAAGCCTTATCCTATCCCGTCCCATAATCCTAACCCATATGCCAACACTAAACTGTACCCTAACATGTATGCTTACCCTAAACTGTTGTTGTACCCTAACCTGTACCGTAAATGGTCCCCGTCCGCTAATCGTAATGCTTATCCTAAGCCTTACCCTTACCCGTCCCGTAATCCTAACCCGTACACTAACACTAACCTGTACCCTTACATGTACGCTCACCCTAAACCGTTGTCGTACCTTAAAGTGTACCCTAAACCGTCCCCTAATCCTAACCCGTACGCTAACCCTAACCCGTACCCTAACACGTACGCTCACCCTAAACCGTTGTCGTACCTTAAAGTGTACCCTAAACCGTCCCCTAACCCTAAGCCTAACCCTAACCCTAAACTTACCCCTTACCCAAATCTTTACCTTAAACCGTCCCCAGTCCTAACCCGTACGCTAACACTAAAACATACCCTAGCACCTCCGCTCACCCTAAACCATTGTCGTACCCTAGTCTGTACCTTAAACCATCCCCGTCCCCATCCCCTAACCCTAACCCTAACCCTAATCCTTACCCTTACCCGATGCCTTACCCTAAACTGTCCCCTAATCCTATCCCGTACGCTAACACTAACCCGTATCCTAACACATACGCTCACCCTAAACCGTTGTTGTACCGTAACCTGTATGCTAAACCGTCCCCGTCCCCTATCCGTAATCCTTCCCCGAAGCATTACGCTAACCCGTCCCGTAATCCTAACCTGTATGCTAAATCTAACGCATACCCTAACACGTACGCTCACCTGTGATTTCTCCATTGCATATTCTAGCCTCCTTTATCATAAATAAGGTGACCATATGTGTATGGGTTTATCTCTGGGCTTTCCCTCCAGTTCCATTGATCTGTGTTTCTGTTTTTGTGCCAGTACCATACTGTCTTGACTACTGTAGCTTTGTAGTATTGTCTGAAGTCAGGGAGCCTGATTCCTCCAGCTCTGTTTTTCTTCTCAAGATTGCTTTGGCTGTTCGGGGTCTTTTGTGTTTCCATACAAATTGTGAAAGTTTTTGTTCCAGTTCTCTGAAAAATTCCATTGGTAGTTTGATAGGGATTGCATTGAATCTGTAGATTGCTTTGGGTAGTATAGTCATTTTCACAATGTTGATTCTTCCAATCCAAGAACATGGTATATCTCTCTATTTGTTTGTGTCATCTTTGATTTCTTTAATCAGTGTCTTATAGTTTGTTGAGTAAACTACTTTTGTCTCCTTAGGTAGGTTTATTCCTAGGTATTTTATTCTTTTTGTTGCAGTGGTAAATAGGAGTGTTTCCTTAATTTCTCTTTCAGATTTTTCATCTTTAGTGTATAGGAATGAAAGAGATAAGTGTACATTAATTTTGTATGCTGCAACCTTACCAGATTCATTGATTAACTTTAGTAGGTTTCTGGTAGCATCTTTAGGATTCTCTATGTATAGTATCATGTCATCTGCAAACAGTGAGAGCTTAACTTCTTCTTTTCCGATTTGGATTCCTTTCATTTCTTTTTCTTCTCTGGTTGCTGTAGCTAAAAATTCCAAAAATGTGTTGAATCATAGTGGTGACAGTGGGCAACCTTGTCTTGCTCCTGATCTTGGTGGAAATGGTTTCACTTTTTCACCATTGAGAATGATGTTGGCTGTGGGTTTGTCATATATGTCCTTTATTATGTTGAAGAAAGTTCCGTCTATGCCTACTTTCTGGAGGTTTTTTATCATGAATGGGTGTTTAATAATGTCGAAAGCATTTTCTATGTATATTGAGATGACCATATCGTTTTTATCCTTCAGTTTTTTAATATTGTGTATCACATTGATTTGCATATATTGAAGAATCCTTGCATCCCTGGGATAAACCCCACTTGATCTTGCTGTATGATCATTTTAATGTGCCGTTGGGTTCTGTTTGCTAGTATTTTGCTGTGGATTTTTGCATCTATGTTCATCAGTGATATTGGCCTGTAGTTTTCTTTCTTTGTATCATCTTTGTCTGGTTTTGGTATCAGGGAGATGATGGTCTCAGAATATGTTTGGGAGAGTTCCCCTCTCTGCTATATTTTGGAAGAGTTTGAGAAAGATAGGTGTTAACTATTCTCTAAATGTTTGGTAGAATTTGCCTGTGAAGCCATCTGGTCATGGGCTATTGTTTGTTGGAAGATTTTTAATCACAGTCTCAATTTCAGTGCTTGGGATTGGTTTGTTTATAGTTTCTATTTCTTCCTGGTTCAGTCTTGGAAGCTTGTGCTTTTCTAAGAATTTGTCTATTTCCTCTAGATTGTCCATTTTATTGGCATATAGTTGCTTGCAGTAATCTCTCATGATCCTTTGTATTTCTGCAGTGTCAGTTGTTACTTATCCTTTTTCATTTGTAATTCTATTGATTTGAGTCTTCTCCCATTTTTTCTTGATGAGTCTGGTTAATGGTTTATTAATTTTGTTTATCTTCTCAGAGAACCAGCTTTTAGTTTTTTTGGCTTTTGCTATTGTTTCCTTCATTTCTTTTTCATTTATTTCTGATCTGATCTTTATGATTTCTTTCTTCTGCTGACTTTGGTTTTTTTTTCTTTCTTTCTCTAATTGCTTTAGGTGTAAGGTTAGCTTGTTTATCTGAGATGTTTCTTGAGGTAGAATTATAGTGCTATAAACCTCCCTCTTAAAACTGCTTTTCCTGCATCCCATAGGTTTTGGGTCTTCATACTTTCTTTGTCATTTATTTCTAGAGGGGTGCTAAAGTCCCCTACTATGATTGTGTTGCTGTCGATTTCCCCTTTTATGGCTGTTAGCATTTGCCTTATGTATTGAGGTGTTCCTGTGTTGGGTGCATAAATATTTACAATTGGTATATCTTCTTCTTGGATTGATCCCTTGATCATTATGTAGTGTCACTCTTTGTCTGCTGTAATAGTCTTTAGTTTAAAGTCTTTTATGTCTGATATGAGAATTACTACTCTAGCTTCCTTTTGATTTCCATTTGCATGGAATATCTTATTCCATCCCTTACCTTTCTTTTGATTTCCATTTGCATGGAATATCTTATTCCATCCCCTATCTTTTAGTCTGTATGTGTCTCTAGGTCTGAAGTGGGTCTCCTGTAGACCGCATATTTTCCAGTCATGTTTTTGGATCCATTCAGCCAGTCTATGTCTTTTGGTTGGAGCATTTAATCCATTTACATTTAAGGTAATTATTGATATGTATGTTCTTATTACCATTTTCTAAATTGTTTTGGTTTGTTATTGTAGGTCTTTTCCTTCTCTTGTGTTTCCTGCCTAGAGAAGTTCCTTTAGCATTTGTTGTAAAGCTGCTTTGGTGGTGCTGAGTTCTGTTAGCTTTTGCTTGTCTGTAAAGGTTTTAATTTCTCCATCAAATCTGAATGAGATCTTTGCTGTGTCAAGTAATTTTGTTTGTAGCTTTTCCCCTTTCATCACTTTAAATATGTCCTGCCAGTCCCTTCTGGCTTGCAGAGTTTCTGCTGAAAGATTAGCCGTTAACATTTTGGGGATTCCCTTGTATGCTATTTATTGTTTTTCCCTTGTTGCTTTTAATATTTTTTCTTTGTATTTAATTTTTGATAGTTTGAGTAGTAAATGTTTTGGCATGTTACTCCTTGGATGTATCTTGTATGGGACTCTCTGCACTTCCTGGACTTGATTAATGATTTCCTTTCCCATATTAGGCAAGTTTTCAACTATTATCTCTTCAAATATTTTCTCAGTCTCTTTCTATTTCTCTTCTACTTCTGAGACCCCTATATTCGAATGTGGTGTGTTTAATGTTGTCCCAGAGGTGTCTCAGATTGTCCTCAATTCTTTTCATTCTTTTTTCTTTATTCTGCTTTGCAGTAGTTTTTTCTACTATTTTGTCCTCCAGGTCATTTACCCATTCTTCTGCCTCAGTTATTCTGCTATTGTTTCCTTCTAGAGCATGTTTAATTCCATTTATTGTGTTGTTCATCATTGTTTGTTTGCTCTTTAGTTCTTCTAGGTCCTTGTTAAACGTTTGTTGTATATTCTCCATTCTAGTTCCAGGATTTGGGATCATCTTTACTATCATTACTCTGAATTCTTTTTCTGCTAGACTGCCTATTGCCTCTACATTTGTTTGTTTTGGTGGGAACTTACCTTGCTCCTTCATCTGCTGTGTGTTTCTCTGTCTTATTTGGCTTTGGGAACTGTGTTTGGGGTCTCCTTTTCACAGGTTGCTGATTCGTAGTTCCCGTTGTTTTTGGTGTCTGCCCCCAGTGGCTAACGTTGGTTCAGTGGGTTCTGTCGGCTTTCTAGTGGAGGGGACTGGTGCCTGTGTTCTGGTGGGTGTGTCTGGATCTTGTCTTTCTGGTTGACAGGTCCGCTTCTGGTGGTGTGTTTTGGGGTGTCTGTGGCCTTATTATGATTTTAGGCAGCCTCTCTCCTAGTGGGTGGGCCTGCATTCCTGTCATGCTAGCTGTTTGGCATGGGATATCCAGCACTAGATCTTGCTGGTCTCTGAGTGGAACTGGGTCTTAGCGTTGAGACAGATATCTCTGGGAGGCTTTCGCCATTTGATATTACAAGGTGCTGGAGGTCTCTGGTAGACCAATGTCCTGAACTCAGCTCTCTCACCTCAGAGGCACAGGCGTGACACCCGGCCGGAGCACCAAGACCCTGTCAGCCACATGGCTGGGGGTGAGAGCAAGAGGTAGCTTTGGTACATCTCAAAGACCACCAATGAGATTCACTGACCATTTTCTCTCCAGAAGTGAAGAAAACAAAATTCAGTCTTTGGCTAGTCAGCCACTTTGGTAGCCAGCCTCCAAGATGGCCCTAATTATCCCCTAATTATCTCCCAGTCTTCATGTACCTGTGTGGCTCCTCGCACTTGAAAAGGGATGACTGTTAAACTAATAAATTGCAGAAATGACAAAGTGCAGCTTCCAAAATCATAAAAGACATTGCAGCTTCTGCTTTGGTTTCTGCTAGATCACTCATCCTGGGGTAAGCCAGCTGCCATGTCATGAGGACACTCAAGCAGCCCTAAGGAGAGATCCATGTGGCAAGGAACTGAGGCCTCTTCCCTACAGCCACGTGAGTGAGTCATCTCAGAATTCAAAAGATTTAATTTTATTTATTTTTGGTTGTGTTGGGTCTTTGTTGCTGCACAAAGTTTCTCTAGTTGTATGAAGCAGGTGTTACTCATCGTTGTGGTGCACGGACTTCTCCTTGTGGTCATTTCTATTGTCATGGAGTATGGGCTCTAGGTGCATGGGCTTCAGTAGTTGTGTCATGCAGGCTCAATAGTTGTTGCTTGCTGGCTCTAGAGCACAGGCTCAGTAGTTGTGGCACACGGGCTTAGTTGCTCTGCGGTTTGTGGGATCTTCCCAGACCAGGGATTGAACCCCTGTCCCCTGCATTGGCAGGCAAATTCTTACCCACTGCGCCACCAGGGATGTCCAGTGTGCTCTTTTTTAAACCTAGTCGGTTTTCATTATTTTCTATCTTAACAATTCTGTATTAAATTAAAAAAAAAATAGTACTCCTTTCTACCCCTCCTGATTGAGGTTTATATATGAAGAAGTATATCTTATTAATCTCAAATTTTCACCTTTTAAGAATTAATCACAATGTCAAGTATTTAATACCTTTCAGTTCCATCTTGAAAAGCATGGATATTAAAGTGCTAATATAATTACCTTCCCTAGTCTATAGTTTTTACTTTTTGTTATGTATAAAAAACAACTAAAAACATGCATGGTTTGTAAGGAAATGACAAATTTCAGAGAATTCAGAATCTGAATACACTCTATACATAGCTTCTAGATAAAGACACAGAAAATTGCCAGACACTCAGAGGCCCCCTGGTCCCATTCTAGTGACTCCCCTTAAGGTTTAAGACTGTTCTTGTATCTAACAAAAAGGTCATGTTACCTGTATTTTGTAGTTTATATAAATGTTATGACACAGTAAAATCACTTTTGGATTGGGCTTTTTTATTTTATGTTGCTTGTGAATATGCCTATATTGTTTCCTGTTGTTGTGATCATGCATTGCAACTGTTGCATAGGATTCCATAGTGTAAATATTTAACTATTAATTAATTTATTCCAATGTGTATTACAATATGAGTGATTTTCAGGTTGTGTCTATTGAGAATAGGACTGGTATATAAATTCTAGAACTTGAGCTTTGGTGGTGTGTGTATAAATTGTTGTTCAGTATACAAGTAGTAGTAAAATTTTCGAGTCATACCTTTCATGTGTTTATCTTTTTAGATATTTCTAAATATTTTCAAAACATGTGTATGATTTTTCTTGTTTTTTTACATCTTTATTAGAGTATAATTGCTTCACCATGGTGTGTTAGTTTCTGCTTTATAACAAAGCGAATCAGTTATACATATACATATGTTCCCGTATCTCTTCCCTCTTGCGTCTCCCTCCCTACCACCCTCCCCATCCCACCCCTCTAGATGGTCACAAAGCACTGAGCTGATCTTCCTGTGCTATGTGGCTGCTTCCCACTAGCTATCTATTTTACGTTTGGTAGTGTATATATGTCCATGCCACTCTCTCACTTTGTCACAGCTTACCCTTCCCCCTCCCCATATCCTCAAGTCCATTCTCTAGTAGGTCTGTGTCTTTATTCCTGTCTTACCCCTAGGTTCTTCATGACATATTTTTTTCTTAAATTCCATATATATGTGTTAGCATATGGTATTTGTCTTTCTCTTTCTGACTTACTTCACTCATTTGTATGATTTTTCATCCTCAGCAGCAGTGAATGAGATTCAAGGATTATACTCATTCTTGTCAAACTTGATAATACCTGTCATTTTCATTTGAACTTTCTGGTTGGTGAGTGATAATTAAAGATATCACTTTTTTGCATTTAATTGACTACTAAGAAGCCAAGCATCTTTCGATATGTTTACTTACTATACTCTCTTTTTTGAAATATCTTTTGGTATATTTTCCCCATTTTTTGCTATTACATTATCTTCTTACTGAAGACTTCTTTTTTTTTTTTTAACATCCGAAGACTTCTTATTTAGGAGTTTTTAATATATGCTTGCTATGAGTTCTTCTCTCTTTCTGTCTCTCCTTCTCTTTCTTTAGATGAGTGTCAGTTTTTAATGTTAATAACATCTAATTTGTTATTTTCCTATTTATTTAGTCTTATTTCTATTTATTTATGTAGTCTTCTTATCTGTAGCAGAACACATTATTTATTCTAAACCACAAATATGTTTTCGTTTCTTCAATAAATCTAATTATTAAGCTTTAAATTTAATTAACTTTCTAAACTAAATATGTTGTATCATAGTGAGTATTAATTTTTCTATGACAGCTGAAAAGTTACATTTATTCAGAAAATGTTGTATTCAGCTTTCTTTTCATTTGCTCCTACTTCTCATTGATTCACAGAGGTAAACATCACTTCATCCATGGGTCTGACTTTTCTCTGATTTCTCATGGTCATTCTCACTAATTCGTCTGGCCTCCTGAAATCTTTAGCAATCCCATTATTCCACAGAAGCAAAAACCTTCCTTGGGTTTTTTTCCTCAGAAGACTGATTATTCTCATATTTTAAATGGGAGATTGCAATAAGTTAGAAGAAAATGCCACAAGTGTCTCTCATTTTTTTTTCACATCTTGTATCAGCCTCTGCTTGCACTCTGTGTTCAAAGATTTTTGTACAACACATTGATGGAAGATGCCAGTTGTTTCCCTCCTTGGGGAAAAAGACAGATTAATTACCTGACAAATAAAATAAAGACAGTGTCTTGCTCTGCCCAAATGTTGGACAGGATTGCTTGCATCCTAATTTAAAAGTTTCAGGTGACAGAAGCTTAAGATTCCTAAGCTTTAATCCATGCTTGCACCATGCACAGCACCCAACAGGACTGCTTTACATAACCCCATGAGACATTTGTGTGCAAGTGGAACAGATAAAAATATAAAACTCTTGCTGTCTTTTTGTGTCATATAAATGATTTTTTGTCTCATTTAAAATATTTGTTTCTAAAATCCAAAAACGTGTCAGGCTAAAATATTGGAATTTCAAATATGGTAAAATCTAAGCCCCTTCAAATTTCTTTCCAGTTTTGTTGATAATGGGATGCTGTCAGAGATATGACTTCATTAAACACAATAGGTAAGATTCCTTCATAGGCCTGATTGGGGAATATGAAAATAATCCCTGGAAAAATCTGGACATTTTCTAGTTCTCAAGTATTGGTTAAGATGGTAGAAAGGGCCCTTCCTTTTCCTATATGTGAATGCAGATCAATTGAGAGAGGTGGGGATAAAACAAGCAGCCTAAATATCCTTTATGTTTGTTGTACTACTAGTAGAAAGAGGAAGGGTCAACATGTCACCATGGTTGATATAGCAAATAAGCTGCATGAAACTACACAGAAATATACCTGCTTGTATTTTCTGTGCAGTTTCCCTCTCTTTTGGTGTGCCCTGTTACCTCCCTCAACATATGTACCAACTCCAACAGCATTAAGCAGAAATCCAAAGAAATCTATTCTTTGGAATTATGAGGAAGGGAAGACTCGAAAATTTTATAGCATGCTCTATACAAATATACACGTCACCATCCTTATCTATGTCATGCCATGCGTGGAGGGTCAGTAGGTTCAGGGGATTCTAGAAGCACCAAGGTCTGTGGGGTTAATCACAGCTGCATTCATGGGCAGTAAAAGAGAAGGGCCTTATCTTGGTCACTTTCTCAATGCTAGTAGCTACAAAAAGAAGAGGACAGCAGACATCTTAGGGAGAAGAGCCAACATTAAATGAAATGTCCTAATTACTCTAGGCAACCTCTCATGATAGCCTCCCATAGCTCCTCGAATCCCTACATACTTGCACAAGGGATAGTGTAATATTAATGGAGCGTGCGACTGCAGCTTAACATTATGTTTGTTGAAAAAAAATAAAAGTAGCTTCAAGTGATAGGAAACTATTGTAACAATGTGGACAGAACCCTTTGGATGGATCCATCATGTCTTTGTTTTTGTGTTTTTGCTGCTTCAGAATCTGTAGTAGAGATTGGTGTGTTCCATGATGCATTCCCACTTCTTATAAGTTTCAGATGGAATACCCCATTAGGAAGAAGTGCACGTAAGGAAGATTAGTGAGTCAAACTCCTCTGCCCTCTGTCAGCAGTGGGTGCAAAGGGATTTAGACTCTCATGATAGCCTCCCATAGCTCCTCGAATCCCTACATACTTGCACAAGGGATAGTGTAATATTAATGGAGCGTGCGACTGCAGCTTAACATTATGTTTGTTGAAAAAAAATAAAAGTAGCTTCAAGTGATAGGAAACTATTGTAACAATGTGGACAGAACCCTTTGGATGGATCCATCATGTCTTTGTTTTTGTGTTTTTGCTGCTTCAGAATCTGTAGTAGAGATTGGTGTGTTCCATGATGCATTCCCACTTCTTATAAGTTTCAGATGGAATACCCCATTAGGAAGAAGTGCACGTAAGGAAGATTAGTGAGTCAAACTCCTCTGCCCTCTGTCAGCAGTGGGTGCAAATGGATTTAGACCAAGTGCTTTCATCCTTTGATGTGCAAAGTTTTCACTATATAAATGATGTTTTGTTTGTTTGCAGGTTAGGAGCCTTGGTCTCAATATCCCTGTTTAAAAATTGTTATCACAGGGGCTTCCCTGGTGGCGCAGTGGTTGAGAATCTGCCTGCTAATACAGGGGACGTGGGTTCGAGCCCTGGTCTGGGAGGATCCCACATGCCGCGGAGCAACTGGGCCCGTGAACCACAGCTACTGATCCTGCGCGTCTGGAGCCTGTGCTCCTCAACAAGAGAGACCGCGATAGTGAGAGACCCATGCACTGTGATGAAGAGTGGCCCCCGCTTGCCACCACTAGAGAAAGCCCTCGCACAGAAACGAAGATGCAACATAGCAAAAATAAATAAATTAAAGTCTTTAAAAAAATCTATACTGGAAACTATTTTTTTTTTAAATTGTTATCACATGTCTGACAGAAAGAATTGCTGATGATACTGGAAAAATTTGAGAGTTATCCTTAACAATTAAGGGTTTTGTAGCAACATGGATGGACCTAGAGATTGTTATACTGAGTGAAGCAAGTCAGACACAGAAAGACAGATATCATTTGATATTGCTTATATGAGGAATCTTTAAAAAAAAAAAAAGGTACAAATGAACTAATTTACACAACAGAAATAGAGTCATGGATATAGAAAACAAACTTATGGTTACCAGGGGATAAGTGGGGAAGGGATAAATTGGGAGATTGGGACTGACCTATACACACTGGCATATATAAAATAGATAAGTATTGATAAGGACCTGCTTTATAACACAGGGAACTCTACTCAATGGTGTGTACTGGCCTATACGGGAAAAGAATTTTTTAAAAAAAGAAACAAGGGTTTTGGGGGTATATAATAAATATAAATGTGCAAACCTTTAACATGAAAGGAAAAATCAGTTAACTCTGTGGTCCCTGTTATGGTATAAATATTTTGTACCTCTAATTTTAAAATTTTGAAACCCAGCTCCGATGTTGATGGTATTAGGAAGTAGGGCTTTGGGGAGGTGATTAGGTCATGAGGCCAGAGACCTCAAACATGGGATCAGTGACCTAATAAATGTAGCACACAGATCTCATGCCCATTACATGATTTCACTGCCGAGCGTGCAGGCTTCTCATTGGGTGGGTTCTCATGTTGCGGAGCACGGGGTCTAGGCGTGCAGGTTTCAGTAGTTGTGGCACACATGCTCAGTAGCTGTGACCTTTGGTCTCTAGAGTACAGGCTCAGTATTTGTGTTAAATGGGGGCTTAGTTGTTCCACAGCATGTGGGATCTTCTAGGACCAGGGCCCGAACCCGTGTCCGCTTTATTGGTAGGCAGATTCTTAACCACTGCACCACCAGGGAATCCCGTGGTAACTTGTTCTTGAACTTTTCAGCCTCAACAATTATGAGAAAACAAAAATATTCTGTTGTTTATAAAACACCAAGTCTCTCGTATTTTGTTTTAGCAGTTAAAGAGCTGGCTGAGGAGAAACATCTGTGAGCTTGAAGACATATCAAGAGAAACCTTTAAATCTCAAAAGAAAAGAGAAAATGGGCACGAAGGAAATCAACAGAACAGAGTAATCAATAATTGTGGAACAATGAAAATGCTGTGACCTATACATAATGTGTATAGCAGGAGGAGAATAAAGATAACAAAGAACCGAAAATATTTTTTAAAAATGACAGAGAATCTCCCCCAAATGAATGTCTGACACTAAATCCACAACATCCAAACTTAGAGGAACATATGAATAGTAAAGAAAACTAACTAGTATCTCTCAGGAACATCAATGCAAAAATTCTCAACAAAATATTAACAAATCGAATCCAACAACATTTTGAGAGAATTTTATATCATGAATGAGAGGGAATAATCCCAGATATGCAAGGCTGGTTCAACATTCTAAAATCAAATAATTATATCCATCATATCAACACCCTAAAGACAATCATTAGCATATCAATACATTCAGAAGACCTTTGAAAAACTCTAACACCCATTCTTCATAAAAACTCTCAGTTAAAGAAATAGACTGGAGCTTTCTCAAGTTGATAACAAAGATCTACAGGAAAATTTTATCTTACATCATAATTAATGATCAAAAACATGAAGCTTTTCCACTAAGTTCAGGTAAAAGAAGGATGTTCCCTTTCGTGACTCCTTTTCCACATTTTACTCCAAGTCCTTGCTAATGCAATAAGGCATGAAAATAAATAAAACAAATACAGATTGGGTAGAAAAAAATGAAAGCAGCCTAAATAAAATGTGGATCAATATACTAAGGAACATCAATGCAAAAATTCTCAACAAAATATTAACAAATCGAATCCAACAACATTTTGAGAGAATTTTATATCATGAATGAGAGGGAATAATCCCAGATATGCAAGGCTGGTTCAACATTCTAAAATCAAATAATTATATCCATCATATCAACACCCTAAAGACAATCATTAGCATATCAATACATTCAGAAGACCTTTGAAAAACTCTAACACCCATTCTTCATAAAAACTCTCAGTTAAAGAAATAGACTGGAGCTTTCTCAAGTTGATAACAAAGATCTACAGGAAAATTTTATCTTACATCATAATTAATGATCAAAAACATGAAGCTTTTCCACTAAGTTCAGGTAAAAGAAGGATGTTCCCTTTCGTGACTCCTTTTCCACATTTTACTCCAAGTCCTTGCTAATGCAATAAGGCATGAAAATAAATAAAACAAATACAGATTGGGTAGAAAAAAATGAAAGCAGCCTAAATAAAATGTGGATCAATATACTGTACGGACACCTCACCAAAGAAAATAGACACTATGTATATAAGTATACAGAAGAATAATTCAGATTACATGCTGCCAACAAAAAACAAATTAACAATACAATTACATACAATTTTAGCCATTAGAATGGCTAAAATGTGAAAAATGACAAGAACAAATTCTGTAGGGGATGTGGAACAACAGGAAATGTCATTTGTTATTGGTGGAAATGAAAAATAATACAGCTACTTTGGTAGTCTGATTGAAACTTGCTTGAACTTTCCCTTACTGTACAATCTGACAAGTGTTCTCATGGATATTTACTGAAAGTAGTTTAAAATATACTTCCAGACGAAAACCTGCATATGGATATTTATAACACCTAATTCAATATTGCCAAAATGTGAAAGAAACTAAGGTGTCCTCCAATAGGTGAATGAAATGATATAGTATTAATATATTCCGTGAATGGGATAATATTGAGCACTAAAAAAGTAAGCTATCAAGCCATAAAAATATGTGGAATTTCTTTTTTTCTTTCGAAATATAGGTGATTTTCTTTATTTTGTAATTTAAATTTTCTTGGAGTATAGTTGATTTACAACACTGTGTTCATTTCAGCTGCACAGCAAGTGATTCAGTTACACATATGCATATATTCATTCTTTTTCAGATTCTTTTCTGAGAAAGGTAGTCCCAGAATATTGAGTAAAGTTCCCTGTGCTATACAGTAGGTCCTTGTTGCTTATCTATGTTATATATAGCAGTATTCATATGTTTCCCCCAAGTTCCTGATTTATCCTTGCCCCCCACCTTTCCCCTTTGGTAACCATAAGTTTGTTTTCCAAGTCTGTGAGTCTGCCTCTGTTTTGTAAGTTAGTTCATTTGTATCAATTTTTAGGTTCCACCTAGAAGTGATATCATACAATATTTGTCTTACTGTGTCTGACTTACTTCACTTAATACAATGATCTCTAGGTCCATCCATGTTACTGCAATTGGCATTATTTTCTTCTATTTTATGGCCGAGTCATATTTCATTATATATATGTATCACATATTCTTTACCCATATTCATATGTTGATGGACATTTTGGTTGCTTCCATGTCTTCGCTATTGTAAAGAGTGTTGCAGTGAACATTGCGGAAGATGTGTCTTTTAAATTTATGCTTTCCTCCAGATATGCACACAGGAGTGAACTTGCTGGATCATCTGGTAGCTCTATTTTATTTCATTTCATTTCAATTTCAAATTTTTTGGAGTATAGTTGATTTACAATGTTGTGTAACTTTCTGCTGCACAGCAGAGTGAAGCCGTTATACATATATCCAATCCCTTTTGGATTCCTTTCCCATACAGGTCATTACAGAGTATTGAGTAGAGTTCCCTGTGCTATACAGTAGGCCCTTATTTGTTCTCTCTTTTATATGTAGTGATGTGTATATGTCAATCCCAATTCCCAGTTTATCCCTCCCGCCTCCCCTTACTCTGGTAACCTCCATTCTGTGCCCCATTGTGGCTGTTACCAATTGGCATTGCCACCAGTAATGTAGTATTGGTGGTGCAGTGGTTAAGAATCCGCCTGCCAGTGCAGGGGACACAGGTTCGAGCCTTGGCCCAGGAAGATCCCACATGTCGCAAAGCAACTAAGCCCGTGCATCATAACTACCGAGTCTGTGCTCTAGAGCCCATGAGCTACAACTACTGAGCTCACGTGCCACTACTACAGAAGCCTGGGTGCCTAGAGCCTGTGGTCCACAACAAGAGAAGCCACCGCAAACAGAAGGCTGTGTACCACAACGATGAGTAACCCCCGCTTGCTACAACTATAGAAAAGCCGCATGCAGCAATGAAGACCCAACACAGATTTTAAAAATAATAATAATAAGTAGTAGGTTTCGCTTTTTTCACAACCTCTGAAGCATTTCTTGTTTCTAGACATTGTGAGGATAGCTATTCTTAGTGGTTCCAGGTGATACTTCTTTGTACATCTGATTTGCATTTGTCTAACATAAAGCAATGGTGAGCATCTTCATATGTGCTTTTTTTTGAACAGTGTGAGTAAAATTTACCTCTTGAAACAGGGTTATTGAAAGTTTGCCTTGTTTTGAAGTCTATTTCGATTACCTACCCCAAGACATTTTTTGAGGGCTGTTGTCATTTACAGTTTCCCAGGCATTGTGAATATGAAGTGCCTATAAGGTCCAGTTTTAGAATTGTTGTTATGGGAAACAGAAGGTGGCAGGATTTCTACTGTCCCTCTCTGGTTACTGACACAACCTTAGATGTGGGGAAAGTCCTGTTCCTGGGTTTTCAATTAGAGTGGAATGTGCCTGACCAAACATGTAAGGGCTTCTGTCCCGTTCCTTCTTCCCCCTTACCCTTCATCCCGCGAACAAGTATAAACCCCTGAAAAATCACCTGTGGAGGGTGCTGTCTTGTAGAGTGGGATGACCCTAGCGAAGGAGTCGGGAGGTCGGAACCCAAACACCAGGATATGTTGAGACCAGGTGATTTTCCAAATGTCATCCAGCCCAGAGAGTCCACCATCCTTTGGGTGTCAGAGGGTTGGTTTAGTAGTATGAGGGCACACTTAGATCTGGAGATTGTGATCCCATGCAGAGGGGACCAGGTACTACATGTTCAAGGGGTCGAATTAGCTGGCATATCCTCCCGAGGTTCTCAGGCACACAACAGTCCAGCCTTGGGACCAAATTGTGTCTGTGTCCAGGGATATGAAACTAGGACGTTAACTGTGACTAAATGAATTTAGTGATCGTTTTTCTTTTCTATAAGTCAATTTAAAATTTATAATGGAGTCTAGTTGATTTACCATGTTGTGTTCATTTTTGATATCCACCAACATGATTCTCTTATACAGAGATGACTATATATTCTTTCTGGAATTATTTTCCCATTGAAGTTACTAAAAGGTGTTCAGAAGAGTGCTCTAGAGCAGGTCCATGTTGATTGCAAGTTTTCTCTCTGTAAATATGTGTATACTAACTCCAACCTCATGATTTATGCCTCCAACACACCTTTCCAGTTTGGTAACCATAAGTTTGTGTTCTAAGTCTGGGACTCTGTTTCTGTGTTGTAAGATAGTACCTTTGTATCAATTGTTAGATTCCACCGATAAGTAATATCATATGATATTTATCATTGTCTGATTTATGACACTTAGTATGAATGTATCTATGTCCTTCCGAGTGCCTGCAAATGGCCTTGTTTCATTCATTTCATGGCTGAGTAATATTCCATTGTACATATCTACCATAATTTCTTCATCCAGTCTTCCTTCCAAGGACGTTTAGGTAGCTTCCAAGTAGAGGCTCTTGTAAACAGGGCTGCATAAATTTTGGAGTGCATGGGTCCTCTCAATTTACATTTTTTCCAAGATACAGGCCCAGGAGTGGAAGCGCCATATGCGCTGAAGCTCTGTTTTTTAGATTTTTAAGGAATCACCACCCACTTCTCCACAGTGGCTGTTAGCAATTTACATTCCCACCATCAGCTTGTCAGGGTCCCCTTTTCTCCACGCCCTGTCCTGCATTTCAGGTTTTACACTTTGTGAGCTTGGCCATTCTGACTGGTGCGAAGTGGTACCTCTTTGTAGTATTAATTTACATTGCCCGCCTGTTTTTTTGGCCAAAAATGGAGTAAGGGTTTTTCCTGAATATATTAAGGAATAATACATACGGCCTTTTTGGCAAACTGCCACATTGGCGATGTTCAGCAGCTTTGCATGTGCTTTAATGGCGAGTGCAAACTACCTCTTGAAATCCCTTTCCTGCAATTCTGCCTTGCTTACAAGGCCTTTACGAATACTTGGCTCAAGAAATGACTCCATTAGAGGTGTCAATTACAACCCTGCATGTTTGTGAATTGCAGTGCCCCTGAGCACCAGTTTTCAACTTGTTTAGGGAAGAAGCCACAAAGGGGCACGATTTCTACAGACCCGTTCCGGTTACTGGGGCACCTGAAGGATAGGGAAATTCTTCCAGATTAGGAAATTAGAGTGGCCTATGCCTGTCCAAACATCTAGGGCTTGTGTCTCATTCCATCCCCACATACCCCTTCTTCACATGGAAAATTCCAAGCTGTGAAAAACCGGATGTTTAGTGTGCTGCCTTCCCAAAGTGGGGAGACTCTAAGGAAAGGAGCTGGGGAACCCGAATACTAGGAGAAGTGGAGGTGAGGTGACTTTCCCAAACTCTTCCCGAACAGACAGTGTACCATCCTCTGGATGTCCCATTCATGTTTTAGCTGTAGGAAGGGTCCCCTGCACCGGGAGATATGGGACCCCTGGAATGGGGTCCAGGTAGTATTACTCTAAAAGTGCTGCATTTGTTGTCCCATCCTCACCAAGCCTCTCAGACCCATGAGTGTAGAGCCTTACGTCCCATCCTGCTGTGTGTCTAGATGTGTTCAGTCCAGGTTGCATCACAGCCCTTGAACAAATTTTGTAAGAATTTCTCTCTCTCTCTCACCGTCTTTTTTTTTTGTTGTTGTTCTTGTTATTTAATTTTATAATAGGGTATAGCTGATTTTCAATACTGTCTTTCTTCCTGCTCTACATCTATCTACTTGATTCACTTAAAGAGAGACATCAATAAATTCTTTTACATATCCTTACCAGTCTTATATATCCTTTTCCGGTGACAACAGTGTGCTGAGTCCAGCTCTTTGAGCTATACACTAGGTCCTGTCGATTACCTATTTTGTATATGGAACCGTATCTATGCTAATGCCATCCTCCTCATTTATGCATCACCGCACCCCACCATTCTCCTTTAGCAGCCATAAGTCTGTTTCCTAAATGTGTGACTCTGTTTCTGTTTTGTAATTGAGTTCATGTGTAGTCATTTTTAGATACCATCTATAAGTGATACCCTATGATAAGTCTCTTTTTATGTCTGACTTATGTCACATAGAATGATCGTACCTCCACGAGTTGCTGCAATGGGCCTTATTTCACTGATTTAATTGCTCAGTAATATTCCATTGTACATAAGTACCACATCTTCTTTTTCCATTTTTTACTTCCAAGGACATGTAAGTTGTACCCAAGTCGAGGCATTTCTAAACAGAGAAACACTAAACGTAGCAGTGCCTGTGTCCTGTCGATGTTTGGTTTTCCCAAGATATACGCCCAAGAGTGGAAGTGCCATATGCTCTGTAGTTCTGCATTTTAGATGTTTTAGGAAACACCATACCCCTCTCCAGAGTGGCCGTGGCTATTTACATCCCCCCCATCAACTTAACAAGGCTCCCTTTTCTCCATGACCAGTGCTGCATTTCTGGTATTACACTTTTCCAGGATGGCCCTTTTGATGAATGCGAAGTGAGACTTCTTTGTAGTGCTGACTTGCATTTGGCGCTTGTTTGGTTGGCCAAAAAGAGCGTATGCGTTTTTCCTGAATATATTTATTTTCATGATGGGGTTTAGCTGATTTCCACTGCTGTGTTTATGCCGCGTTACAACCATTTGATTCCCTTACAGAGAGATATCAATAAATACTTTTTAAGATTCTTAATAGTCAGATATATTCCTCGGCGGTGAATAGGGTGTGTTGAGTCCAGTTCATTGAGCAATGAGTAGGTCTTCACTATTACATATTTGGTTTATGGAACGGTATCTGTGCTAATTTCAAACTCTACTTTTATGCATCACCTCACCTCACCTTTCCCCTTAAGCAGGCATAAGTGTGTTTTCTAAATGTGTGACTCTATTCTGTTTTGTAATTCATTTCATGTGTAGCCATGTTTACATTCCCTGTATAAGTGAAATCTCATGATAAGTTTCTTTTTCTATGTGACTTATTTCACGTAGAATCATGGTACCTAAATTCACTCATTATGCTGCTACTAGCCTTATGACGTTGATTTCATGGCTGAGTGATATTCCATTGTCCATAAGTACCACAACCTCTTTATCCATTTTTCTCTTTCCTGGTATATATAAGCTGTACCGAAGTGGAGGTTCTTGTAAACAAAGCAGCCCTAAATTTTGAGGTGCCTGAGTCCTGTCGATTTTTGATTTTCTGAAGATATACGCCCATGAGTGGAAGTGCCCTATGCTCTGTAGCTCTGTTTTTTTAGATATTTTGGGAAACAACATACAGTACGCCAGAATGGCCCTAGGCAATTTGCATCCCGCCCATCAGCGTAACAAGGCTCCCTTTTCTCCATG
>NW_020174642.1:0-73592 GCF_003031525.2 Neophocaena asiaeorientalis asiaeorientalis
AAAAAAAAAAAAAAAAAACAAATGCTTCCTAGGGTGAGAAATATTCCCTAGTGGTTTTCTCTTCCCATTAAGTGAGGATATATCTGACCAGTTGATGAAGAATAGAGCACGTGGAACACAAAGAAAGGACAACCACTCTCAATTTCTACCTGCCCCTGGGCTGATGAGGGAACCCGTATCAGAGTAGAGGGACCTGCTGCCACCCAGCTATAGCTTTGGTGATGATTCCTTCATCACCTGACTTTACACCTGCTGTCCCCCAAACTCAGGACTCAGCTGCAATTGAGAAGGGGCAAAACAAACTCCTCTGCCTTGTATTCCTCTACTTTCAAGTGATCAAGTTTCAAATGTGTTGAAGGTTCCTACTCACCAGCTTTGACCATCAAATAAGCAAAATGAATGAGTTTTGGAAGTGCTTCATTGCCAATTTAGCCAAAAATATAGACGTTAACAATATTACCTTCAGTTATCTACAATAATGGTATGTAACAAACCACTCAAACCCAGTAATAATAAGCACTTATTTTGCTTAGGAGTTTTTGTTGTTGGTTCAGGTTGGGTTCAGCTGAGAAGTTTTGGCTTCAGCTGGGTGTATTCTCAAGTTTGGGAGTAGATGGTTGTTGGCTGATCTAGGATGGCCTCAGCTGGGATGTCTGGAACAACTCGACTCTGCTCTATACATCTCATCTTACAGCAGGCCAGCCAGGCATCTTCTCAGGGTGATCACAGAAGAGCAAGAGAACAAGCAAAAACATGCAAGCACTTAACCTCTGCTTGGGGGGTCACATTTGTTAACATGCCATCGTCCAAGGCAAATCACATGCTGAGCCCAGAGCATAAGGATGGAATAGAACAAACACCCAACCCAGAGCAAAGCAAAGGGAGTGGGTACAGGGAGGGATGTGGAATGGAGAACAACCATTAATGCATTCACTCTACTGGACTCCTTGAATGCCAGTTTGTCTACTGTTTGAATCAAGGGAATCCTGAGTAGGATGGTTACTTTATAACATGCCTAATCCTTCATTTAGGGCCCCCAAATCTAGAACTACTCATTCAAATAAGAGTATCTAGGCAACTAACCTCAAAACAGTTGAAATTGAGTCTCTGAATAATTATGATTATAAACAGATGAAATTTAACTACTAATATGTAAACAAAATTGGCTCATATCTCAGTAACACATGAAACTATGGTAAGTCTATCTTTGTTCTAATGTACAATGCAATGCAATATTTTTCACAACGCAAGACGATACAAGATTATTCTCTAACGAAACAGTACATCCTGGAGAATGGTTAAAATCATGATTGTGCCTTAAGGCAGACATATACAAGCTAGATGTAAGTAAAGAAATGAGATTCCCTAAAATTACAATCCTTAGAAATGCAGTACAAAAATCATCAGTGTTCTAAATAAGAGTGTGCAAAAATAAATTGGAAATCAAAGATATATTTCCTCAAATCAGTCATTAGAAATGTATCACCCATTCATTTAAGATAAGTATATCAAGAATTCTCATTATTATATCTGCATTGAGTGCTTTTGAAGGCAATTCTAACCCTACCTTCAAGATGCTTGACATTTGAAGCAGAACACTTAGCTCTAGGTGCTTTGTTGTTGCATAGATTTGTTTGAGATCAAACTTTGGAAAGTTGAATATGATTTAAATATTAAGTGAATTTTTGAGTTATAATTTAGAGTGAATTTCCCACTTCCATTTGCTGAAATGGGAACCCCAAATTGCTTGAGATGGCTTCAGTGTTTTTTAAGTAGAAAATAATGGAGTAAAACAAATTCGTAACATTAATGTTCTTGCAGTAAATTCAGTAGTAACTTTTCTTGATCATTGGCATAATTCTTAATCTAATCATCTGATTTGGATGTTTGGTCAGATGAAATTCTGGCTGGTAGGACCACAACTCATAGAGATAGTTGAAATGAAAATTGATTAGATTTGTATCTCTCTTAATATTTCTCTCCTCTATGATCCAAAAAGTAAAGTCATGATAATGATAGTCACTTCCAAGCAAAAGGACTTTGAATAAAACAATTCTTCTATCAGGGCAGCAGAATTATATCCCATTCCTGGCCTTAGTCTTTTCTGGCTAGTTATCTGTGAAGTTTCTCTTCTTTTTCTTAATCCACTTTTTTTTTTTTTTTTTATCTCTGAGCCAGAATAGAACTCTTTCTGTAAGAAACTGCTGCACTACCAATTTTAACTCTCATTTTATTTTATTTCTTGAGACTTAAATATGGAAGCAGATCACATAATATGGTGTGATAAGAGTCCTAACAGCAGTAGGCACTCTTTCATCCAATTTCTCTTGTTATCAGCACATGGGTTGTTTTAGACATTCGGTTCAGCTGAGGTGCTTTCAGGGGCCATAGGGGCAAAGTCTCCTCATCCACAGAAAATCTTATGCAACACTAGGAGCATAAAGTCTTTTCAGCAATCCTCAAAGGGAAAATGGAAAAATTCAACCAAGTAGCTTTCTTTTGTACAGCTGAGACATCCCCTGCCTTCCCTCAATTTCCAGTCCCAGCAGTCATATGGAATGAACAAAATTACAAAAGTAGCGTTTTATAAGAGAAGGTCTATTTCTTCCAAAACCTAATATTAGTGCAATTTGAAGAGGCATTCAAATAAAGATAAGGAACCAACACCATTGGAATTTTATGGAAAAGTATCAGGAAATAAAAAGGCAGATTTATGTCTTCCGATTCTTGAACAAAAAAAAAGATTCAACTAATAGCTAAAATGTACCAGAATAATGAAAATAGAAAATTTTATTTTCTGACCTTTGCTTCCACTGCCAAACACCAGTGAAAGTGATTTGTTAACTGTTGTTTCTACATCTTGCCAAGGCTTCTCTATAATAACCTGTCTCAGTAACGCTGCTGAAATTGCTCTCTTGAAGATCACCATGACTGCTTTACATTTTTTCCTTATTTTATTATAAAGTATAGCACACAAACAGAAAAATGCATGAAACAAAAACAAGCATCAATAATTTATCACAAAGAACACACTTGTGTACCACTTTCCAGAGCCGGAAATTGAACATTGCCAACATCCCAGAAGCATTCCCTCCTGCTTCTTCTCAATCACGAAGTCTCCCCTCTCCCCAGAGATGTTCTTTATCCTTATGCCTAACACTGGAGTTTAGTTTTCCCTGTTTTTCAGGTTTTTATCAATGGAATCATGTTTCTGCCTTATTACGAATTGTGTCTGACTTACATCATTCAACATTCTGGTGATGAGATCCACCCATGCCATCGCATGCAACAGCAGTTCATTTATTTTTGTTGTACAGGTATTTGCTTTGTATGACTATTCCACCATTTTATTTACCCATATTACTATTGATGTATGTTTATGTTGTTTCCAATTTCAACTATAACAAATATTGTTGTTGTGAGAATTCTTATTTTTTTTCTTTTCCATTATAGTTTATTACAAGATACTGAATAGTTCCCTGTGCTATACAGTGGACCTTGTTGTTTACCTATTTTATATATAATAATGTGTATATGTTAATCCCAAACTCTAATTTATCCCTCTCCACCCCTTTCCCCTTTGGTAACCATAAGTTTGTTTTCTATGTCTGTGAGCCTGTTTCTGTTTTGTAAATAAGTTGCTATAAACATTCTTATAGTCTCTTAATGCACACATGCACACGTGTCTGTTGGATAGCTAGGAGTAAAATTTCAAGAGCATGGAGTATACATATATTAACACTAATAGATAATCAGCAATTGTACCAATGTCTACTTTCACCAGCAGTAGATGAAAGTTCTTTTTGTTCCAGGGTCTCTCCAATATTTGGTGTTGTCAGTCATTGTAGCTTTAGCCACTTTGGTGTATACATTATACCTCACTGTATGCTTAATTGGCAATTTCCTAATAAATAATAAAGCAAAGCACTTTTTTGTATATTTTTATTGGCCATTGGATATCTTCTTTCGTAAAATGCCTGTTCAACACTCTTGATTTTTTTCTATTAAGTCGTGTTTTCTTTATTGATTTCTGATGGTTCTTTATATAATTTAATACAAGCTTTTTGTCAGTTACTTAAGCAAATATCTTCTGTCACTCTTTTTCCTTGTTGCTTTTTTCTTAATTTTTAAAAAATTTTTATTTGTTTATTTATTTTTGGCTACATTGCATCTTCATTGCTGCACACGGGCTTTCTCTACTTGCAGCAAGCGGAGGCTACTCTTGGTTGCAGTGCACAGGCTTCTCACTGTGGTGGCTTCTCTTGTTGCAGAGCACGGACTCTAGGCGTGCGGTCTTCAGTATTTGTGGCATGTGGCCTCAGTAGTTGTGACTCACAGGCTCTAGAGCACAGGCTCAGTAGTTGTGGCACACAGGCTTAGTTGCTCTGCAGCATGTGGGATCTTCCTGGACCAGGGCTCGAACCCATGTCTACTGCATTGGCAGGTGGATTCTTAACACTGCACCACCAGGGAAGTCCACCACTCTTGTTTTTTTAGTTTCTCCATGAAATATCTTAATTTTGATATCACTATAGTCCTGCCTTTCCTAGAGTTTCAAGTAAATGAAATAATAGATTGTGTAGTCAGTTGTGTTGACTTCTTTCACTTAACGTAATATTTTTGAGATCTATTCATGTTCCATGCATTAATATTTTACTACTTTTTATTTCTAAATAATATTCCATAGTACAGAAATACCACAATTTTTTTATTGTTTGTTTATGCATTCACCATTTGATGGCCCTTTAGGTTGTTTCCACTTTTAAGTGTCTATGAACAGTACTGCTCTGTACATTCTTGACATAAAATGTGCACAAATGTTTCCCTTTCTCTTGGTTAAATAACTAGTAGTGGGATTTCTGGGTCATATGTTAAGTGAGTATTTCACTTTATAAGATAGTGCCATATTGTTTTCCAAAGTAGTTGTGACAGTTTTGCATTCCCACTAACAACATTATCCCACATTCTCCCCAACCCTTGGTATTGTCAGTTGTTTTAACTTCAGTCATTCTAATAATGTGTGATAATATCTCATTTGATGTTTCATTTTGTATTTCCCTGATAACCAAGGATGTTATGCCTTTTTTTCATGCACTTATTGGCTCTTTTCATTTGTGAAGTATCTGTTCAAACCTTTGTACACTTTTAAATTAGACTGCTTTCTAACTATTGGATAGTAAGATACACACTCTTTGTCAGATACATGTTTTGGAAATATTTATGCTGTTGACTTTTAAATTTCTTTTGATATAATATGTGTATTTAAGGATCTATATTAACCTTTAGACACAGCTTTAGCTGAATCCCACAATATTTTTAAGTAGTATTTTTACTTCATTCACCTCAAAATATTTATTATTTTCCATTATGAAATCTTCTTTGACCCATAGGTCAATTGGAGTGTATTCATTTCCAAAAGTTAAGATTTTCCAGTTAACTTTTTGTTATAGATTCATAGTTTAATTTTTTTGTATTCAGTGAAATTTTCCACATAATTTTAATCTTGAAATTTGTTGAAATTTGCTTTATGACCTTGCATATGATCAATTTATGTAAATGTTTCATGTGTGCTTAAAAATAATATATATTTTGTAGTTGTTGGCTATAGTTTCTATATCTCTAATTTGGTAGTATTCATGTTTTTCAGGATCTTATATTTCTTTACTGGTTTTCTTGTCGGCTTGCTCAAATATTTTTTTTTTGAGAAAAACATTTTACAATTTTCTGTTAAGATTTGGAATTTTTCCAGGTTGGGGAATTGAATATTTATTGTTTTGAACACTCCATCTTTATTCTTTATCTTGTTTTTGCCCACAAATGCATATTGCCTGGTATGTAATCGAGTATGTATGCAAGCTTTCTTTTTGTTAGAGTTTACATGATATGCCTTCTCTCATTTTTTATTCACTTTTAATCTTATACTTTTGATGCATTTCTTATAAGCTACATATAATTAACTTTTTTAACACATTTGACAAACTTTGTGTTCTAACTGGAGAATTCGTTCATTTACAGTTCCTATAATAAGTGATATATTTGGGTGTATATCTACTATCATACTCAGCCCCTTCTATTTGTCTCATTAATTCTTCATTTTTTTTTCTTCATTTTTTGGATAAAGTATTTTTATATTCCATTATTTTTCTCACTATTATCTTCATAGTAATATCTGCCTTACAATTCTTTTGGCGGCTTCCTTAAAGGTGACAGTACTCATCTTCCAGCTCTCAAGGTCTAATGTACTTGGCACTTTTTCTCTTTTCCAGGTCAGTGCAGAGAACTTGGAAGATTTTAACTTCACTCATTCCCCTCCCACTTGTATGATATGGTCCTATTTTCTAATGGGGCTCTACTATTATTTTTAACATAGTCATTATTCATTTAAACCTGTTCATCTGTTCCTCATTTTCAATGTACTTTATTTCTTCCTGTAGCTCAACTTTTGAGCTTGAATAATGTTCCTTCTCTCTTTGGTGTAGATTACAAGTGATAAATTCTCCTAGCTTTTACTTATCTGAAAACGCTGTTTATCTATTTTTGGAAGGTATTTTCACTGAGTATAGAATTCTCCGCAGCAGTTATTTACTATGAACACTTTAAAGATAACATTTCATTACCTTCTAGCTTTCATTGTTTCTCTTCTAAAGTCAGCTTGTCACTCTAATAGTTGTTCCCTTGAAAGTAGTTTGCCTTTTTCTCCTCTGGATGCTTTTATTATTTTTTCTTTGTTTTTGGTTTTCAGATGTTATATTATGACAAGACTACCTTGGTTTGTTTGTTATTCTCCTGCTTGGGGTCCATAAAGATGATTGATTTTGTGACAATATATTTTGCTAACTTTAGAAAATTCTCAGATTCGCTCCCTATCACACACTGCTTCTGGCCCATTATCTCTCTTCAGTGCCCCAGGGGCTCCAAATCAGTTTTTTCACAGTGTTGTTTACACTCTGTATTTCCTAATTTTAACTTTCCATACTACACTTTGTGTTTTGCAGTGGTAAATTTTTTTATGTGATTCATTTCCATATGGAATTGCTTTTAATTCAATTTTAGGAATTGAGAAAATTCAGAGTGTGACTTCAGTCCCTTCAAGGACTGGCTGAGTTCCAATTCACCTCAACTCCCCAGGCTTAATCATTTGGGTTCTCAACCCAAAATAAGAAAAGTTACCCTGTCCCACCAGAAACTCCTGGAATTTAATCTTCTTGTCCCTAGCTACAGATTTTTTAAAATTTCTGCCCAGTATCTCAACTTCTCAATGATCTCTTCCAGATTTAGCAGATGCCAAAAAATCATCCGTAAATGCCAGGCTCACCTTTCTGAGTGAGTCAGCCCAGTTGTTTCTCTAATGATTTTAAACAGATAAACCATTTTTTTAAACATTGTGTTGATATTTTCTATTTGTTCTTAGTGGGAGGCTTAATCCAACTTACCCTGTTCATCATTACTGGAGAACAATAACTTATTTGTCTTAAAATTCAATATCCCTTCTTGAATCATCACTCTGCTCTAACCCTCTGAAGCATTCAAATCTATTGCTTAATTTCTTATGATTTTCTTTTCACCTTCCTCAAACTATGCATTTCTAACTTATCTATATAACCCTTATATTGCTACACATACTCTATACTCCTTCCTCATTTATCTTCCAGGACTTTGTTTTCCCTTTATACATATTCTTTTCTATATGCGTCTGTCAGGACAAATACCCCTTCAGTAAGTTTATCTATTCCTACAGCTGCAGCTAGCTGAATGATTTCACATTATCCTCTCCAATCCTAAAATACCATTTATGCTTCTGTCTCATATTTTTAACTTCATAGAGGACATCTCCATTTAGATGTCCAGTCTTCATGTTCCGTTAAACATGTCTGTCACCTCCCTCCCAGCTAACTATTTTGAAAGGGTCTGGGATACCAGAAAGAAGGAAAAAAAGAGTAGAAAGAAATATACATGCCAAAAGAGCCATATTCAACTATATGTAGATTTCATGAATTCAGAAAATAAATGTTAGAGAAGTAAAAATGATTCAAAGTTTTCTTGCCTGGAAGATATATAAAAGTACCTCCATTTGATATTAATTAGTTAACTGGGAAAAAGCTGTTTTGGGGAGATAGGTGCTATGCTTGTTTTTCTTCACTCATCTCTCACTCCCATCCCACACCTTCACCACCACCTCCATTAGAAATATATTCTGAATAATGTTTTCATAGTATTCTTCCTAAAACACAATATTTCTCACATCACTCCAAATATTAGAAATCAAGAGTGTCATCTGTTATCTTCTGTGCCAACTCCAAACAACTCTGCCTAATTTTCAAAACTGTTTATAGTGTTTTTATTCTACCTAGCCATTATTTCTCATAATGCAATCTCTGCTCCAATCAATAAACTTCTGCAAAATATTTAATTTTCCTTCCTACTTTCCAATTGTTCTTTATGCTGATCTCAAGCCTGAAAGGTTTTCTCTGCTGCCTTACACTCTTATTAGTCTTAATAGTTCTTCAAAGTTCAATTCAAGCCCCACCTCTGCCACAAAGCCCTCTGAAACTATATCAGCTCATGCTGCTCCCAGCATTCTCTCAAAAACCTATTCCATGGGGATAACATCAGCAAAATGAAGGCATAAGAATTTCTAGTTCTTGTCCACCCCAAACACATCAAATTGAACAACTATTCCCATGCCAGAAAATACCTTCACAAGAGCCAAGGATTCCGGGTGAGGGATTATAGCACCGAGTGAAACACAGAAATAAGAAAGGACACATTGAGGAGGGTAGGAGAGATAGATTCACATGACCCTCATTACACCTCCCCCAAGACCGGACAGCCCAACATGAACAGAGAGAAGGAGAGTGAAGTGAATGTCAGCCTTCACCTCAAACCCGAGAGCCTGCTGACCCCATCATCAGGCTAACTCCTGCAGCCCTGGTGACTCCTTGCAGGCTCCCCCAAACCCAGACCAATCCCTGATATACCCCAGTGCCAGCTGGCTCCCATGGCCCCAAGCAGCTCCTGGGGCACCAGGCTCCCAATCAGCCCCTGCAAACCTGCACTTCAGGTGGGCACCCACAAACCCAGGCTTCTGTCTGGGCCAAGGACCAGGCCAGCTACAGTGGAGTGAGGCTTTTGACTCACTCCAGCACCAGGCCCTCCCTGTGGCCCCAACCTCTATGCCCACTCCCATGGTCCCAGGCTTCAGGCTGGTTCCGGTGGCCCCAATGTCTAGGATGGCTCCCTCAAAACCAGGTTCCCAGTCAGAAATGGACTGGCGTCCTACCCAGACTCTAGGTCCACCCCAGGTGTCAACTGATCTTTGACAAAAGAGCAAAGACAGTATAATGGAGCAAAAATAGTCTCTTCAACAAACAGTGCTGGAACAACTGGATATCCATGTGCAAAAAAAACCTAAACATAAACCTCATACCCGACACCCTTCACAAAAATTATCTCAAAATGGATCACTGATCTAAATATAAACACAAAACTATAAGACTCCTAGAAGATAACATGGGAGAAAATCTTGATGACCTTGGCTATGACAATGACTTTTTAGATGTAACATCATAGACACAATTCATGAAAGGAATAAAATTGATAAGCTGGACTCCATTAAAATTAAAAACTTCTGTTCTCTGAAAGACAACGTCAAGAGAATAAGAAAAGTGAGAGAGTCCCAAAAGATTCCAAAAACTGGGAGAAAATATTTGCAAAAGATACATCTGATAAAACACAGTTATGCTAAATATACAAAAAAATTTTAAAACTCAGTGAAAAGAAAATGAACTACCCAATTAAAAAATGGGAAAAAGACCTGAAGAGATACCTCACCAAAGAAGATACACAGATGGCAAATAAGTGTAGGAAAGGATGTTCAATATCACATCATTATAGAATTGTGAATTAAAACAACAGTGTGATACTACTAAACACATAGTAGAAGGCCCAAAATCAAAGATAGTGACAACACCAAGTGTTGACAAGGATGTAGAGCAACAGGAACCCTAATTTATTGCTGGTTGGTGGAAATGCAAAATCATACAGCCACTTTGACAGTTTGATGGTTTCTTACAAAACTAAACATACTCTTATTAAATGATCCAGCAATTGTGCTTCTTGGCATTTACTCAAATGAACTAAAAACTTATGTCCACACAAAAACCTGCACACAGATTTTTATAGTAACTTTGTTCAAAATTTCCAAAATGTAGATGCAACCAAGATGTCTTCCTTTTTTTTTTTTTTTTTTTTTTTTTTTTTGTGGTACACAAACCTCTCACTGTTGTGGCCTCTCCTATCGTGGAGCACAGGCTCCAGGCACACAGGCTCAGCGACCATGGCTCACAGGCCCAGCCGCTCCATGGCATGTGGGATCTTCCTGGACAGGGGCACGAACCTGTGTCCCCTGCATGGGCAGGTGGACTCTCAACCACTGCGCCACCAGGGAAGCCCCCAAGATGTCTTTCAATGGGTGAATGGATACATAAAGTGTGGTACATCCAGGCAACAGAATAATATTCAGTGCTAAAAAAGAAATGAACTAACAAGTCATGAAAATACATGGATGAAACTTAAATTCATATTACTAAATGAAAGAAGTTAAATTGTAAAGGCTACATACTGTATGATTCCAAGTATATGACATTCTAGAAAAGGCAAATAAAACAATAAAATATCAGTGGTTACCAGAGGCTGGGCAGAAGGAGGGATGAATAGGCAGAGCACTGGGGAGATTTAGGACAGCAAAACTATTCTGTATGTGATACTACAACTGTGGATAAATGTCATTGTACATTTGTCAAAACCTATAGAATGTACACCACCAATAGTGAACCCTAATGTAAACTATGGACTTTGGGTGATAGTAATGTGTTTAAGTTCATTAATTGTAACAAATGTACCACTGTGGCATGGGATGTTGATAGCTGGGGAGGCTGTATGTGTGTGGAGGTTGAGGACAGGGAATGTATGGGAACTCTGCACTTTCTACTCAATTTTTCTGTGAACCTAAAACTGTTCTAAAAAAAATAAAGCCTATTAATAATTTTAAAAAATAAAAAAAAATAGTCAATAGAGTCAGATCCAAGGGTGACCCAGATGATGGAGTAACTTTTAAAACATTATATTAAATAATTATAATAAACTTTAAATAGATTAAATAATTTAAAGGAACAATGGAGACTTTAAGCAAAAAAAAAAAGGGGGGACCAAACAGAACTTCATTAGATGGGCTTAATAGAAAACTGGACAAAGCATAAGAAAGGGTCAGTGAACTTAACAACAAATCAATAGAAATTTTCCAAACTGAAACACAAGAGGAAATAGAATGAAAACAAAACAGAATAAAAAGCCCATAAAAACAAAAAAATCATAGATCTGAGACAAAAATATTGAATGAACTAACATTCACGTAATTGGTCTTACAGAAGAAAAGAGAGAAAATGAGATGCAAAAAATTTTGAAGACCTAATAGCCAAGGATGTTCCAAAACTGATGAAAGTCACCAACATGCAGATCCAAGAATGTGACAAACAACAAAGTGAATTTTAAAAACAAACAAACAAAGGCACATTATAGTCAAACTGCTGAATACCAAAAACAAAGATGAAATCTTAAAAGCAGCCAGAAGACAAAAGCCTCATTCTATTCAAGGAAATCACAATAAGAATGATCACTCATTTCTCATCAGAAACAATAGAAAACAGAAAACAATGGAATAATCTTAAAGTGTTGAAATAACTCTATAAAGAGCAAGGGTCTGTTGCAAAAATGAAGGTGAAATAAAGATACTTTCAGTCCAACAAAATCTCCAAAAATTCAAGGATATAAAAAGTAATAAAGGAAGTTCTTCACACTAAAGGAAAAAATGAAGACTATGGGAAAAAATCAGCAAGAGTACAGAAGACGTGATACCTTGCTGTTTCCTCTGACCCTGATTCCTCATCATGACATAGTCTAAGGATGGCATGGAGAACAGGAAGGGGTGCTTTCTCTGAAAGAGTAACAACTGCAGGTGAAGGTAGAAAATGGAAGCAAAGGCAAACCATCTGCTTAGAATCTGTTTGCCTTTAAAGAATGGCAGCAGCAGAAAAGCTGCAGGAGCTGATGGAAAAATCACAGAACAGAAATTCCAAGTGAACCCTCAGTTTCCATCAGTGTGGCAAGCTTAACCAGTAGTTGGACTAGTCTGAAAGCAGAGGGTCACCTATCCTGCAAAGGAATTAGTTGCTGCCCAATATGGGGGAAACTGGAACCCAGCTGAGTGTTTTCAACAATACAAAAGAGAAATTGTAACATTTTTGTAATCTTCGAGGCAAAATTATTGCTATATTCAGAAGAGGTCATTCTTTCTCTGGAAAACAAAGAGACTATATTGAAAAACTATTAGAAATATAATACTTTGGTAAAATGATTGTTTACAAGTAAAAATATAAAAATCAAGTGTTTTCTCATAAACCAAAAATAAGCATTTAGAAAACACCCATAAAAGCATATTAATACATTTAATGTGAAATATAAGTAGCCTATATAGCTTATAAAGGTCTGCCTAGAGCCATGCACTTTACACCTCATCATAAAAAGTCAGTAATAATATTAATTTCCTGCCAATTGATCTGTAACTGTAATACAATCCTAATCAAATTTCAACTTAAATCAAAATAAGAAAAGTGGTGAAAACAGTGTGAACTAAAAATGCCACCTGCCATATCAGTAAACAAAGGATGTTGCAGCCATCAAACCATCACACTGCAGCCTCCCCAGTGGTGAGCCCTGAGGGAACTCAGGATGGAAGTAGGATTTGCCTCCCATCTAACAGTTAGCCACTGCAGCCTCCCCAGTGGTGCACCCTGAGGAGACTCAGGATGAGAAAACACAGGATGCTGACCCGAGATAGCGGAGGTGCATATCAAATAAATGACTTCAATGAGCCCAGACTTCGCATCTTCCCATACATGGAAAAGCACTAAATTCCTTTACTTGAGATATCTGGTTTTCTTTAATTAACAGTAATCTTCTGATGTTCCGACTATCTGGTCTTTTGCTGAAAAAACTCCTATGTATCCTGGCTTCCCACCTTACCCCTTCACAGCAGTCTCTCAGAGTTATCTGAGATGATATCCCAGGGTTAAGTCCTCAGTTTTGTCCACCGAATAAAACATAACTCTCAAGTTTTAGGTTGTGCATTTTTTTTCAGTCGACAACAGTCTGGCATAAAAATATAATATCAGAACAATAAAACATATTAGAGTCCAGTAACAGATATCAGGTACATAATAATTTAGGAAATGATCAAAGGGACAGTTCAAATAGGATAAAAAGGATGGACTACTCAAAAACATGGTTTTGACTTAACTGACAAACAATTTAGAACAAGAAGGTTATTTTCTTATCTCACATTTTTTGAATATCTAAAGTAAATCCAGATAGTTTAAAAATTTTTAATGGTTATTTAAAAAAGAAAGCTAATTGCATTTATAGTAGGGAACAACATTCAATCCTAACATTCATTCCAGTTTGGAACAGCTGAGTGTAAGATGTGTATTTACCCTTTTTCATTTCCTCTATAGCACCTAATACAGTGTTGAGATCTACACATTAAATTTTCAGTAAATTCAGCATTGACTGATTCATCATAAATACTATGTTTCTTCCCAGAAGATAAGAAAATTTGCTTGTGAGATTTTCATTTAAAAGAATTATGCTACTCATCAAAATTTTCACCCTGCCATCTGTTCTCAACATTATTTCAAACTAGGTTTAGCATAGCAAAGCATATGAATTTTACTTTAGAAAGCATAAGAAGTGTATAAAAGTTTGTTTACTAAACTATATTCCATAGAAATGCTTATTTTGAAGGCTGTATGGGCTGTTAGAATTCATCATAACTTAAACTACTTCTATAAAGGTGAGGATCAGTAAGATTTAGAGTATCACTTACATTGCACAGCATGTGTTTTACTTACTCTCAAAATGAATTTCTCTCTTAAAAAGAAAAAAGCCAAAATAAGTAAATTACTAGATCACAATTTAGCAGTATGTGTCTCAGAAGTCTTGACTCCCTGGCTTGCCCTCTCAGTGGTTTTAGGCTTACAATCCAGAAGACTAGAAAATAGGTTATTAAATCTAGATTTTAGATTCTAAAATATTGCTATAAGTGGAGTCTTTCACCTTCTAGATTCTAGGTTTCATTATTCTGCCTCATTTGAAGTGGAGTAAACAGTGTGCCCAGAAATGTTCAAGGATATCTGGAAGGACTACTTTCCCTTATACATGGACTACTTTCCCTTATACATGTCAAAAACTAGAGGGTCATTTGAATTAACATTATTTTCTTATAAAATGTAACTATATCATGGGAAGGACAGTCATACTAGTTAGTCACATAACAACCTAATAACTGAAATCTGCAATGGAAGGAGTAAAATTTTACATTGGAGAGTGGCCGAGAATAAAAGAAAAGAGGACCATTTTGGAGCATTGAACACCATCAGAAAAGGCTGATATTCCAATGAGAAACTACCAAGAGGAGGGTGCTGTGGATCCATAGTTCAGGAATGAGGACAGAAAAGTTGCTGGGGAACAGGAGATAGTTAAGTTGAATCCAGCCTCTGTATCCTGACACCGAATTATTCTCAGAGACAGAGTGTTGGGTGAAGTAGAAAAGAATAGCTTTATTGCCTTGCCAGGCAAAGGAGGCCACAGCAGGCTAATGCCCTCAAAACTGTGTGTACCCCCTTGGAGAGTGTAGTGAGAAGTTTTATAGCAATGAGTCAAAGAGGGCACGATCAGTTCATGGGCATTCTTCTGACTGGTTGATGGTGGAGTAGGAATCAGAATCATCAACCTTCTGGTTCCAACCAGTCTGGGGTCTGCGAGCTTGTGGACACCATACCCTTAACTTCTCGCACCTGGTGGGGATTTCAGTATCTGCAAAACAGTTTTAAAGATGTTGTTATGTATATCTCTTGATGGGGAACCAGGACACTGCCCCAAGGTTACACTATGGTTTCTTTTGACTGTTCCTCCCTTGTCTCTGGATCCCCTCCCTTCCCTAATTAGCAACTGTTTGAACCTGCCCATTGGAACTCAGGGGAGGTCATGGAGGCTGAATGAAGCCTACTTCCTGTAACAAAGAAATGGGAGACACAGAAAGTCTTTTGTGCCCAGGAACCCCAAAGGGTTCTGCTCAGTATCAGTGGTAGAAGAAAAATAGCTGAAAAGATTGCAGAGGGAAAACTATGCCTGTCTAAAGTCCATTCCAAGCCTGAGTGTTTTGTTGCAGCAAAGTTTGTTTGAGGAATTCAAATAAGCTTCAGAGATGGATTCTAAGAATTTAAACCAATTGTTCTCAAAAGGTGAGCCAAGGCCAGCAATGTTAGCATAACCAGAAAGTGGTTAGAACTACAAATTATTAGCTGGCTCCCACCCAGTCTTACCGAATCGTAGGCTCTAGGAGTGGATTCCAACAGGTTGTTTGAACAAGCCCTTCAGGTGATTCTGATGCATCCTCAAACCTCAAACAATGGTTTAAACCAATCATGGAAATCCAGTCTCTGTGGAATGTGAAACAGCCCAAAGAAGCAGCACACAACATTCTCTTAGCAATAATTTTGGGGTCAGGCTTGGGTCCCTGGTCCGATCTGATCTCAACCAACTGAAGAGATTTTTCTCTGTGTGTCCCCTGAGGAAGTGAACAATGTAGCATTTAGCCCCAATTGCCTCAGCAAGAGACGAAGCAAAGCTTAGAAGGATGCCAATTCTTTAAATGGCAGCAAGGACAGACAGAGAGCCCTGTGTTTGTGACACTGTTGAACACAGGATCCTCTAACCTAAATTCTGCCCTGCCTGTGGACTGCTCATAACCCAGTAAACTTCCTGATTGTTTAAGCTTATAGAAGTCAGATTTCCTTGAATGCTCCCTAACCGCTAGTTTGCAAACATCACTACTTCTGCCACAGACTCTGGTGGTGGAAACTATGATCAGCCCACCCAAGATGGCTGTTTTCTTGCTCTCTGTGCATCCCCTGCTCGACCAGTCCTTGCTTTACCTACACCCTATTCACCTGACTGACCTTCCCTCTAAATCATAGAGCCTAATCAGTAAATGTCTATGTACTTGCCCTTGGCTCCAGCTAGGGAATGTTCTAATCTTTAGATCAGAACTACCTCCACTCTGATAGTTTATCAAAGGGACACCCTCCTCTGCTGGTTTTGCTGGCAACTGATGAGCCAACCTGACATCACTTCCCCCTATAACTGGTAATCTCCCTCTTCCTCTGGGAGCAAACACTATTTCCATGACATTGCTTCAGACATGTAAGCTCTTCCTATCACTTAAACCACTGATGTCTCTGTCACTGACTCCAGGTTCTTTCTTCGGTCTTGAGGCTGGGCGAGTACAGGGCTTGCAGGCCTGGGGAGTGCAGCCCAACAGCAACCTTTGACCAGATGCTCAGACATTCAGGTGAAAAGTCAATTACATTATGGGAAAAAAATGGAATTCCAAGTAAAATAACAGATGTGAAAATTAAAGAGACATACCCAACTACCTAACAACCTATATATAGGTGTGGTTGGAAACTGAAACTCACTTCTGAAAGGAAGAATAAAAATCATCCATGCAAAAGGATGGCAGACTGGATGTATGTCCTGTATATATGTCCTATTTCTGGCCCTAAGTGTTCTCCTTCTTGACAACACATATGCTGCACAGAATCACTAAATAAAATTTGAATGTTCTCAAAGGTCATATAATGATGAACAAGATGACACAAGAATTACTCATTACACAAATGCTATCAATAAACTAGAGGCAGCATTGGAAAAGACATGTATTTCCTTGAATTTCAGAAATATCTGCACTCTCCCCAGGCCTAAAGCAAAGGAGAGAAATGAATAAGACTATTATATAAAAACAAACACTAGGTTCATTGTATATGTCTTGAAGTTAAAGTAAGCACCAGAGGAAACATACCATGCTTTTATCAGCATTAACAAAACAGGTTTTTTTTTTTTAAGTGTGAGAAAAAGAGGACTTTCATGTTATTTGTACATAGAGAGCCAAATATTTACCTGCCTGGTTCTTAGTCTTTGAAACTTCTCACCTGGTAGTGGATACATAATGCCCTGAAATTTGCTTTTGGTGTTACTAGAGAATATTTGTTGTATAGAATGGTAAACACTGCTGCTGGTTTTGACATTTAAGAAGCAGGTGGTCTGATTTGAAATGCTCCAGCTTTCTAAAACCTGGCAGCTTGGGTCCCATTCCTGAATAAAGGGGAGAGAGAGCAGGTTAAGTTTTCTGACCTCTGAAGTTTTCCAAAGGGTAAACTTACATAATCCCCAGTTGTTGATTGGGGGTGGGAGGGGAGAAGGGGAACAGAGAAGTTCTCTGGAGAATTAGGAAGGCAGCACTACAGTGATGGCTGCACACAGGGTATCAGTGCTGGCCAAAACAAGAGGAAGAATTATAACTGTCCCTGCCCGTTATGTTGTTGCAGCAAGCTGTCAGAATTTCATTGAGAAATAACACTTCAACCATCTTAGAAATAAGCACTTAAATCTGCCAACCAACTTCCTTCTTTCAGGAGAGTCCAGGTTATAAAAACAAAGCAATGCATTTGACTCATACTATGGGCCTCTTTTCTGATGCTTTTGCTACTCAGAACGAGAATTTTTAAGTACAGCAAACAGTGCTTCCTTACTGAAGCACAAAATGACAAAATTTAACTTAAAATCTTGAGGTGCCAACCCTAAGGACATTACTGTATTTGACAAGACTGGGTATTTTTAGAGAGCTGATGACTATTCTTTCCAGGACCAGTGCATATGTCATTGTCCCTGGCAATTTAATAGCTAATATTTGTTAGCTTACTATGTGCCAGACACTGCTTTGATTCATTTAAGCCTCAGAAGTACCAAATGGGGTGTGGCTGCTATGATTGTTATCCTTCGACTGATAAGAAATCAAAGGTACACAGATACTAGATAAGTTGCTCAAAGCTACCTCTCTAATGAGTGGCAGAACTGGATTTGGATTTGATCTATCCAGTTCTCTGCTCCACACTCCTAAACTGCTATAAAATACTGTTTTCCTGGGGACAAATAATTCAGTCTTGCTCAAAGCTGGTGACAAACACACTCAGCTGTCACAAAATAGTGCAGAATTTTCCGTACTCTTCCCAACTGGTTGGCTTTAAATTTATCATAGCCAAAGTCACCTTGGATGGGCACCAGGAAGCCCTTGTCCCCTGGTCAAATTGTCCTCTTTTTCCACTCCACTGTGCTCCTGGTACCATCCTCCCATAGTCCTTCATGGCTGAAGATCAGGATGCTGCTTGGGAGTCATTCCAAGTCCAGGGGTTCTTACTTGAGTCCCCACACTGGGAGCGTGGAGAGAAATCCTACCTTCCTCACACTGTAGCATCTACAAGACAAGTAAACCTAATTTACTTCTAACTGCCACTCGTGGAATGATTTTGCTGTGTTATCATGTGAAGGCACACTTCCCACCAGATACTGGTGAAGAGAAAAGAAATGACGACGATGAAATAAAGAAACTGCGATAGCATTCTCCAGAGAAACAAAACCAGTAGGGCATATATAGATATGTAGAAAGAAATTTATTAGGAGGGATTAGCTCATGCAACCACGGAGGCTGAGAATCCCACAATTTGTAGTTTTGCTTTATTCAGACCCTCAATGTATTGGATGACACCCACCCACCTTCTCTCATTCTAATCTCTTCCAGAGAGTCCCTCACAAACACGCTCAGAAATAATGTTTTACCAGCTGACTGGGCACCCTTCAGCCCAGTCAAGTCAACATATAAATTTAACCAACATGCAAAACATACAAAACAGTTCCTATAATTTCAGCAGGTTTATAGATTCCTTGTCTACAGCAGGGTATGAACCCCTGGCTCTAGCACAATGCTGAGTTTCTAGTTTCAGTCCTCTAAGGCAATACTCTAGGGCAATTCTTTCATTTTTTAATGAAAAAACACATTCACTTGTTCTTGAGAAGAAATCACCTGTTTAGTGACAGCTGGAGGGAGAAGCTGAACATCAGCTTGCTCAACTGTATTTCAGAAGTGCCTCCCGTGTGGATCCGGGACCTATCGAGGAGGCATTGAGCATGTCCTTTTGTATGGGCCTCAGCATTTAAGGAAGCTAAATAGATCCCTTAAGAAACCACCTGGCCGTCTGCATGGTCTGACTCAGCCTAGTGTGGGAGACAGAACTTGGCCTAAGTATCTAAACATAGTTGCTAGCTCCTCTTTTTCCAGCATGTTGCTCTGATATCTTGCTTAGTCAGTTCCCTTCTGTAGGTCTCAATTTTCTCATCAGCAGAATAAGGGGTTCTGCTCAATTATCCCAAAGTCCCTAAACACTCTATGATCATTTACTTTTGGATCTGATGTTGAGAACTGATGAGATGAACTTGAAAGACTCCTTGGGGTTGGTGCTAAGACTGGATAATCCTTAGACTAGACCTCACCCCGCAGGAGAAGCAAACTTCAGCCAACAGGAAACTCAACAAAAACAATTGCCAGGTTTTTTTGCACTCCCTTAAATGCACCAGACAGGATGACAAAAGTGCTGTTAGCACAAAGCATGTAGAAAGGGTGAGGAATTATCCCCACCTGTCCCCAAACCCTCACTCAACCTGACCACAGTCAATTAAGCAGGCAAAGTCTTGCTTGGCCTTCAGTTCCAAGAAGAACAAGGAATCAAGCAGACATCAGGCCTGACACAACACTGAGGGGCTCAGCTTCCATGGACACGATGTCCCTGCAACCCTCCTAGACTCAGTCAGATCCATGCAACATTGCCTTCCTCATTTGCCAAAATATACAAGTGGTAGGGGATGTGCTTAGAGGGAAATGGACTAGTTCCCATTGCACAGTGCCAGGGCTTGAACCAGGATGAGACAAGCAGGTGCCTAAGCCCTGAAATTTAAGGAAGCAATTTTGTGCTGGTGCTCACCTTGCACTGCCAAGATCCAAAAGTGAGAGCCTTCATGAAAAGATGCTCAATATTACTAATCATCAGGGAAATACAAATCAAAACCATAATGAGTTACCACCTCGCACCTGTCAGAATGGCTATCATCAAAAAGTCTACAAATAACAAATGTTGGAAAGAATGTGGAGAAAAGGGAACCCTTGTGCACTATTGGTAGGAATGAAAATTGGTGCAGCCACTGTGGAAACAGCATGGAGGGTTCTCAGAAAACTAAAAATAGAACTACCATATGACCCAGCAATTCCATTCCTGGGTATATATCTGAAATAAACAAAATCACAAATTTGAAAAGATACATGCACCCCAATGTTCATAGCAGCACTATTTACAATTGCCAAGATATGGAAGCAACCAAAGTGTCCACCAACAGATGAATGGATAAAGAAGATATGGTATATACATACAATGGAATCCTACTCAGTCATAAAAAAGAATGAAATGTTGCCATTTGCAACAACATGGATGGACTTGGAGGGCATTATGCTAAGTCAAGTAACTCAGACAGAGAAAGACAAATGCTGTGAGATCACTTATACGTGGAATCTAAAAACTACAACAAACTAGTGAATATAACAAAAAAGAAACAGACTCACAGATATAGAGAACAAACTAATGGTTACTAGTGGGAGTTGAGGGGTAGGAAACATAGGGGTGGGAGAGTGTGAGTTACAAACTGTTGGGTGTAATATAGGCTCAGGGGTGTATTGTACAACACAAGGAATATAGCCAATATTTTGTAATAACTGTAAATGGAAAGTAAATTTTAAAAATTATTTAAAAATTAAAACAAAAATTTTAAGTGAGTACCTTCTTAAATTCTATGCCCAGCTCTCTGGTTCATACGCAGGCAGAGTCAGCACTTACACAACCTTGCCTCCTTAAGTTTCATGCCCTAGTGACCTGCTTGTCTCATGCTTGTCCAGACTCGGTGCTTGTGAAGTGAACTAGTCATTTACTTCTAAGGACAGGACACCACCAATTGTTTATTTTTGAGGATAAAGAAGGCAGCATTGAGTACGCCTAGCTGAGTCAAGGAGGGTGGCAGGGACACCGTGTCCCTGGAAGCTGAGCCCCTTGATGTTGTGCCAAGACCTGGCATCTGATTCCATGATCCGCTTGGTCCTGAAGACCAAACAAAACTCAACTGGCCTTGTATTTTGTACTTATTCAATAGGGATTTGTGGACTTGAATTTCCTCACTCCTCTTCACCTTTTTATTCCTTCTGATGAACATTTTAATCTGCTGCTCAAGCAAATTTAAAAAACAAATGGGGTCCAACTCAGATTCATTTTTCCAAACCCTAAAATAGTGATTCTTTCACTTTATTGTGCATCAAAACCACTTGCGGAGCATCTTAAAAATGCTTATTCCACTTATGTTCGTTTGCTAGGGCTCCCAAAACAAAGTATCACAGACTGGGTGGCTTGAGCAATAAAAATGTACTTTTTCACAGTTTTGAAACCTGAAAGTCCAAGATCACAGTGTCAGTGGATTGGGTCCAAATTCCCTCCTCTTATAAGGATACCAGTCAGATTGGATTAGATACAACCTTAAGGCTTCCTTTTAATTTAGTGACTTGTTGAAAGACCCTATGTCCAAATATGGTCAGATTATTCTAAGGTCATGGGGGTCAGAGCTTCAAAATATAAATTTGGGGAGGACACAATTCAGTCCATAACACCACCCCATTCTACCCCTCTACACTTTGATCCAGTAAATCTGAGATGGGGCCAAAATTTTTTGTGTGTGATTTTGTTTTGTTTTGTTATTTTGTTTTATTGTTTTGTTTAAAACAAGCACCCCCATGATTCTGATTTCACAAAATAGAGTTTGAAGGGGATACTGCTTTAGGCCTATTTCTCCTGAATTCCCTTGGACAACTCTTCCCACTTCCATTTCTACTTCTTCTCATGAGTTTCCCATGCTCAGTTTCTCCACCAATCTATAAGATTGGGGCTTTTTCTTCCCTTCCCTGTATTTTCCATCTATAGCTAATGTCTTTAGCCACTCTTTCAAAGTACACAGGAGCTAATGAAACAAAATTTCATCAAAAGGAAAAACACAATTTGGCTTTGAGTCTGCATCTCAGTGGCTGAGAAGAATCAGAGTGAGAAAAACTTCAACAAGAAATAAGAAGTCAAGTTCCCAATCTACCTTCATAACCAGCCTACTCTGCCCTCATATAGGAGATGCTATGGGTCCTATAGAGAAAAGTTGCCAGCAAGGTTCCTGAGAGAACAGAAATCTCCATGGGACTAAGTACAGTCCCTGCCTCGGAAGCTCACAGACAATGCCAGTGCCCACCCCTCAGGGATCCCACATGAATCACCAAGGAGCACATAGTACTTGGCTCTGGGCTAATGGGACACTGCCAGCAATGAAACACACACCAGTTCCAGCCAGATGTACCTGTACCTCCTTCAGATTCAATGCACACTGACTACTAGGAATTTCAAGAGAACACTTTCCAGGAGATTCCACATATCCTGTGCTTCCAGTTTGACTACAAACTGCCAGAGCAGCATTTTCTCCAGCTGGCAGTAACCCAAACTAGTGAGCAAAACACCCAACCCCAAAACACATTTCCCCCTTGAAATGTTTGGACAGAAGCCTATGAAATAATCAGAATCTTAAAGGAACAGTTCAGTTTGTCTTTTAATACAATGATAGAGTCTAGAGGCCTTATATTTCCTTCCCTCCCAATCATACTTACCTCCTCAGACCATAGTGTTCTGCCTACAACACAGTTTACTCAAATGAAAGCAGTTTCTCTGGAATTCCAAAAATATAAAAGCAAGAAGCACTTATGATTTCAGACTTAATGTGTTTTGATCAGATTAAAAGAAAAATGTTTACAGTGTTTTGATAAGGAAAATCAGAAGCAAAGCCAAAAACAAGTCAAAGACTCTTTCTGATTTAAAAACATGAGATATGGGGGACTTTCAAGATGGTGGAGGAGTAAGACATGGAGATCATCTTCCTCCCCACAAATACATCAGAAATACATCTACATGTGGAACAACTCCTACAGAATACCTACTGAATGCTGGCAGAAGACCTCAGACCTCCCAAAAGGCAAGAAACTCCCCACATACCTGGGTAGGGCAAAAGAAAAAACAGAGACAAAAGAATAGGGATGGGACCTGCATCTCTGGGAGGGAGCTGTGAAGGAAGAAAAGTTTCCACACACTAGGGAGCCCCTTCACTGGTGAAGACGATAGGGTGGACGGGGGGAAGCTTCAGAGCCACAGAGGAGAGCACAGCAACAGGGGTGCAGAGGGCAAAGCAGAGAGATTCCTGCACAGAGGCTCAGTGTCGACCAGCACTCACCAGCTTGAGAGGTTTGTCTGCTCACCCTCCAGGGTGGGTAGGAGCTGGGAGCTGAGGCTCAGGCTTCAGAGGTCAGATCCCAGGGAAAGGACTGGAGCTGGCTGCGTGAACACAGCCTGAAGGGGCTACTGCACCACAGCTAGCCAGGAGGGAGTTTTGGGAAAAAGACTGGAACTGCCTAAGAGGCAAGAGACCATTGTTTTGGGGTGCAAGAGGAGAGGGGATTCAGAGCACTATGGAAATGAGCTCCAGAGACAGGCACGAGCTGCAGCTATCAGTGTGGACACCAGAGACGGGCATGAAATGCTAAGACTGTTGCTGCAGCCACCAAGAAGCCTGTGTGCAAGCACAGGTCACTATCCACATCTCCCTCCTGGGAGCCTGTGCAGCCCACCACTACCAGGGTCCCATGATCCAGGGACAACTTCCCCAGGAGAACACATAGCACACCTCAGGCTGGTGCAATGTCACAATGGCCTCTGTGGTTGCAGGCTTGCCCTTCATTCCGTACCCCTCCCTCCCGCAGGCCTGAGTGACCCAGAGCCCCCTAATCAGCTGCTACTTTAACCCCCTCCTGTCTGGGTGGTGAAGAGATGCCAGAGGGTGAGCTACATGAAGAGGTGGGGCCAAATCCAAAGCTGAACCCCAGGAGCTGCACAAACAAAGAAGAGAAAGGGAAATTTCTCCCAGCAGCCACAAGAGCAGCAGATTAAATCTCCACAATCAACTTGATGTGCCCTGCGTCTGTGGAATACCTGAATAGACAACAAATCATCCCAAAATTGAAGTGGTGGACTTTGAGAGCAACTGTAGACTTGGGGTTTGCTTTCTGCAACTAATTTGTTTCTGGTTTTATGTTTACCTTAGATTAGTATTTACAGCTTATTATCATTGGTAGATTTGCTTATTGATTTAGTTGTTCTGTTCCTTTTCTTTTCTTTTATATATATTTTTTTTCATCCTTTTTCTCTTTTTGTGAGTGTGTATTTGTATGCTTCTTTGTGTGATTTTGTCTGTATAGCTTTGCTTTTACCATTTGTCCTAGAGTTCTCTCTGTCTGTTATTTTTTGTTTTGTTTTGTTTTGTTTTGTTTTTTTAGTATAGCTTTTGCTCTTGTTATCATTGGTGGACTTGTTTTTTGGTTTGGTTGCTCTCTTCTTCCTTTCTTTTTTTTATTCTTTTTTATTTTTAATAATTTTTTCATCTTATTTATTATTTTTTTCTCCCTTTTCTTCTGAGCCATGTGGCTGACAGGGTCTTGGTGCTCTGGCCTGGTGTCATGCCTGAGCCTCTGAGGTGGGAGGGCTGAGTTCAGGACATTGGTCCACCAGACACCTCCCAGTCCCACCTAATAACAAACAGCGAAATCTCTCCCAGAGACCTCCATCTCAACACTAAGACCCAGCTCCACTCAATGACCAGCAAGCTACCCTCCTGGACACCCTATGCCAAACAACTAGCAAGACAGGAACACAACCCCACCCATAGCAGAGAGGCTGCCTAAAATCATAAGTTCACAGATACCCCAAAACATACCACCGGACGTGGTTCTGTCCACCAGAAAGAAAGATCCAGCCTCATCCACCACCAGAACACAGGCACCAGTCCCCTCCACCAGGAATCCTACACAACCCACTGAACCAACCTTACCAACTGGGGGCAGACACCAAAAACAGTGGGAACTACGAACCTGCAGCCTGTGAAAAGCAGACCCCAAACACAGTAAGTTAAACAAAATGAAAAGAGAGAGAAACACACAGCACATGATGGAGCAAGGTAAAAACCCACCAAACCAAACAAATGAAAAGGAAATAGGCAGTGTACCTGAAAAAGAATTCAGAGTAATGATAGTAAACATGATCCAGAATCTTGGAAATAGAATGGAGAAGATACAATAAATGTTTAACAAGGACTTAGAAGAACTAAAGAGCAAGCAAACAATGCTGAACACCACAATAAATGATAATAAAAATTTTCTAGAAGGAACCAATACCAGAATAACTGAGGCAGAAGAACAGATAAGTGACCTGGAACATAAAATAGTTGAGAAAACTACCACAGAGCAGAGTAAAGAAAAAAGAATGAAAAGAATTGAGGATAGTCTCAGAGACCTCTGGGACAACACTAAAAACACCTACATTCGAATTATAGGGGTCCCAGAAGAAGAAGAGAAAACAAAAGAACTGAGAAAATATTCAAAGAGATTATATAGTTGAAAATATCCTTAACATGGGATAAGAAATAGTCAATCAAGTCCAGGAAGAACAGAGAGTCCCATACACAATATATGCAAGGAGAAACACACCAAGACACATATTAATCAAACTATCAAAAATTAAATACAAAGAAAAAGTATTAAAAGCAGCAAGGGAAAAGCAACAAATAACATACAAGAGAATCCCCATAAGGTTAATGGCTGACCTTTCAGCAGAAACTCTGCAAGCCAGAAGGGAGTGGCAGGGCATAATTAAAGTGATGAAATGGAAAAACCTACAAACAAAATTACTCTACCCAGAAAGGATCTCATTCAGATTCAACAGAGAAATTAAAACCTTTACAGATAAGCAAAAGCTAAGAGAATACAGCACCACCAAACCAGCTTTACAACAAATGCTAAAGGAACTTCTCTAGGCAAGAAACACAAGAGAAGGAAAAGACCTACAAAAACAAACCCAAAACAATTAAGAAAATGGAAATAGGAACATACATGTCGATAACTACCTTAAATGTAAATGGATTAAATGTTCCCACCAAAAGACATAGACTAGCTGAATGGATACAGAAACAAGATCTGTTTATATGCTGTCAACAAGAGCCCAAATTCAGACCTAGGGACACATACAGACTGAAAGTGAGGGAATGGAAAAAGATATTCAATGCAAATGGAAATCAAAAGAAAGCTGGAGTAGCAATTCCCATATCAGATAAAATAGACTTTAAAATAAAGACTATTAGAAGAGACAAAGAAGGACACTACATAATGATCAAGGGATCAATCCAGGAAGAATATATAACAACTGAAAATATTTATGCACCCCACATAGGAGCACCTCAATACATAAGGCAAATGCTAACAGCCATAAAAGGGGAAATCGACAGTAACACAATAATAGTAGAGGACTTTAACACCCCACTTTCACCAATGGACAGATCATCCAAAATGAAAATAAATAAGGAAACATAAGCTTTAAATGATGCATTAAATAAGATGGACTTAATTGATATTTATAGGACATTCCATCCAAAAGCAACAGAATACACTTTCTTCTCAAGTGCTCATGGAACATTCTCCAGGATAGACCTTATCTTGGGTCACAAATCAAGCCTTGGTAAATTTAAGAAAACTGAAATTGTGTCAAGTATCTTTTCTGACCACAATGCTATGAGACTAGATATCAATTACAGGAAAAAAAACTGTAAAAAATACAAACACATGGAGGCTAAACAATACACTAGTACATAACCAAGAGATCACTGACGAAATCAAAGAAGAAATCAATGAGGAAATCAAAAAATACTTAGAAACAAATGACAATGAAAACACAATGACCCAAAACCTATGGGATGCAGCAAAAGCAGTTCTAAGAGGGAAGTTTATAGCAATACAATCCTACCTCAAGAAACAAGAAAAATCTCAAATAAACAACCTAACCTTACACTGAAAGCAATTAGAGAAAGAAGACCAAAAAATCCCCAAAGTTAGCAGAAGGAAAGTAATCATAAAGATCAGATCAGAAAAAAATGAAAAAGAACTGAAGGAAACAATAGCAAAGATCAATAAAACTAAAAGCTGGTTCTTTGAGAAGATAAACAAAATTGATAAAACATTAGCCAGACTCATCAAGAAAAAAAGGGAGAAGACTCAAATCAATAGAATTAGGAATGAAGAAGTAACAACTGACACTGCAGTCGGATCATGAGAGATTACTACAAGCAACTCTATGCCAATAAAATGGACAACCTTGAAGAAATGAACAAATTCTTAGAAAAGCACAACCTGCCAAGACTGAACCAGGAAGAAATAGAAAATATAAACAGATGAATCACAAGCACTGAAATTGAGACTGTGATTAAAAACCTTCCAACAAACAAAAGCCCAGGACCAGATGGCTTCACAGGCAAATTATATAAAACAATTAGAGAAGAGCTAACACCTATCCTTCTCAAACTTTTCCAAAATATAGCAGAGGGAGGAACACTCCCAAACTTATTCTACGAGACCACCATCACTGTGATACCAAAACCAGACAAAGATGTCACAAAAAAAGGAAACTACAGGCCAATATCACTGATGAACATAGATGCAAAAATCCTCAACAAAATATTAGCAAACAGAATCCAACAGCACTTTAAAAGATCATACACCACGATCAAGTGGGGTTTATCCCAGTAATGCAAGGATTATTCAATACACGCAAATCAATCAATGTGATAAACCATATTAACAAATTGAAGGAGAAAAAGAATTTGATCATCTCAATAGATGCAGAAAAGACTTTCAACAAAATTCAACACCCATTTAGCATAAAAACTCTCCAGAAAGTAGGCATAGAGGGAACTTACTTCAACATAATAAAGGTCATATATGACAACCCACAGCCAATACCATTCTCAATGGTGAAAAAATGAAAGCATTTCCACTAGGATCAGGAACAAGACAAGGTGGCCCACTCAGCACTATTGTTCAACATAGTTTTGGAAGGTTTGCCAGAGCAATCAGAGAAGAAAAAGAAATAAAAGGAATCCAACTTGGAAAAGAAGAAATAAAACTGTTGCTGTTTGCAGATGACATGATACTCTACATAGAGAATCCTAAAGATGCTACCAGAAAACTACTAGAGCTAATCAATGAATGTGGTAATGTAGCAGGATACAAAATTAATGCACAGAAATCTCTTGCATTCCTATACACTAATGATGAAAAATCTGAAAGAGAAAATAAGGAAACACTCCCATTTACCATTGCAACAAAAAGAATAAAATACCTAGGAATAAACCTACCTATGGAGACAAAAGACCTGTATGCAGAAAACTATAAGACACTGATGAAAGAAATTAAAGAGATGGAGAGATATACCATGTTCTTGGATTGGAAGAATCAACATTGTGAAAATGACTCTACTACCCAAAGCAATCTACAGATTCAATGCAATCCCTGCCAACTACCAATGGTATTTTTCACAGAACTAGAACAAAATTTTCACAATTCGTATGGAAACACAGAAGACCCTGAATAGCCAAAGCAATCCTGAGAAAGAAAAATGGAGCTGGAGGAATCAGGCTCCCCAGCTTCAGACTATACTACAAAACTACAGTAATCAAGCAGTATGGTACTTGCACAAAAACAGAAATATAGATCAATAGAACAGGATAGAAAGCCCAGAGATAAACCCATGCACATATGGTCACTTTATCTTTGACAAAGGAGACAAGAATATACAATGGAGAAAAGACAGTCTCTTCAATAAGTGGTGCTGGGAAAACTGGACTGCTATATGTAAAAGAATGAAATTAGAACATTCCCTTACACCATACACAAAAATAAACTCAAAATGGATTAAACCTAAATGTAAGGCAAGACACCATCAAACTCTTAGAGGAAAACATAGGCAGAACACTCTATGACATAAATCACAGCAAGATCCCTTTTGACCCACCTCCTAGAGAAATGGAAATAAAAACAAAAATAAACAAACGGGACCTAATGAAACTTAAAAGCTTTTGCACAGCAAAGGAAACAATAAATAAGACAAAAAGACAACCCTCAAAATGGCACAAAATATTTACAAACAAAGCAACAGACAAAGGATTAATCTCCAAAATATACAAGCAGCTCATGCAACTCAATATCATAGACACAACCCAATCCAAAAACGGGCAGAAAACCTAAACAGACATTTCTCCAAAGAAGACATACAGATTGCCAACAAACACATGAAAGGATGCTCAACATCACTAATCATTAGAGAAATGCAAATCAAAACTACAATGAGGTATCACCTCACACCAGTCAGAATGGCCATCATTAAAAAATCTACAAACAATAAATGCTGGAGAGGGTGTGGAGAAAAGGAACCCTCTTGCACTGTTGGTGGGAATGTAAATTGATACGGCCTCTATGGAGAACAGTATGGAAGTTCCTTAAAAAACTAAAAATTGAACTACAATATGATCCAGCAATCCCACTGCTGGGCATATACCCTGAGAAAACTATAACTCAAAAAGAGTCATGTACCACAATGTTCACTGCAGCTCTATTTACAATAGCCAGGACATGGAAGCAACATAAGTGTCCAGCGACAGATGAATGGATGAAGAAGATGTGGCACATATATACAATGAAATATTACTCAGCCATAAAAAGAAATGAAATTGAGTTATTTATAGTAAGGTGGATGGACCTAGAGATTGTCATATGGAGTGAAGTAAGTCAGAAAGAGAAAAACAAATATGGTATGCTAACACATATATATGGAATCAAAAAGAAAATGGTTCTGAAGAACCTAGGGGCAGGACAGGAATAAAGACACAGACGTAGAGAATGGACTTGAGGACACAGGGAGGTGGAAGGTTAAGCTGGCACGAAGTGAGAGAGTAGCATGGACATATATACACTACCAAATATAAAATAGATAGCTAGTGGGAAGCAGATGCATAGCACAGGCAGATCACTTTGGTGCTTTGTGTCCACCTAGAGGGGTGGGATAGGGAGGGTGGGAGGGAGATTCAAGAGGGAGGAGATATGGGGATACATGTATAGGTATAGCTGATTCACTTTGTTATACAGCAGAAACTAACACACCATTGTAAAACAATTATACTCCAATAAAGATGTTTTAAAAAATGAGATATTAAGATGTGGTGCATGATAAAACTTAGCATGTTTATCAAGAAGTTTTCTCAAAGAGGTTTTCTTTTCCCAATTCAATCAACATCTTTTCAAGATAAGGAGAGAAACAGCATTTCAAGGATGTTCTCAAAGCTAGATGAAAAATATCCAAAGACTCCAACTAATGGGAAGCCATTGACAGGGCCAACTCAATAGGAGACAGAACCTACTTCAAGGATCTCAATAGTTTATAAATCCAAGACAATAGCAGGAGTAACCAGGGTTACTCTTTTGGCCGCAGGGGTTCAGAACTGACCTCCCCAAGGTGTGTCACTTTGGCATGTGGATTATTTCAAGCTAAAGGCAAGGGAGACCCTGTGGTCTCAGGAGAAACTACTGCCTTCCCCTAAACCAAAAGAATTTAAATTGGGGATTTTCCCCAGCAAGAGTATTACTACCAGAGATAAGTTTTATCTAAGTGGTCCCATCTGTATGATGTGGTAAATATGTAATTACCAAACATCTGCTCTTCTTTTATCGTCCTGTGAATGAACCTCCTGTCCTTGGGCTCCCCGGGCCCCATTCCGTTCCTTAGCTCAGGATGGCATATATACCTCGTTTAACCTTTCTGTCTATGAACATTTCATATATGTGGGATCTATGAACCTCTCATGTATGTGGGATTCTAGTATATATAAAATGAAATTTGATTTTCTCCTAGTCATCTGTCTCATGTCAGTTCAATTCTTAGACCAGCCAGAAGAGCCTAGAAGGGTAAAGTTTTCTTCCTCCCCAACACTGCCAAGGAGAACGTATCCAGTGTGTGATAATTTGCCAGTCTCAAAATGGTCTCATCAGTCATCTCAAATTACACCTGTACCCAGGGAACTAGTCTGAAAAATATTTATGGGCTTTTCTCCTTTCCCTTCCCCACTTCCTACCTTTGAAGGCTGTGTGGGGACGTGATGACCAGCACAGCAGTAGCTGTGTTGTAACTGTCACAGGATATGTTCGAAATGAAAAGCTACCAGGTTAAGCCTGGTGGATTCAAAGCTAGAAAGAAGCTGAGTCCCTGACGTGTTGCTAAGCAGATAAAACAACCCTGAGAACCACTTGTATCCAGACTTCTTGTTAATTAGACAATGAATGTCTTGTGATTTAAGCCAGTAGTTCTGAAAGTCAAGCACGTAGATCAGCATCAGCATCACCTGGGAACTTATTAGAAATGCAAATCCTTGGGCACCACCCCAGACCTACAGAATGAGAGGCTCCTAGGATAGAGTCCAGCAATCTGTGTTTAACAAGCCCTCCAGGTGATTCTGCTGCAAGGAAAGTTGGAAACCACTAGTTTAGGTCATTGTTAGTATGTTTTCTGTTATTTGCAGCCAAAAGCATTCCTGATTAATGCAAGCAATAGTATCAAATCTCAGTGTGTTACCTCTCTGTGACTCATTTGCAAAATTTTTCTTCTGTAATATTTACAGAATTATTATTTACAGAATTTTTATTCCAACAATGCTTATTACACTGTTGCAGGGTCACAATTTACTCACACTGAATGTAAAACTTCAGAGAAAATGAATTAACTATTTCTTTACTAATAGTTCTATATCCCTTACTGCTACATGGTGTTTATGTGCACAGATCAGAACAGCCAATCTGCATTTTGATCTCTCCTGGTTGAAATGTTCTCTTTTCAGTTTATTCCATTCAAGGTCAAATCCCTATCAAAGCTTTGGTTTAAATAGCATCATCTGGATTGCTCAGCCTCTTTAGCTGTGGTGCCTAGTTTCTTGGCATTCCTCTCCTGAAGGTGGGTGGCTCATGTGATGTTCTGACAATGGGCTGAAGGAGTCTTTTGGCTCCTATGGTCTCTGGGCCAATGTCCCTTGTCCACTGGTTATGCTCCTCTTCCTGGCATCTGTGGCTGGATTTGGTGGCTGGTGAGACCCAAGGTCTTATTCCTCTTGCTGTGTCTAGTGCCTTGTGGTACTGACTTCCTGAGATCCTGGAGTGTCCGCCGTGCCCTCCATATAGTGTCTGGCCTTGCTCGTAGTGTGACATTGCTCCACCCCACCTGGCTGACATACAAGAGATTCTGTGTCTTGTTCATGCCATGAATGCTTCAAGAAAATGAAATTCTATCTGCATCTTGTTCTGAGCTATAAAATTCACTTTGCTGGTCTATTCCAGGGTTGGTGAAGGAGAAAACTCTGAAATAATCTCATTCTAGAGTTTTTAGAGTTTTTAGAGTTCTTCACTTATCTAACTGGCCAAAGACTAGGTTCCAAACCCAGGGTGATTTTGTTTCCTAGGGGACATTTGGCAACGTCCAGAAACATTTTTTTTCTTTGGCCACACTGCACAGCGTGTGGGATCTTAGTTCCCTGACCAGGGATCGAACCCGTGCCCCCTGCATTGGGAGAGCAGAGTCTTAACCACTGGACCACCAGGGAAGTCCCTGGAAACATTTTTGCCATCACAACATGGGGAGTGGTAATCGTTGCTACTGATATCTACAGGGTAGAGGCTGGGGACGCTACTAAACATTCCATAATATTGCGGCAGGCAGCACCCAAGATTCCCACCTGCCCTGCATAATCCTTTCCCTTTGAGTATGGAGACAATCTGTGAATACGATGGGATATTGATCCTGCAATTATACTACTTTATGTAGCAAAAGGAATTTTGCAGCTGTGACTAAGACCCCTAATCACTTGACTTTTAATTAAGCAAAAGGGAGAATATCCTGTGTGGGACTCACCTAATTAGGTGAGCCTTAAAAGAGACAAGGAGCCCCAGCAGACATGCTTCTATTGGCCTTGAAGAAGCAAACAGCCCTGTTAAGAACTGTCTATGGGAGGGGCCTCTAGGAGCTGAGAGCAAGCCCCATTCAGGGCCAGGAAGAAAACGGAGAGGCCTGTCCTACAGCAATAAGGAAGAGGACCCCAAGCCTCAGATGAGCAGCAAGCAAAAGCAACACCTTGATTTCAGCCTGTGAGACCCTGAGCAGAGAACCGAGCTACGCTTCGTGCAATCTTCTGATCCATGGAAACTGAGGTAATAAATGCATGTGGTTTTAAGCCACTAGGTTTATGCTAACTTGTTATGCAGCAATAGAAAACTAACACAAATACACAGGACAGCCTCCACAAAACAAAGAATATATCCAGTCCAAAATGTCACTGGTGCCACTACTGAGAAACCACGCCCTACAGGGAAAATATGTTCTCCATGCCTCTTCCCCCCCCGCCCCCCACCAAATAGAAGGAGAAAACAGGCAGGCATTTCACTTTCTCAGGTTGTACCCCACATTTTATTTTATTCCAAGCCAGCAAACCATATAACAATGCACATGGAGTGTGGGGACGAGAGCAGGTATCCAGGGGGCTCTGGAAAAGACTGGAATCTCCTGGAGGGGTGATATTCAAGGAGATGAGGCAGCTGTGGGATCTGGAAGAGGTCAGAGAGGTCATATAGGAATTAGTATTAAGCTTTGCTTGCGAGATATAATGAAGCACATCTACTTAACCCCTGTGATGTTTTCAGCAAATTCTTTCCTCCTTGCTAACACTGTGTGAAGTTAGATTTGCTTTCGGGTGTGTAACAAAATACTGAAAATGCCAGAGTCCTTCTTTCTCATGAGAATGAGGGTGAGAACAGAGACCTTCCCTGACCACATCTCATAGAAGTCTCCAAAAACCTGTTGGCATAGGCATTATTACGCCAATTATTATCATTTTTATGGGTGAGGACGTTGACGCTAACAGATGTTGGGCAATTTTTTTTAAAGTAATTCAGCTAATAATCAGCTGAATAAGGATGCCCAGCAGTGGCTCCTCCTATATTTTGGAGATCTCAGGATTCTCAGCACTCTATTACCATGTCTTCATTACGTCCATAAAGATTACTATATAGAAGGGGTACTCAACACTTGTTACATCAGAAAGACCCAGGGAGGTTTTTTGTTTTTTGTTTTTTGTTTTATTTGTGGTACGCGGGCCTCTCACTGTTGTGGCCTTTCCCGTTGCGGAGCACAGGCTCCGGACGCGCAGGCTCAGCGGCCATGGCTCACGGGCCCAGCCGCTCCGCGGCATGTGTGATCTTCCCGGACCGGGGCAAGAACCCGTGTCCCCTGCATCGGCAGGCGGACTCCCAACCACTGTGCCACCAGGGAAGCTCCGTGCTTCGCCTTTTTATGTGAGCATTCTGCTGGGTCTGGGAGGGCCACACTGCAGAGTGTGGTTAGGATAAGAGTTAGGATACTTGAGGTTGGATCTCTCTCTCTTTTGTCTTTTTTTTTTTAATAAATGTATTTATTTATTTTTGGCTGTGTTGGGTCTTCGTTTCTGTGCGTGGGCTTCCTCCAGTTGCGGCGAGCGTGGGCCACTCTTCATCGCGGTGCGCGGGCCTCTCACTGTCGCGGCCTCTCCCGTTGCGGAGCACAGGCTCCCGACGCGCAGGCTCAGCGGCCATGGCTCACGGGCCCAGCCGCTCCGCGGCATGTGGGATCCTCCCTGACCTGAGCACGAACCCGTGTCCCCTGCATCAGCAGGCGGACTCTCAACCACTTGCGCCACCAGGGAAGCCCCCCAGGGAGGTTTTAACGAAAGGCTGAAGGCCCTGTTCTTCCTCCCTTTCGTTCCTCCATCCCCACCCCCTGACCCCAGAGAATCTAATCTCATTGCAGCAGGATGTGGCCCCAGGACTGGCATTTTGTGCGAGCTCCTAGTTCCTGCGTGATTCTAATGTGTGCTCAGGGTTAAGAATCATTACTGTTAAAATGCAATTCTCTTTGTTCCATATGTGATTACAATATATCCAAGTCCATTTGTTCTTCTGGGATTTTTTTCAAATAATTTCTCTTTCTTAACTGAGCTATCAGTGATTGCATATTCATATTTATTATTTTAAGAGTCAAGCTTGTTTGTTTTTTTCCACGGGAAAAACATACATCAGCAAAGCAGCTAGCAAAGGCCAAGAAGGGCTGCACCAGCGTGAAGAGAAGTGTTACCATACTTCACTGGCAGGACAAACCTCTCAGATATCACCTTTGGCATTTGCAGATTTTTAACCTATTCAATCTTGGTCACAAGGTCATGAACAAAGAACAATAATGAAAAGCGAGTCTTCAACCCAGCAGCTGTGAATGGAATATATTGAGACTCTGTCTTCTCTCACATCCCTTATGTATCTAGATATTAAAAAGATCAGTTTATTCCATTCAAGGTCAAATCCCTGTCAAAGCTTTGGTTTAAATAGCATCATCTGGATTGCTCAGCCTCTTTAGCTGTGGTGCCTAGTTTCTTGGCATTCCTCTCCTGAAGGTGGGTGGCTCATGTGATGTTCTGACAATGGGCTGAAGGAGTCTTTTGGCTCCTATGGTCTCTGGGCCAATGTCCCTTGTCCACTGGTTATGCTCCCCCAGGAGCTGAAAGCTCCCCCAGGGTTCTTCCATGCAGCCGGGTTTGGGAACCTCTGGTTTACATGGGAGGGACTTGACCACATGAGCTTTAGCAGTACCTTCAGTGCAATTTCCTGTTTGTCTCAACGTATCGTGTGAACACCAGTGTCTATTAAGATACCTGGGATAGATGGAAGGAAGTTTTCAGAGGAAAAGACAATGAAACAATTTTGCTCAAATATGTTTTACAAATTTGTAATGTAAATTCAGTTATGATTTCTGCAAACATCCCATTAATTTCTTAATTGTCCAGCTTTTCCAAGGTTGAGTATGCCCTGCAAGATCATTTTGCCTCAGATTAGATTTAGTTAACAGGATGCAGTTTATCTCAGCTGCGGTTCCTATCCTTGTGTTTTACTCTTGGGTAAGTTTTCTTTTTGTTGTTGTTACCACTCAGTTGCATTTTTCCCTAAATTGATGAATGTGAATCATTGGCTCAAAGGAATTTCCTTTAAGTATAAAAGCAAATATTTTTAAAGTAACATGAATGGTAGAATTCAAAATAATGTAAATGTAAACAGACCTTAACATCAGTATGGAATTTAAATGTGTAGGTACTAAGATAAGTGAATCTGTGCATATGATTATTTTATACAAGAGCAAAACAAGAAAAGGAAGTGTCTATGGTCAATAATGAATATTTGATTACTGGATTTTGTTGGACTGGCAATCTATCACCCTAGTGAGTCATCTACTATGAAATTTTGTCAAGTAATAGTCTGGAGAAGTCAAAGATTTTCCATAAATTTTAAAGCAAGTCCAATAAAATCTGTTTGCTATAGAGACTTCACCTACACACTAGCCAATATGCAGCTTCTAATTAATTGTGAATTAACTGTTAGAGATAATCCATTTCAATTTACATCATAGATGAGAAGCAGGAAAGTTAAATGACTTAAAAGCAAAGAACCAATAATTGCTATAGTCAGGACTAAAACTCAGATCTCCTGGTTTGGTGTGTGTGAGTGTGTGTGTGTGTGTGTGCGCGTGTGTTGGACATGTAGTCAAACATTCCCAAGTCTGTCTTCTCACATTATGTAACAGTTCTCATATCATTTCCACTCAATGATGTCATCATGTAACTTATATTCCTGCCCAAATGAATTTAGGGTCATCTACTGGTAAAGACAGTGGTTGGCAAACACAGGGCCTATTGAAGAAAGGAGACAGTCTCATATAAACCCTCTGGCATCCAGCTTGCCTTCCACCCCTCCTCTGAAAGGCGATTTCTTGTTTCTCCTGGAGAAGCTTACCGTGTACCATTAGCCATTTGAGAACCCCCTGGCATCCTATCTTCAAATTTACGTTTGGCAATTCTGTGCCCTGTTTTAAGCCAAATCTACTTCAAAAATACCACCCTAGGGCTTTTGCAAGCAAGTTCTAAGTCACGTTAAATGCTCTGTACGTTTGTACTTTCCCTTGTGAACTGCTGGGGTAATCACCTAGGAGATGGAAATTAGCTCATTAGCTTTGACATTCAGTAGTTAACGTTAGCAGCCATGGCTGATAATATATTACATTCCAGATAGATCAGGTAGGGGGCTCTGTGTCATGGAACAAATATCATGGAACCCTAGATGAAATGACTATTCGACAACACGTTAAATCTGGTGGCAGTTAATATGCCTAGGGAGTGAGCTCTGCCCGAGTGCAACCAAGCAGATCATTCCATTTCCTCAAATCCATAAATTCTAATACTTCCCTTTTTACTAAACCTTCTTGAACTCATACCACTTCACCCAGTCATAAAAATAGGTATTGGGTTGGCCAAAAAGTTCGTTTGGGTTTTTCGTAACATCTTACTGAAAAATCCGAACGAACTTTTTGGCCAGGCCAGTATTTTCCCTCACAAATCTCAACAGACTTTTTTGTTACCTGGGATATACTTCAACTGAAACCCTCTCTTATTATAGTTAGAGGTATTTTTTTTTAATTTAGTAGAGTAACAACTTCATCCAAGAAACCTGAGGTTTAGTTCAAAAAAATTATTTGATCTGTGTGAATACTTCTATTTAATAAAACTTAGGTACTTTTCTCCCATATGGTACATACTCTGTACATACTTTTCTTCATATATAAGGATACCACATTTGGTTACCTGGTTTCCCATTTTATAGCTGATTAGAAGCATGAAAAAATAGGTTGAGGGGATAGAAGCTGAATGAAGCAGGCATACTTGGAGCAACGAACAATCCGACATCAAGGGAGACAAGAAAAAATTAAAACAAAAGATGATGAGAATCAAAAGCATAACTCACTGTACATTTTAGTCTAATGCCAAGAAACCCAATATTCTTTGGTGGCCCTGAAGGCACTAGACTTTATATAATACCGAATAATTTATGTGCTTTATAATAGCCTGTGTAAAGGTGCTCATCACATAGCATTCATAAAAAGAAAAAAATGTTGAAATAGGCTTATCATCAAACAGTGGAAAAATATTAGGTAAATTATAAATTTCCATGCAATTGAATATTCTACAATCTTTAAGTGGCGTTAGCAAAGAAATTTTTAAAAGATAATCATAAAAGCATTCTGATAAAAGTTGAAACCATGTTCTATATGTTCTGTTCAACAAAGCTGAGAAGTTCACTACATTCAAAGACACTGTTCAAGATGGTTAAAATTAAAAGATGTGATAATTAAAGAAATAAAGTTTGATTCTTGAGAAAATTCAGTTATGTGTAATACTTCAGTTTTTCAAGATACAGGATAAATAACGCAGTGCTAGGAAGTGGACCAATCACAAAGTGATTTGCTTTGAAACCATTTCCCAAGCTTTCTTAAATGTATTCTAATAAAACAATCACTATCTTAATCGTAAATATTCCATAGAGTACTTAGATATAGCAATCACAGCAAAGATGGCTTTTCCCTTAGAAAGACATAAGAAATATTGAAAATAAAGTAAAAAAAGCTAGTGGGATCTTCAACCACAGGTAAGAACCAGAAACACGTTGCTTCACACAGTATGGAAAAGTTTGGAAGTCACAGGCAGGCATTTATAACCACAACCACATACTGTCCATCTGAGACGGAGGGACTGTATGACCTCAAGTGTCCCCTCCAGCTCTCACTGTCTATGATTCTAAGTGTCCCACACAAGGGCAAGTCTACTTGGGGAAGTTCATCAACATATACAATATGAAGGAACTCTGCTATACCTCTATTACATCTACTCTGCACTAATTTATCTTTGACATTTATTTCTTTGACGTTCTAGAAGTTTCAGCTTTCTAGTCACTGTTTATTTTCCCTTTTCACAAGGCTACATATTCTAAATGTCTCTTATTGCCTCTGTTTCTAGCTATGGTTTTTCCCACTTACAAATATCAATGGTCAAATGTTTTGCTGCATTGTCTCATTTTGTCCTGTACAGAATTTATAATGTCTAGCCCTTCACAACACATATTTTAGAAATAAGAATTCTATTACACAAACACTCTTGTTATTCTAACTATCCTACATTTACTTCTATTATTTTTTTTACATCTTTATTGGAGTATAATTGCTTTACAGTGGTGTGTTAGTTTCTGCTTTACAACAAAATGAATCAGTTATATATATATACATGTGTTCCCATATCACCTCCCTCTTGCGTCTCCCTCCCTCCCACCCTCCTTATCACACCCCTCCAGGCGAGCTGATCTCCCTGTGCCATGCGGCTGCTTCCCACTAACTATCTACCTTACGTTTGGTAGTGTATATGTGTCCATGCCTCTCTCTCGCTTTGTCACAGCTTACCCTTCCCCCTCCCCATATCCTGAAGTCCAATCTCTAGTAGATCTGTGTCTTTATTCCTGTCTCACCCCTAGGTTCTTCATGACATATGACAAATACATATGGTATTTGTCTCACTCTTTCTGACTTACTTCACTCTGAGTTTGTTCTCAAGATTGCTTTGGCTATTCAGGGACTTTTGAGTTTCCATACAAATTGTGAAATTTTTTGTTTCTAGTTCTGTGGAAAATGCCACTGGTAGTTTGATAGAGATTGCATTGAATCTGTAGATCGCTTTGGGTAGTAGAGTCATTTTCACAACGTTGATTCTTCCAATCCAAGAACATGGTATGTCTCTCCATCTGTTTGTACTGCAAACAGTGACAGGTTTACTTCTTCTTTTCCCATTTGGATTCCTTTATTTCCTTTTCTTCTCTGATTGCTGTGGCTAAAACTTCCAAAACTATGTTGAATAAGAGTGGTGAGAGTGGGCAACCTTGTCTTGTTCCTGATCTTAGTGGAAATGCTTTCAGTATTTCACCATTGAAGATGATGTTGGCTCGGGGTTTGTCATATATGGCTTTTATTATGTTGAGAAAAGTTCCCTCTATGCCTACTTTCTACAGGTTTTTTATCATAAATCGGTGTTGAATTTTGTCACAAGCTTTCTCAGCATCTATTGAGATGAACATATGGTTTTTCTCCTTTAATTTTTTAATATGTTGTATCGTTGATTGATTTGTGTATACTGAAGAATCCTCGCATTCCTGGAATAAACCCCACTTGATCATGGTGTATGATCCTTTTAATGTGCAGTTGGATTCTGTTTGCTTGTATTTTGTTGAGGATTTTTGCATCTATGTTCATCAGTGATATTGGCCTGTAGTTTTCTTTCTTTGTGACATCTTTGTCTGGTTTTGCTATCAGGGTGATGGTGGCCTTGAAGAATGAGTTTGGGAGTGTTCCTCCCTCTGCTATATTTTGGAAGAGTTTGAGAAGGATAGGTGTTAGGTCTTCTCTAAATGTTTGATAGAATTCACCTGTGAAGCATGTGGTCCTGGACTTTTGTTTGTTGGAAGTATTCTAATCACAGTTTCCATTTCAGTGTTTGTGATTGCTCTGTTCATATTTTCTATTTCTTCCTGATTCATTCCTGGCAGGTTGTGCCTTCCTAAGAATTTGTCCATTTCTTCCAGATCCCAAAGAACCAGGTTTTAGTTTTATTGATCTTTGCTCTCATATCCTTCATTTCTTTTTCATTTATTTCTGACCTGATTTTTATGATTTCTTTCCTTCTGCTAACTTTGGGTTTTTTTGGTTCTTCTTTCTCTAATTGCTTTAGGTACAAGGTTAGGGTGTTTATTCGAGATGTTTCCTGTTTCTTATGGTAGGATTGTATTGCTATAAAATTTCATCTTAGAACTGCTTTTGCTGCATCCCATAGATTTTGGGTCATCGTGTCTCCATTGTCATTTGTTTCTAGGTATATTTTTATTTCCTCTTTGATTTCTTCAGTGATCACTTTGTTATTAAGTAGTGTAATGTTTAGCCTCCATGTGTTGGCTTTTTTACAGATCTTTTCCTGTAATTGATATCTAGTTTCATAGCGTTGTGGTAGGAAAAGATACTTGATACAATTTAGATTTTTTTTAATTTACCAAGGCTTGATTTGTGACCCAAGATATGATCTATCCTGGAGAATATTCCATGAGCACTTGAGAAAAATGTGTATTCTGTTGTTTTTGGATGGAATGTCCTATAAATATCAATTAAGTCCATCTTGTTTAATGTATCATTTAAAGCTTGTGTTTCCTTATTTATTTTCATATTGGATGATCAGTCCATTGGTGAAAGTAGGGTGTTAAAGTCCCCTACTATGAATGTGTTACTGTTGATTTCCACTTTTATGGCTGTTAGTATTTGCCTTATGTATTGAGGTGGTCCTATGTTGGGTGCATAAATATTTACAATTTTTATTTCTTCTTCTTATGGTGGGTTTTTATCTTGCTCCTTCATCTGCTGTGTGTTTTTCTGTCTTGTTTTGCAGGCTGCAGGTTCATAGTTCCCATTGTTTTTGGTGTCTGTCCCCACTGGCTAAGGTTGGTTCAGTGGATTGTGAAGGCTTCCTGGTGGACAGGACTACTGCCTGTGTTCTGGTGGAGGAGAGGCTGGATCTTGTCTTTCTGGTGGGCAGGTCCATGTCTGGTGGTGTGTTTTGGGGTGCCTGTAGACTGATTATGATTTTAGGCAGTCTCTCTGCTAATGGGTGCGGTTGTGTTCCTGTCTTGCTAGTTGTTTGGCATAGGATGTTCAGCACTGTAGCTTGCTGGTCATTGAGTTAAGCTGGGTGCTGGTGTTGAGATGGAGATTTCTGGGAGATTTTCGCCGTTTGATATTATGTGTAGCTGGGAGGTCTCTTGTGGACCAGTGTCCTGAAGTTGGCTCTCCCACCTCAGAGGCACAGCACTGACTCCACAGCACCAAGAGCCTTTCATCCACACAGCTCCTTAATTTGGGATGATTCATTGTCTATTCATGTATTCCACAGGTGCAGGGTACATCAAATTGATTGTGGAACTTTAATCCGCTGTTTCTGAGGCTGCTGGGTGAGATTTCCCTTTCTGTTCTTTGTTCTCACAGCTCCCAGGGGCTCAGCTTTGGATTTGCCCCACCTCTCCATGTAGGTCGCTGGAGGGCGTCTGTTCTTCACTCAGACAGGATGAGGTTAAAGGAGCAGTTGATTCGGGGGCTCTGGCTCACTCAGGCTGGGGGGAGGGCAGGGTACGGAGTGCAGGGTGGGCCTGTGGTGGCAGAGGCCAGCGTGAGGTTGCACCAGCCTGAGGCACGCCATGCGTTCTCCCGGGGAAGTTGTCCCTGGATCCCGGGACCCTGGCAGTGGCGGGCTGCACAGGCTTTCTGGAAGAGGGGAGTGGATAGTGACCTCTATTCGCACACAGGCTTCTTGGTGGTGGCAGCAGCAGCCTTAGCATCTCATGCCCGTCTCTGGGGTCCGTGCTTTTAGCGGCGGCTCGCGCCCGTCTCTGGAGCTCCTTTAAGCAGCGCTCTTAATCCCCTCTCCTCACGTACCAGGAAGCAAAGAGGGAAGAAAAAGTCTCTTGCCTCTTCGGCAGTTCCAGACTTTTCCCCGGACTCCCTCCCAGCTAGCCGTGGTGCACTAGCCCCCTGCAGGCTGTGTTCACGCCGCCAACCCCAGTCCTCTCCCTGCGCTCCAATGGAAGCCCAAGCCTCAGCTCCCAGCCCCGCGCGCCCCGGCGGGTGAGCAGACAAGCCTCTCGGGCTGGTGAGTTCCAGTCGGCACTGATCCTCTGTGCGGGAATCTCCCCGCTTTGCCCTCCACACCCCTGTTGCTGTGCTCTCCTCCGCAGCTCCAAAGGTTTCCCCCTCCGCCACCCACAGTCTCCGCCCACGAAGAGGCTTCCTAGTGTGTGGAAACCTTTCTTCCTTCATGAGTCCATCCCACTGGTGCAAGTCCCATCTCTATCTTTTTTTCTCTGTTTATTCTTTTTTCTTTTGCCCTACCCAGGTACATGCGGGGTTTCTTGCCTTTTAGGAGGTCTGAGGTCTTCTGGCAGCGTTCAGTGGGTGTTCTGTAGGAGCTGTTCCACACGTAGATGCACTTCTGGTGTTTCCATGGGGAGGAAGGTGATCTCCGCGTCCTACTCCTCCGCCATCTTTCCCTACTTCTATTATTTACCCAAGAGTTATATCCTAAATATTTAAAATTGGTGTGTCTCAGGCACCAACCAATCAGAACAGAAGTAAACTCAATTCCAGTGGATACAGACTGAATAATTCTTATGCCTATACCAGTGCATGACAGCTGAGTGTGAGTCCCAAGTCAATCCCAAAATACTCTGAATTATTACAGTTCCACTTTTTCCTCTATCTCTTTTGAGAAAATTAACCCTGGTGAGTTCTCTTTTATTTTTCCCTAATCCATAACTACTTATCTCTAGTTTTAGTACTGCACCTTAAGCAACACTTTACAACAGTCTGTATCTATAAGACGCTAATCACAATTATTTGTCAACCAATTAGATGACCTAGATGAAATAGACAAGTGCCTAGACAGACACAAAATATCAAAACTGACTCAAAAATAAATAGAAAATCAGAATAAGCACATAAGAAGTAAGTTAATTAGTAATATTAAAAATAATTCCCAGGAAAGCTGAGCCTCAGATGGCCTCACTAGTGAACTCTACCAAATGTTTAAGAATTAACACCAATCCTTCACAAATTCTTACAAATAATAAAAAAAGGAGGGAACACTTCCCAATGCATTGGATAATATCATATCCTTTGACTTTGCTCATGGTGGCTTTGCCAGGCAGTAATCTCATATATTTATGAAACTAAATTTAACCAGTACTTGTTATGGCCTAAGGGCTTTGTAACATACCTAAAAGGGCCATTCACACTCTGAAATTATTAAAATATAAATGGATAGTGTGGAAGAGACTGCTTTGATGTCCAATAAACTGTTTTGTTTTACTTTCATAGTGAAAGAATTGAAGTCTCAGACTATACCAGTTGTAAACTTCAAACCACAAAATTATGTGAGGCTGACACCTACAGTTTCAATTTCTCACCAAGAGCCCAGCAAGAAAAGGAAAAATGCTTCGTGTTCTCCCTATTCCAATGGGCAGTTATTTTCTAATCTACAGATGGGTGCCACTCTTCAAGCATCCAATTAAAGGCAAACGTGTAAGTTCTGAGACCCACCTCTCACAAGGACAAGGCTTATCCTCTTCCACCTCACAGATGCTAAAATCCAAGCCCTCACATCAAGACTGACAGCCCAGCTCAGCCAGCCATCAACTCACATGCTTTCTGCTCTCATTTTTATTTCTGGCTTACTTTCCAAAGCCTGGGATTTTCTTCTCTTTTCTCAGCTATACATTTAGAATAATGTGTGTTAGATGTTACTCCACATTTCTGAGTGTGCAGAATTTTAGGTCATTTACTTTGCCACATTTCCTGAACCAGAAAACCATTCTTCAATTTTTTAAGGGTTTCACTGCCAGTCACTATGGGAAAGCAGACAGAGATTACTAAAAGAGATGGGAAACCACAAAACTTCTGGAAGTCTTACAAAATTGTTAATGCTACAAACTGCAAAAACAGCAGCTTCTGACAGTTTTTTTTAAAAATTGGGCTCAGAAGCTAAAGTGTCCACTGCTCTTTTTTCCTAAGGAAGAAGGTCATGAAAGCTTCCTAATTACTGACTCTTCCACTTTCTACAAGTCAGGTCAACTCTTTTCCTCCATAATGACCCCTGTGTAGCATAGAAATTTTATTCCATGTGTATGAACCATGGAAAGCCCTCTGGTTTACAATGGGTAGTTACCACTCCAGGAATCTCTTGACAGCCAAATCCCATATTAAGGAAAACTCAATTTCCAAATAGGAGAGATGACTTTCTGGTGCAATTTTAGAGTTCCTTCTCTAAGGTAGAACTCTGTGGAATTCAAGAAAGTTGTAGGGGAATCAAAGACACAATATCTAATGGGATTTTGTGTAATATGTGGAACCTACTTATACTAAAAAGTTAATTATTATTTATTTGAAATTCAAAATTAACTGGGTGTCCTATATTTTTATTTGCTAAATATTGCAGCCCTACTCTACAGCAGTGCAGGGATCTTTTTCTGTGGCTCGTGGTCCTGTGAGTTTCTGGGGTAACTTCAGAGAAAACAAAGACTGGTTTGGATAGTGGAATCCTACCAGACAATTAAACTCCTAGTACCTCCAACTTCACAGGAGCTCAGACATGACTATATTCCAATGGATAGCTTCACTAAAGATTACAAGAAAGGAAGACAAAACTGTTTTCCAGTACCTTTCACAATTTCCCCCAGATTCAAGTCGTAAGTACACATCACTGATGGTAACAAGTGGTGGAGTGGGGTGGATGGAGTGAGTATATCAGGTTATCACTGCAGGTTTCTTTTAATCCAAAGACTGTTTTCCGAGAAGATCCATTCCTACATTTTCCTTGCGAACTTTCAGCATCTCCTACCACTGATCAAATGCACTGAAGGATTTAGACCCTGCTAAATCCTTTAGTCCTTGGATCCCTTCTCCCTGACTGACATCAGTAGAGCAGCCAGATGCCCAGAATTACGAAATCCTGCCTATTGCCTGGGGAAATGGTGAAACATTCTGAGGCAAAAGCAGTTTCTGTCTTTATCAAGTGACTCTAGTTATGAAAGTCTGGCTATTAAATCTATTTCAAAGCGGGTAGAAGGTAATAATGTTAGTTTAAACTCTGGGGAAGCCAGCTACAGCCATGATATCATGTGCCCATCTGCTGATTCCAAAGCAATTTAAACATTTCCTATCACTCAGCTTTCTTCTCTAGACTCCAATTCAAAGTAGGCCTCCCACTTCTCATTAAAGCCCCCGTAATAATCCTAGCCTTAAAACGTTTATAAATCTGTAGGAATTAATCAGAATGTTCTTCCTTAAAACAATATTAAACCAAAAGAGGAGTCAAAATATGCGTAGCCCATGGGCCAAATCCTGCACAGACATGTTGAGAGGTATGGAATGGAGAGACAGAGCTTAATTTCATTTCCACTGTGTGTCTTTAGATGAAGCAGGTACGCTCCGGAAACTCAGAGAGTCTACCTCTTCCAATTGTCTTATATTGACCCATCCCATAGTTTATGGTTCTTGTCTGCCCCGGAAGAGAGTTCATCCAATATGTTCAAGGAACATCCCATGTGCCAATCAGGTGTTTTCAAATGCAGTTTTAAGGCTTCCTATCACTAAACATTTTTCTCTAGACACCAAATCATAGAAATCATAGAAACTATATAAAGCTATGTATTTGTATGAATTTCATATAAATTTCTCATTTCCTGGGTCTTTCTGTTGCCTGGACACAGCTTCTCACATACCTGTATTCCTTTGCACGCAATTTTCACCTCTTCTACAATGATTTCCTCCAATTCTATTCGCATCCTAGCCTCCCTGCCATGTTCTCCTCATTTTCAAGTCACAGCTCAAACATTGCTTCACCGTGGAATGCTTCCTGCTGCCCCAGGGCAGCCTTAAATGCTTCCTCCACTAAAACGTATACATCCATTCATGTCAGCCTTTCTTACTACAGTATTTGTTTGTATTTAAATTCCTAGAGATTAGAGACACTGTGGTCTATATCTAATTCTCCTGTACCTAGCACAGTAGCTGCCCCATTGTAGGTTTTAAATATTTGTTCAGTGAATTAATGAATAAATGAAGGAATGTAATTTAGTTGAATCGTAGTGTGCCTGAGACTAAAGTCACAACCTCAACATTCATATGAACAAATAAGTCTCATTTTCCTTAACAGCAGCATCTTCACCCTTAACCAGTCTAATGCCCTAATCACTTTTATAAGACAAGTCGAATTTCATATGGAATGACTCTATGTCATTCCTTCACCACTATCCAGAGAAGGCACTGCTACTAGGGACTGATGGTGGCATTATCTCTGAGTTTAAATGACAACATATTTTCTTGATGTTGAAACATCCATTACCCTAGGTTTGCTATGGCTGTCTAAACATTTACCCTCAATTGCTGGTGTGTGCTCACCCATTTCTTATTGCATTCTATGGCACAGAAGGGAAAGAACGTCACTTTTTACAAATCTTTCTCCTTTCTGGAGGTGAGAAGTTTGTCTTTGTCACAGATGTAAGATGGTGTGAAATCAAAATGAGACTTTTCAGATTTCCATCCTGTGAGTCAAATAGCTTTTCCACACTATTTTACCTTAGAGAACTCAATCTCAAACTTTCTACAGAAAAGGGATTTTTTTCCATAATAGCCATTGATTCGAAGTTTGGTGGCCTGACCCAAAAGTCACCCTGCCAAAGTGAAGTCAAGTTGTATTAGTCTGTAGCCTTCAATGCCTGGAATTGTGGTCTGTGGACCAAGAGTAAGAGTATCTCCTCGGACCATACAGAAATGCAGAATGTAGGGTCCCGGCCCAGAACTAATCAATCAGATCCGCACTTTAACAAAACCCCCTGGTTGTTCAAATACATATTAAATTTTGGAAAACACTGCTCTGGAATCTCCATTCTAAAGCACAGGCTTCCTCCTCGACTTCTGATACGTGTTCATTACGTGCAAATCTGAATATTTGCCACGTTCCTTCCCTCCAGCTAATGGGTCAGAATTGATTTTTTTTTATAGTATGTATCCATTAGGAAGCTTTTATCTGCAAGTAAACCCAAACAAGGACATGCACAGGTGCACACACATGCACAAGTTCAAAGTGACTTAAGAGGAGTCATTATCTCATGTAACAGAAGGTCCTGAGATGAGAAGGTTGCAGGGTTAGTCAATTAGGCATCCTAGTGAGCTCATCAAGTTCCCAGTGGTCCTTCTATCTTTCCCCTCAGCCACCCTTCACATGGTCTACTCATATTAATTTCCTTTCTTATCCCAAGATGGTTGCCAGTTCCAAGCATCACATGCAGAAACAAAAATATCAGCAGCAGAAAATAATTTTTCTTCATGATCACCTATTTTTGAGTCTGAAGAAAACATTTTTTTTCAGAATCCCCTCCACAGACATCCCCTTGTATCACATCAGCCAGAATTATATCACATGACCTTGTCTGAGCCAATCACTGGCAAAGAGTACAGATCCTCCTTGGTTGGCTTAGATCAATCATTATTCATTCCTTGTGGTTCATCCTTTTTTTTATATAAATTTTATTTTATTTATTATTTTTGGCTACATTGGGTCTTCCCTGCTGAGCCTGGGCTTTCTCTAGTTGTGGTGAGCGGGAGCTACTCTTCGTTGCGGTGTGTGGGCTTCTCATTGCAGTGGCTTCTCATTGCGGAGCACAGGCTCTAGGCACACGGGCTCAATTGTTGTGGCACATGGGCTCAGTAGTTGTGGCGCACGGGCTTAGTTGCTCCGCGACATGTGGGATCTTACCGGACCAGGGCTCAAACCTGTGTTCCCTGCATTGGCAGGCGGATTTTTAATCACTGTGCCACCAGGGAAGCTGTTTTGTGGTTCATTCTAAGGTTTGCTCTCCTAAAGCACATAAAGAGTGGAAATTGTGCAAAAGAGTGTTTGGTTAGCAACGGAGAAGGTGGGCAAGAAGTGGGGGGTGATTTGAGGTGGAGGTAGTAATGGGACTTCTAAAGCAAAAAAGAATATTCCTAAATATAAGCCATATAAACAAAAGGAAATTTATCTTTTTTGACTAAGGACATTGCTTACAAGAGCAATGTGAGCATGTGATAGAAATCAACATTGGATCTTAGTCCCCAAGTAACTACCAGAGTCTCCCTGAGCCCTCCCTCTTATCTGTGCCTGCCTTGCAGTGGTCAAGGACCTCCACCCTCTATGTGGAGCACAGCCAGGAAATGGACTCAGAAGCTGGTGCTCTGCTGCTGTGCTACCACATGGCTCTCTAGGGCCTAAACCAGCACACCCAGCAGGTCGTTTACATCAGACTCCAGCTATTCAGTCAAACTGCTACACCTGTCACTCCTAAGCAAGAGGAGGGTGGGGATGTCATAGGCTTGACTCCCTCGGCAAAACAAGTCTGTAGTTGATGGCTATAGTAGTGACATTGGTTGATGTTTCCGGTGAACATGGTAGATAATAGGGAACTAAAAGGAGGGGAGAGGAATATATATATCAATCAAAGAGCAAGAGAGTCAAGGACAGTGATACTCAAACATTAGTTAGTGTGCTTTATTACCATCTGCCTCAGAGGTTTGGCATGAGAAGCAAAATGGTTAGTAAGGATCCCAGGTGATTCCAGTACAAGTGGCCTTTTACATCATTCTTGAGGCGCACTGATCTGGAGGAAGAAACTATTCCTTTTCTTTATCCTTTGGTATAATATTGCCCCAATATCTTTTTGGATTAAGAACAAGGATCATTTCCCTCTTAACACATACCCCCCTTACTAGGGCAACTTGTATGTTTGGATCCAGGCGTTCACACAAGAAATGCAAAGAGGGGAGGGGGAGTCCCACAAACACTAAGTCTTTGAAACAGGCTTTGCCAGCTGTCACAGTAGCACAGAGGAGTGAAAAGAGCACTGGGGTTCTGGTCCCGCTTCTGCCACTAGGAGCCACCTTGGTCATATGACAGCTTCTCTAGTTCGCAGTTTTCTCATCTATAAAATGGAAATAATAATACCTACTTTGTCTTACATACAGTTTGAAGACTGAGATATATACACATATGGAACTTGTAGTAAACTGGGTGATACAATAAAAACGTATTCCTTTCCAGTGTTGATTTATAGAATTATTTTCCCATGATATTGAATCATGTTTTTTACATCTTTATTGGAGTATAATTGTTTTACAATGATGTGTTAGTTTCTGATTTATAACAAAGTGAATCAGTTATACATATACATATGTTCCCATATCTCTTCCCTCTTGCATCTCCCTCCCTATCCCTCCCATCCAGGTGGTCACAAAGCACAGAACTGATCTCCCTGTGCTGTGCGATTGCTTCAAACTAACTATATTTTTTACGTTTGGTAGTGTATTTATGTCCATGCCACGCTCTTACTTTGTCACAGCTTACCCTTCTCTCTCTCATATCCTCAAGTCCATTCTCTAGTAGGTCTGTGTCTTTATTCCTGTCTTACCCCTAGGTTCTTCAGGACATTTTTTTTTCCTTAGATTCCATATATATGTGTTAGCATATGGTATTTGTCTTTCTCTTTCTAACTTACTTCACTCTGTATGACAGACGCTAGGTCCATCTACCTCATTACATATAACTCAATTTCATTTCGTTTTATGGATGAGTAATATTCCATTGTATATATGTGCCACATCTTCTTTATCCATTCATCCCATGATGGACACTTAGGTTGTTTCCATCTCCGGGCTATTGTAAATAGAGCTGCAATGAACATTTTGGTACATGACTCTTTTTGAATTATGGTTTTCTCAGGGTATATGCCCAGTAGTGGGATTGCTGGGTCATATTGTAGTTCTATTTGTAGTTTTTTAAGGAACCTCCATACTGTTCTCCATAGTGGCTAAACCAATTCACATTCCCACCAGCAGTGCAACAGTGTTCCCTTTTCTCCACACCCTCTCCAGCATTTATTGTTTCGAGATTATTGGATGATGGCCATTCTGACTGGTGTGAGATGATATCTCATTGTAGTTTTGATTTGCATTTCTCTAATGATTAATGATGTTGAGCATTCTTTCATGTGTTTCTTCGCAATCTGTACATATTCTTTGGAGAAATGTCTATTTAGGTCTTCTGCCCATTTTTGGATTGGGTTGTTTGTTTATTTATTATTGGATTGCATGAGCTGCTTGTAAATTTTGGAGATTAATCCTTTGTCAGTTGCTTCATTTGCAAATATTTTCTCCCATTCTGAGGGTTGTCTTTTGGTCTTGTTTATAGTTTCCTTTGTTGTGCAAAAGATTTGAAGTTTCATTAGATCCCATTTGTTTATTTTTGTTTTTATTTCCATTTCTCTAAGATGTGGGTCAAAAAGGATCTTGCTGTGATTTATGTCATAGAGTGTTCTGCCTATGTTTTCCTCTAAAATTTTGATAGTTTATGGCCTTATATTTAGGTCTTTAATCCATCTTGAGCTTATTTGTTTGTATGGTGTTAGGGAGTGTTCTAATCTCATACTTTTACATGTACCTGTCCAGTTTTCCCAGCACTACTTATTGAAGAGGCTGTCCTTTCTCCACTGTACATTCCTGCCTCCTTTATCAAAGATAAGGTGACCATATGTGCGTGAGTTTATCTCTGGGCTTTCAATCCTGTTCCATTGATCTATATTTCTGTTTTTGTGCCAGTACCATACTGTCTTGATTACTGTAGCTTTGTAGTATAGATGTCTGTGGACTCATTATGATTTTAGGCAGCCTCTCTGCTAATAGGTGGGTTTGTGTTCCTGTTTTGCTGGTTGTTTAGCATAGGTTTTCCAGCACTGTAGCTTGCTGGTCGTTGAGTGAAGCTCGGTGCTAGTGTTGAGATGGAGATCTCTGGGAGATTTTCGCCTTTTGATATTATGTGTAGCTGGGAGGTCTCTTGTGGACCAGTGTCCTGAAATTGGCTCTCCCACCTCAGAGGCACAGCACTGACTCCTGGCTGGAGCATCAAGAGCCTGTCATCCCACGGAGAAAGAGGAAAAGCGGGAAAAAATCATAAATCTTGCTCTAGAAGTCCACCTCCTCAAATTGGGATGATTTGTTGTCTATTCATGTATTCCATAGATGCAGGGTACATCAAGTTGATTGTGGATCTTTAATCTGCTGCTTTTTAGGCTGCTGGCAGAGATTTCCCTTTCTCTTCTTTGTTCTCACAGCTCACGGGGGCTCAGCTTTCGATTTGGCCCCACATCTGCGTTTAGGTCACTGGAGGGCATCTGTTTTTTGCTCAGACAGGACAGGGTTAAAGGAGCCGCTGATTCGGGGGCTCTGGCACACTCAGGCTGGGGGGAGGGAGGGGCACGGCGTGTGGGGCAGGCCTGCAGGGGCAGAGGCCAGTGTGACGTTGCACCAGCCTGAGGCCCGCCATGCGTTCTCCCAGGGAAGTTGTCCCTGGATCCCGGGAACCTGGAAGTGGCGGGCTGCACAGGCTCCCCCGAAGAGGGGCGTGGACAGTGACCTGTGCTCACACACAGGCCCCTTGGTGGCGGCAGCAGCAGCCCTAACGTCTCCTGCCCGTCTCTGAGGTCCGTGCTTTTAGCCTTAGCTTGCGCCCACCTGTGGGGTTCGCGCTTTTAGCCACAGCTCGTGCCCATCTCTGGGGTCCACGTTTTTAGCCGCAGCTCACGCCCGTCTCTGGAGTTCGTTTAAGCAGCACTCCTAAACCCTTCTTCTCACACACCAGGAAACAAAGAGGGCAGAAAAAGTGTCTTGCCTGTTCGGCAGCTCCAGACCTTTTCCCGGACTCCCTCCCAGCTAGCCGTGGTGCACTAACCCCTTCAGGCTATGTTCACGCAGCCAACCCCAGTCCTCTCCCTGCACTCTGACCAAAGCCCGAGTCTCAGCTCGCAGCCCCGCCCGCCCCAGCAGGTGAGCCGACAAGCCTCTTGGACTGGTGAGTGCCAGTCGGCACCGATCCTCTGTGTGGCAATCTCCCCGCTTTGCCCTCCGCACCCCTGTTGCTGTGCTCTCCTCCTCGGCTCCAAAGCTCCCCACTCTGCCTCCTGCAGTCTCTGCCCGTGAAGGGGCTTCCTAGTGTGTGGAAACCTTTCCTCCTTCACAGCTCTCTCCCACTGGTGCAGGTGCCATCCCTATTCTTTTATCTCTGTTTTTTCTTTTTTTCTTTTGCCCTACCCAGGTACGTGGGGAGTTTCTTGCCATTTGGGAGGTCTGAGGTCTTCTGCCAGCATTCAGTAGGTGTTCTGTAGGAGTTGCTCCACGTGTAGATGTATTTCTGATGTATCTGTGGGGAGGAAGGTGATCTCCGCATCTTACTCTTCCGCCATCTTCCCCTCCGCCTGATCTTTTATATTTCTGCAGTGTCAGTTGTTACTTCTCCTTTTTCATTTCTAATTCAATTGATTTGAGTCTTCTCCCTTTTTTTCTTGATGAATCTGGCTAATGATTTGTCAATTTTGTTTATCTTCTCAAAGAATCAGATTTTAGTTTTATTGATCTTTGCTATCATTTCCTTCATTTCTTTTTCATTTATTTCTGATCTGATCTTTATTATTTCTTTCTTCTGTTAACTTTGGGGGTTTTTTGTCCTTCTTTCTGTAATTGCTTTAGCTGCAAAGTTATGTTCTTTGTTCGAGATGTTTCCTGATTCTTAAGTTAGGATTCTATTGCTGTAAACTTCCCTCTTAGAACTGCTTTTGCTGCATCCCATAGGTTTTGGGTCGTCGTGTCTCCATTGGCATTTGTTTCTAGGTATTTTTTGATTTCAGTGTAATCTCCTTCTTTGTCTCTGGTAATAGTCTTTATTTTGAAGCCTATTTTGTCTGATATGAGAATTGCTACTCCAGCTTTGTTTTGGTTTCCATTTGCAACCCAGCTCAGAATAAATGGGAGAAAAATTAGAAAGAAAGCAAGAAAGAAAGAAGGAAGGAAAGAAAGAAGGAAAGAAAGAAAGAGAGAAAGAACAATAAAATAAAGTAAGATAAAATAAAAGGTATTAAAATAAAAATAATTATTAAGAAGAAAAGTTTTTTTAAGTAAGAAAAAAAACGGACAGTTAGAACCCTATGACAAATGGTGAAAGCAAAGCTATACAGACAAAAATCTCACAGAAGCATACACATACACACAAAAAGAGGAAAAGGGGAAAAAATAATAAATCTTGCTGTTGAAGTCCACCTCCTTGATTTGGGATGATTCTTTGTTCAGGTATTCCACAGATGCAGGGCACATCAAGTTGATTGTGGAGATTTAATTCACTGCTCCTGAGGCTTCTGGGAGAGATTTCCCTTTCTCTTCTTTGTTTGCACACCTCTCGGGGCTCAGCTTTGGATTTGGCCCCGCCTCTGCCTGTAGGTCGCCAGAGGGCGTCTGTTCTTCGCTCTGACAGGACAGGGTTAAAAGCGCAGCTGATTCGGGGGCTCTGGGTCACTCAGGTCTGGGGGAGGGAGGGGCATGCTGTAGGGCGAGCCTGAGGCAGCAGAGGTCGGCAGGACTTGGCACCAGCCTGAGGCGCACCGTGCGTTCTCCTGGGGCAGTTGTCCCTGGATCCCAGGACCCTGGCAGTGGCAGGCTGCACAGGCTCCTGGGAGGGGAGGTGTGGAGAGTGACCTGTGCTCACATACAGGCTTCTTGGTGGTGGTGGCAGCAGCAGCTTTAGCATCTCATGCCCGTCTCTGGGGTCTGTGCTGTTAGCTGTGGCTCAGCCCGTCTCTGGAGCTCCTTTAAGCAGTGCTCTTAATCCTCTCTCCTCGAGTACCAGGAAACAAAGAGGGAAGAAAACGTCTCTTGCCCTTCGACAGTTCCAGACTTTTCCCCGGACTCCCTCCCGGCTAGCCGTGGTGCACTAGCCCCCTGCAGGCTGTGTTCACACTGCCAACCCCAGTCTTCCTGTGCTCTGACCGAAGCCCGAGCCTCAGCTCCCAGTCCTGCCCGCCCCAGCGGGTGAGCAGACAAGCCTCTAGGGCTGGTGAGCGCAGGCTGGCACTGGTCCTCCATGCGGGAATCTCTCCACTTTGTCCTCCGCACCCGTGTTGCTGCGCTCTCCTCTGTAGCTCCGAAGCCTCCCCCTCTGCCACCTGCAGTTTCCGCCTGCGAAGGGGCTTCCTAGTGTGTGGAAACCTTTCCTCCTTCACAGCTCCCTCCCATTGGTGCTTGTCCTGTCCCTATTCTTTTGTCTCTGTTTATTCTTTTTTCTTTTGCCCTACCCAGGTATGTGGGGAGTTTCTTGCCTTTGGGGAGGTATGAGGTCTTCTGCCAGTGTTCAGTAGGTGTTCTGTAGGAGTTGTTCCACATGTAGATGTATTTCTGGTGTATCTGTGGGGAAGAAGGTGATCTCCACGTCTTATTCTTCGCCATCTTCCCAACCAAAAACTGAAGCATTTTTAAATTTTATATATTTGCTGTGTGCAACATCTTGAACTTGGTAATTTTACAAGGGCTGGCCATTCTGTTCCACTGGACTGCTATCCACATGGCATCAAGCAGGGCTTTATCTTCACTAACTCACTCATGGGCTATATGAGACCAAAAATTGTGGCATTAACTGGCAATGTCTCCTCTGAAGTCTTTGGTTTGCACTTTGAAAGGCTTGAAAATGTGTTTTTAATCAGCGTGACCAAGGAAACACCAAAAACAAGAGCCGTTTCCATTTCTGCCTTATTAACTCCCCCCACGAACAAACACAAAAAATACTGCCAGTAATACTGTTTTAAGAGTTTCAAGATGACAGTCAACTGAGACATGAACAAAATTATTTCCATAAAGAATGAAGATTGAGGCATCAAGAACAATCATAGAAGAGGCAATAACTTTACTGAATCAAAAATTGACTCAATGAGAAATATATCACTTGCTCCAACTTATGAATTATCATTCTATTCTCTTTGACATACCAGTACATCTAGTAAAATTGTTTCCTTTCATACCAATACACTTAGTAAAATTGTTTTTTCTTCTTATTTGTGATTTGCCTACGGATTCCAACTGGGACAGAAATAAATGGGATACGTGTACCAGGACCTCCCCATGATCCCAGGCCAACTCATGTAGTCCTGTCGATGAAGGCAATTATAATTCTAATGAATATGATTGATGCTCACTTACAAGGAAACTGAGGTCAGAAAAGATTTTTGCCTTTTGTTTAAATGTACAGACCAACTGGCTCCCAAATGAGTCTCATACAAATGTCCCCCATCCTATTATCAGAAGAAATAATAATAGTACCAGGAGCTATCAAATAAAAGCTCTTTCTCAGTCATGAAGTAATTTGAAGGAATTAAAGTGTCCAAGGGCCACATACCTGTTTTTGCACAAAAACACAGGCAGGCACGATAAACCAATATGTAACACCTGTCCAGGCTAGAGGCAGCAGGATTTACTTATCAGACAATAATGTCCACAAATCCCAGCACTTCCCAGATCTTCATTTTTCTAGGCACAGAAACCTCAAGGACTAACTTTTATGACCTGGATTCCAGTAGACTGAATAATGGCCAAAGATATAGGTCTTAATTCCTAGAACGTATTAAAGTTACCTTATAAGGAAAAAGGATCTTTGCAAAAATGATTAAATTAAGGCATCTTGGCATGAGAAGATTAGCCTGACTCGTCCAGGTGAGCCCTAAATGCAATCACAAGTGTCCTTTTTAAGAGGGAGGCAGAGGGAGATTTGATACACAGAAAAGAGATGTGAAGACAGAGGCAGAGACCGGAGTGATGCAGCTTAAGTGAAAGAATTCTGGCAGCCGCTAAATGCTGAGAGAGACAGATTCTCTCCTAGGGCCTCCGGAGAGAGCGAGTCCCAGCCGGCACCTTGATTTCAGACCAGTGAAACTAAAGTTGAACTTCCGGCCTCTAGGACTGTGAGAGAGTAAACTTCTGTTGTTTTAAAGCACCCAGTTTGTGGTGATATGTTACAGCGGCCACAGAAAACTAATATACGGACCCAAATCGTCTTTCTTTTTGTGCTTCTCTTTAAGGCCCCAGCAGCCAGCCAAAATGAATTCCCTGTTCCTGTTTTACACCCCCATGCTATGTGTCCATGCTTTCTTGACTAGAACATCCCGCCTCATTTCTCTAAAATAAACCCTATTCAGTCCTCAAGGAATAATTCAAAGGTCACATTCTCCACATTTTGGACTTGAATTTCAATGTACCAATGAAGGGTTGTTGGCTTTTTCTTTTTTTCCTCATAATAAATAGATTTACCCAACAACCAGGAGGAAAGACAATTTCTATGCTATTTCTTACATAATCAGCTTTTACTTACATGCACACTATATCCACTATCTACCTCTGCCCAGTTCCTAAGAAATTTCCAGTTGGTCTGGTTCACTTCCACCGTGGGCAGGAAGAGCCTGTCCTGTCAGAAGCCCACCCTAACACAAATTGACCAAGTCCTCTCCAGCCTCTGTTTCCTGCAGTCTGGGGAGGGTCTGAGCTGTTAGACAGTGATCCACCGTGATGGGTCATTCAGAGGTCCATGCTCCGGAGTGGCTTGGTGACAAGTCATGTTCACACCTCTTTCTGATATTGTGATGGATGGTCCTTCTTCCCCATCCACTTTGAGGACTTCCCATTCCTTCCACTCCACATTGAGAAACACTTTCCATGCCTTCTCCCCTCTTCTTCTAACACTGGTCCTAATCTATAGTTGGGGAGCGAACACTCATGTCTCACACTGAGACCAGTAGTTTTTTTTATTCTATGTCTTGATTTTTTTAATACCATTTTTTAAATTAACCTTTCATTATATAAGCAAATCATGTACATGATAAGCAAGAAATTTAAACAGAATGGTATAAAATGAAACATAAAATTGTCCTTTTCATCTCTCGCAACTTCTCCCTCTAAGAGGGTTGACAGTATTTCTTCAATCTTCCAAATATTTTCTATAACTATATTACCATGTATGGTATATACATTGTAAAGGGTTCTTCTTTCATATTTTATTTTATCTTTTATTATGAAATACAGCACATGAATAAGGAGTATAAGGAAATATGTATGTACAGTTTAAAGAATACTCATACCTATAAACTCACCAGCCAGTCAAGAGAACATCAACATATACCTCAGGAGTTCCTATATATTCCTCCCAAATTGCATTTGTCTTCCAGTCTCTCAAAGGTATCCTGATTTTTATGGAAAATATCTCTTTGGTAGTCATTAGATTTGTTCATAATTATTCCAGCTCTCCTTCTGGCCACTTGGTAGAACTGTGCTTGCCCACACATTTGAAGTCAGTTTGGCCATGTCAAATTTTGGGCAAATGAAATGTGATCAGAAGTGACTGGATAGATGCTTTAAAAGTCAGTGTAAGCTGTGCTACATTCTCTTTTTCCATCTGTGTCTGGCAATGTTCTGGATGATGGTTTTCCATCAGCCTGGATCCTCAAATGAAGACAGCAGCAATGTGAAAATAGAAATAAGACTGTTATTTCAAGCACTGAAGCATGGGTTGTTGATGACCGACCACAGCAGAACACAGGTTTCCTGACCCAGTCCCTGTGCTTCTCACCATAGTTTTGTCACCATGATTACAACGTGAAATAAAATATAGGGACTTCCCTGGTGGTCCAGTGGTTAAGACTTCACCTTCCAATGCAGGGGGCGTGGGTTCAATCCCTGGGTCAGGGAGCTAAGATCTCACATGCCTCATGGCCAAAATACCACAACATAAAAGAGAAGTAATATTGTAACAAATTCAATAAAGACTTTAAATATGGTCCACATCAAAAAAAAAGTCTTAGAGAAATAAAAAAAATTTTTAATAAAATATACTTGCAAATGGATACCCTTGAGCTTAGTTGCTGTAGTCAGGAGAGGTTTGAAAATGGGAAAGAGGAAAGAGCTATGGAGGCCAGGGAGAAACTGGTAAGAAGTTTCAAATCAAGTTTCTTTTTTTTTTAATTAACTTAGTTTTTATTGAAGTATAGTTGATTTACAATGTGTTAGTTTCAGGTGTACAGCAAAGTGATTCAGTTATACATACATATATATCTATTTTTTTCAGATTCATTTCCCTTATAGGTTATTACAAAACATTGAGTATAGTTCCCTGTGCTATACAGTAGGTCCTTGTTGGTTATCTATATTATATATATTACTGTGTATATGTTAACCCCAAACTCCTAATTCTGACTGGAGAGTGATCTTTGTTTCTTTCTCAGGCTAAGGAGACTCTCAAATCCCTCTTATATCTCTGGCAGAAAACATCATGAGAAAGACACTTTCAGGGAGCTTTGAATTTAAAGGCCAATATAGAGTAATCTCTTTAGCATTTTAGCCTTATTAGAGCCAGGGAAATTTGGTTGAGAAAGTATTTGTAATGGAAGAAGAATAAAGGAATAATGGTGAGGCTGATGACAATGTGGAAACAGTAATTTTCATTTATTGAGTTCTTATTAAATGCTGGACACTTAGCTCTTCACATTTCCTAGGATGATTCACTTAATCCTTCCAAGACATCCTTAGAGGCTCAGACCCCTAATCTCTTTACCTATAACTTCTCACTTAACCTCATTAGATCTTTGTTTTCCCATCTGAGAAATGGGGGGGCAGTAATTTTTACTTCTAAAATTGTTGCAAGGGTTGTGTGAGATGCTGGACAAAAAGCTCTCGCACAGTGTCTGTTATGCAGCGAGTATTCGACAGAAGTGGTATTCCCTTTGTAACTTTTACAGGAAAATGTCCTTAGCCCTGTGTCCAAGGGCTTCTGTGCCCTGCCCCACCCCATGTGCAGGTATGTTTGTCACCCTTCCTGGAATCCTTTGTCACACCAGGTGGCTTCCCCAGCTGTCCCCAGTTGTTACTGGCACAGTGTGTGTCTTTCCCTCTAGTCTCAGCCCCTTAGGCTCCAAAGTGACAGAGGACATTCCCTAGAAGAATCATGGGAGGTTTTGTTGACTCCCTGAGATTTATCACACCACGTGGATAGGAGATACCCTAATCTGTGCCTGAGGGAAGCCCCCAGCTTCTTTTATAAGTCCTGGTGTTCTAAAATCTTCTCCAGCAGTCCCCCACTTTCCCTGCCCTCAATTCTTTGGTGACTAACATCAGAAAGCAGAAGGAACAGTTTCAGATGCATTTCTGTTTTAGTCAGTGTTCTCAAGAAAAGACCAACAAGATATATCTTTTTGTTGTTGTTGTTGGAGTATAATTGCTTTACAATATTGTGTTAGTTTCTGCTGTACAGCAAAGTGAATCAGCTATATGTACACATGTATCCCCTCCCTCTCGGACCTCTCTCGTACCCACTCCCATCCCACCCATCTAGGTCATCACAGAGTACTGAGCTGAGCTCCCTATGCTATATAGCAGGTTCCCACTAGCTAGCTATTTTACACATGGTAGTGTATTTGTGCCAAACCTAATCTCCCAATTCATCCTACCCTCTCCTTCTCCTGCTGGGTCCACATGTCTGTTCTCTACGTCTGCATTTCTATTCCTGTATCTTGAGGGAGGGAGGGAGAGAGAGAGAGAGAGAGAGAGAGAGAGAGAGAGAGAGAATATATGAATATACTCTGTCTCTCAATATATATGTAATATGTATATTTGTTTATTTATTTTAAGGAATTGGTTCACATGATTAGGGAGGCTGACAAGTCCCAAGATCTTCAGGGTGAGTCAGCAAGCTAGAGACCCAGGAGAACCAATGGTGTAGTTCTTGTCCATACACCATCAGGCTCAGGAACCCGGAAAAGCCACTTTGAGTCTAAAGGCAGGAAAAAACTAATGTCTCAGTTCAAATGCAGCCAGGCAGGAGGAGTTCTCTCTTACTTGGGGGAAGTCAGCCATTTTGTTCTATTCAGGCTTTCAGCTTGGATTGGATGAGACCCACCCACAGGAGGGAGGGCAACCTTCTTTACTCAATCTACCCATTAAAATGTCATTCTCACCCCCAAAACCCTCACAACAACACCCAGAATAATGTTTAACCACATATCTGACACCCTGTAGCCCAGTCAATCTGACACATAAAATTAACCATCACAATTTCTCCTCTTGTCTCTTTTGAAGCCCTCATCCTGCCAGCAAAACTTCATTTTGCTTAAAGGTCCCGTTATTTAAATTTCACCCATTAATGGGGGTGAGATTTTATCTAAGGATAGAGAGGGAGATGGGGTAAGGAAGGAATGGCAGAGTAATGAAAAGTAATTGTTATAACTAAAAGTAATTGTCATAATTTTGTTAAACCTAACTAGTTGGCAAGAAGTAACAAGAAGGCCATCATGCAAATGCATGGCTATTGCATTCCACTAGAAGTAAGGAGATCAGAGCAGAGAATGGGTCCATTTCTACTAGTCAGTTCCTTGAAGGTCTGTTCATTATACTTCCTTATCAGTAACACCTGGTCTCCACTGCATCTCTATGATCTTAATTTGTTAATTTTTCTCAGCCTACTCCAAAAAGCCTCTATTCAAGGTGACCCCGACCTCTAATTTATGCTGCTTGCATCTGTCACCCCACTATTAGCATCCTTCAACGTACAGCTCAAATCCCATCTTCTCCTGGATGCTTCCTGTGACTCTTCCAGTCTTCATCATCTTCTCTTCACTCTGCTTTCTTTTCTTCTAGACTTTTCTGTACACTGACTGCTGTCTTTTGGGCAGTTAAATCTGTATGAACTCGTCCTATTTAGTGGTTGTTTTTCCCCATTCTCTCCTCATTGGCATAACAGACAACCTCAAGATGAAGCTTTGTTTATTCTGTGTCTCCTTTAGCACCCACAGGAGTTCTGAGAATAAAGAGTTGCTCAGTCAGTACCTACCAATTTTATAAGTGACTCGAAAATCGAAGTCAGACCCCATCCCTTCTCTGGTGAAAACCCTAATGAATTTTCACCTTACTCACTGTAAAAGCCAAAGTCCTGCAGCAGTTGACAAGGGGCAGCTTGATCTACTCCCTTGTCCCCTCTGTCTCCCACAATTTCTCCCCTTGTTCACTGGAGTATCACCTAGAAAAACCTGTGACTCTCCCCTGCCAGGAAGATCCCTCAGGTGTTGGGGTTCCCACATACCGTAAGGGCAAATTTAAATAAGACGCTTAATTTCTCTGCTGAAAATAGGGAAGAGAGCTCATTTTTCTTAGAGCATTTAGTTTAGAAAACTTGTAATTTTCAAATTCTTTCTCTGCCTCTTTGAAACATATGTAAATCTTTTTAAAAGCTAAATAAGCCTCTTGTCAGCTTTATGACCCAGGAATGTCTTTCTTAAGTGCCCCATCTCCGAATTTCTGTGAGAGGGTGGGAGCCTAACTTTGGCTGGCACCTCACTCCGAAACTACCACCTGTCATGAAGATGTGAGAAGTTAATTTTTTTCCTTTGAATAAAGCCAATTAGCTAACACAGATGACTAATTAACAGGTTCAGTTACCAGGTGAATCTAGGATGATCTATGTGGGACCAGTGGTGATGTCAGGAGGAGTAGAGGAGTAATTATTGTTTATCTTGAGACTGTGCATGGGATGGGTGGTATCTGCTTGGCTATATGAAATGGCTCTATAAAACGATGTCTTTCCATCTTTGCAATCTCTTCACAGATCATCAGTGATACATACACACCCCATTCTGGTTTAATGCTTATTCAATAGTAAAATTGTTTTATTTCTCTTCTACCTTTGTGGAGAGGTTTTCTGGGTTGGGAGAGATTTAGCTTTTAATTATATTTCTCCAACAGTGCCTGGATATGTCCATATGTCCCCCATGCTATAGACTTCTACCTTGAGAAAGAGAAGATGAGGACTTGTGTCTTCAACGTTCCCCTCCACCCTTTCCTTTGATATTTCATTGCACCAAATGTTAGGTTTTCCTTATATTATATCCTCTTGCTCCTAGGCTGCACTAACCTCCACAGATCAGACTTAATGAAAGAAATAACGTCCTCTGAGTCTATTAAGCATTTTTTTTTTTTTTTTTTACTATGGGAAACTCTTTAGTTTGGATTCTCACCAAAGCAGATGCTTAGACAAGGATTTGGGTGCAAGTAGTTTACTTGGGAGGGGCTGGGAACACTGGCAGAGGAGTGGGGGACTGAGAATGGGAAAGGGAGATGGCCAATAAAGGGTGAATTATTAAGACAGTTGTTGTAGTGGGTGATGGGAGCTTAATCTCACATGGAAACTCGAGGAACTGTGTAAAACACACGTATCAAAATGATATCACTGGGAGGCCAAGAAGTTGGGGCATTTCTTCACTCCTAAGAGTCAATAATTAAAAGCTGCTGGAAGATGGGGCTGGGGGGCCAATTTCAACGGGTCTCTCTTGTGAGCAAAGCTGCTTTCAGTGGTTCAACGAAACGCTGGCAGTTATATCAATTCTAACTGTGGGAGGACTGCCCACAGTGGAGGTCTGGACACTAAAGGCAGGGGATGGGCAGCCTCTACAACAGGAACCCGAGGTAGCATGTGGAGTTGGCACCAGGATGCATGGGCAGACTTGGACCCCAGCCTCTGGGAGTATGATGGGCACACAGCTTTCAGCTGTATCCCCTCTAGGACCAGCTCAGAGTTGGAGACACGCCCAAGGTCATGCTTACATCCAATGACTGATCAATATAGGAGTATAAAGGCCAGGCCACCTCAACCCTACTTGGCACAATGCTAGAGGGTCATCCTAGTTGCAGAGACTGCTCAACTCTGCTTCCTGCTGCTCCTGCCCTCAGAGCCATCGCATTGACTCTTCTTAATAAACATTATAACCTTCAAACCTCTTTCCCAAGTCTGCATCCCAGACAGCTCAACATACTTTAATGTGGAAGCAGGGATTCCCAAGAATGAAAGCACATTGGCTCAATATCCTAAGATTATTATCCCTGCTAAGCAATTATAAAGAATCTACAAATCCCAGTTTCTCCAGAATTAGCCATAGTGGGTCTTCATAAGAGCAATTGTAATGGGGAAGAGCAAAATCCAACTCCATGATGAATCTGTTTCTTTTACTTTAACCTTTGCTTTTCATTGCTTTTGTTATTATAATCATTAAAAGGATGCCGTCTATAGCTGTAAGCATACATGGACTGCCTCTCGGAGCACTGACCCTCTGCCTGAATGTTAAACTAAAGTGCCTTTGTTCAGCTCACAGGGAGGCCCACCTGTGAACAGCTGCAGAAAAGAAGAAATTAACACATCCCATCCCTCAATGCTGGCCAAGCCAGGAGATATTTTGCAAGACTAATGGCCTTTTCTACTTTACTTCCTCACCTCCTTCACCTCTCTGTTCTGTAAAAAAAACTGGCATCCAAACCCCAATAAGATGGTACTCTGGGATGCTAGTCCACCATCTTCTTGGACACCCAGCTTTCCAAATAAAGTCACTATTCCTTGCCTCAACACTTCCTCTCCCAATTTATTGGCCTGTCATGCGGTGAGCAGAGCGAGCTTGGACTCAGTAGCACAATGAAAATTTTTAATAAGTGATTATCTCCATTTCCTCAGAGAAAATTCTCTTCCAGTTTGGGTTGTCCTCTTTGCGCCCAGCAAGCTTCTTGCATTGGGGTCTCTTTTTCTTGCTTCAAGGACCTCATTAAGGCAGTTCTAGTCAACCACTCAATCTTTATCAACTTATTTCTAAGGAAATATTTATTGCTCGGCAGTATCTGCCAAAAGCTTGCTGCCTCCTTAGGGAAATGTTGGCCCCAGACTGCAGCTCTGGGTCTCACTAACCTCTGTTCTTCTTTTACCAGCTGCATTTGTTTTTCCTGCTGTGATTGGAGTTCTGTTTGCTGTGGAAACAAGAGGGGTGTTTGAATTCCTTTCAGGGGGAAAGAAATACTTCCTCCTTGATGTCTAGGCTGAAGACACACCTCCCCACTGTAGAGCCTCAGGGTATGTTCTGTGTGACACTGTGAGTCAACCCCCTGGCAGAAGCAGCTCAGAGGTAATTTTTCAGGCACGATTCACACAAATTATTGAAATATTCTAGTGTTAATAAATATGTTTTAGAATAAAATTCAATATCCACTCATGATAGAAACTCTCAACAAACTGGGTATAGATGGAATGTTTCCCATTATAATAAAGGGCATATATATGGCAAGCCCACAGCTAACATCATATTTAATGACGAAAAGCTGAAATTTTTTCTCTAAGATCAGGAACAAGACAAGGATATCAACTCTCACCACTTTTATTTAATGAAGTATTGGCAGTCCTAGTCAGAGAAACTAGGCAAGAAAAAGAAATAAAAGGGATCCACATCAGAAAGAAAGAAGTAAACTCTCTCTATTTGCAAATGACATGATGTTATATATAGAAAATCCTAAATAGTCCACCCAAAAGCTGTTAGAACTAACAAATTCAGTAAAGTTGCAGGATAAAAAATCAGTATACAAATACTGGTAGTGTTTCTATACACTAATAACCAACTATCAGAAATAGAAATGAAGAAAGCAATCCCATTTACAATTGCATCAAAAAGAACAAAATATGTAGGAATAACTTTAACCAAGGAGGTGAAAGACCTGTACATTGGAAATTATAAGACATTGATGAAAACATTGAGGATGACATAAATGGAAAGATATTCCATTCTCATAGATTGGAAAGATTAACATTGTTAAAATGTCCATACTACCCAAAGCAATTTATAGATTCAATGCAATTTTTTTAAGATTCCAATGGCATTTTTCTCACAAATAGAATGAGCAAGTCAAAAATTTGTATGGAACTATGGAAGACCCTAAATAGCCAAGGCAAACTTGAGAAAGAACAAAGCTGGAAGTATCACACTCCCTGGTTTCAAATCATATTACAAAGCTATAGTAATCAAAACAGTATGGTATTGGCATAAAAACAGACCCATAGATCATTCGAACAAAAGAGAGAGCCCACAAATAAACCCGTACATATATTATCAATTAATTTACGACAAAGGATCCAAGAATACACAGTGGGGGAAAGGAATATACAGTCTCTTCAATAGATGGTGCTGGGAAAACTGGACAGCCACAGGTGAAAGAATGAAACTTGACCCTATCTTACACCATAAACAAAAATTAACTCAAAATGGAAATCAAAATGGATAAAGACTTGAACAAGTTTATGTTCAAACTTCTAGAAACAGTAAAGCTTCTAGAAGAAAACATAGGCAATAAGCACCTTGATGATTTTTTGGATTTGACACCAAAAGCAAAGTCAACAAAAGCAAAAATAAACAAGTGGGATTACATCAAACTAAAAACTTCTGCACAGCAAAGAAAATCATCAATAAAGTGAAAAGGCAGCTTATGGAATGGGAGAAAATATTTCAAATCATATATCTGAAGAGTTAATATCCACAATATATAAAAAACTCATACAACCAAATGCCAAACAAATAATCTGAGGCAAAAATGAGCAGAGGATCTGAATAGACATTTTTCCAAAGAAGACATACAAATGGACAACAGGAAAAGGTGTGCAACATCACTAATCATCAGGGAAATGCAAATCAAAACAACTATGAGATACCATCTCACACCTGTTACAATAGGTATTATCAAAAAAGCAAGAAATAACAAGTTTTGGTGACGATGTGGAGATAAGGCAACCCTGTTCACTGTGGGTGGGAATGTAAACTGGGGCAGCCACTATGGAAAAGAGTATGGAGGTTCCTCAGAAATTAAAAATAGTACTACCATATGATCTAGCCATTCCACTTCTGGATATTTATCTGAAAGAAACGAAAACACTAAATCAAAAACATACCTGTACCCCCTGCTCATTGCAGCATTATTTACAACAGCCAAGACTTGTAAGCAACTTAAGTGCACATAGATAGATGAATGGATAATGAAATTGTCAGATATATATCAGGATATTGTTCAGCCATAAAATACATAAGAAAATCCTGCCATTTGCCACAATATGGATGAAACTTGAGGGTACTATGCTAAGTGAAATAAGTCAGCAGAGAAAGACAAATACTGTACAATCTCAATTATATAAGGGATCTGAAAAAAAAAAAAACGCTTATAGGTACAGAAACCAGATTGGTTATTACCAGAGGCAGGGGGTGGTAGTTAGTGAAATATGTGAAGGTAGTTAAAAGGTACAAATGTCCAACTGTAAAATAAATAAGTTTTGGGGATGTAATATACAGCATAGTGACTATAGTTAATAATACTGTAGTGTATATTTGAAAGTTGCTAAGAGAGTAGATTTTTCTATATATAAATTTATTTTATTTATTTATTTTTGGCTATGTTGGATCTTTGTTGCTGGGCACAGGCTTTCTCTAGTTGCAGCGAGCGGGGGCTACTCTTCGTTGTGGTGTGCGGGCTTTTCATTGTGGTGCCTTCTCTTGTTGCAGAGCACGGCTCTAGGTGTGTGGGCTTCAGTAGTTGTGACACGCAGGCTCAGTAGTTGCAGCTCGTGGGCTCTAGAGCACAGGATCAGTAGTTGTGGCACATGGGCTTAGTTGCTCCACAGCATGTGGGATCTTCCCAGACTAGGGCTCGAACCTGTGTCCCCTGCATTGGCAGACAGAGTCTTAGACACTTCACCACCAGGCAATTCCAAGAGAGTAGATCTTAAAAGTTCTCATTGCAGGAAAAAATATTTGTAGCTACATGTGGTGATGGATGTTAACTAGATTTGTGGTGATCATTTCACAACATATACAAATATCAAATTATTAAGTTGTACAAGTGAAGCTAATATAATGTTATATGTCACATATCTCAATTAAAAAAAAAATTTTTATAGTCCAGTGGGACTTGTGAATGCAAGCCCCGTTAGCTATCAGAGCTAGGTGATTTGCAGGCCTGTCCCTCAGGTGGAAGCCATAGTAGGTGGGGTGCTAGATGTGTGGACAAGCTCCTTCCCGGGAGATACTGATGGCTTGGTTTTATTGTCAGAATGAGCCAGAGGGAGAAGATGGGGAAGTGTCCACTGGTTCTTTCAGGCTCCAGGGGAGGATTGCAGTCAGCACCTGGATGTATACTCATTAGAAAACTGGATCCTTAGGCAGCAGGTTGTAAAGTATGCGGTCAAACTCCTTTCAGGGAAAGGCTGGGAGATGGGTGTTTCTGTCTGCTCCCTCTGTGCTGAGTCCCAGGGAAATTGCTGCATTAAGTGTTCATGGTCACTTTAAGAACAGCTTCTTTGTTTTCTATAGTCAAGTTCATGAACATAAGCACCATTGTCTTTCAGAGCTTGGTTTTTGGGGTGTCCACCCTGCAAGTGGGAACCTTAAAAGTTGGGATGCTAGATGTTCAGTCCAAACCCTTCACTCTGAAAATGAATCTGGCCTCTGTACCCTGACACTGAATTAAAACTCAGAGACAGAGTTTTGGTTGAAGTAGAAAAAGAAAATAGCTTTATTGCTTTGCCAGGCAAAGGCGGCCAGAGCGGGCTAATGCCCTCAAAACTGTGTGCTCCCCCTTGGAGAGGGTAGGGAGAAGTTTTATAGTAATGGGTCAAGAGGGCGTGATCATCTCTTGGACATTCTTCTGGCTGGTTGGTTGTGAGGTAAGTAGGAATCAGCATCATCAACCTTCTGGTTCCAACAAGTCTGGGGTCTCTGTGCTTGTGGGCAGCATACCATTAACTTCTCCCACCTTGTGGGGATTTCAGTATCTGCAAAACAGCTCTAAGATACTGTTAAGTATGTCCCTTGGTGGGGAGCCAAGACCCTGCCCCAAGGCTGCATTATTGTTTCTTTTTTTTTTTTTTTCCCCCCTGCAGTGCGCGGGCCTCCCACTGCCGTGGCCTCTCCCATCGCAGAGCACAGGCTCCAGACGCGCAGGCTCAGTGGCCATGGCCCAGCCTCTCCGCAGCATGTGGGATCTTCCCGAACCGGGGCATGAACCTGTGTCCCCCGCATAGGCAGGTGGACTCCCAACCACTGCGCCACCAGGGAAGTCCTATTGTTTCTGTTGACTGTTCCTCCCTTGTCTCTGGATCACCCCCTTTCCCTAATTAGCAACTGTTTGAACCTGACCTTGGAACTCAGAGGGGTTCATGGAGGCTGAATGAAGCCTATTTCCTGTAATCAAAGAAATGAGGGACACAGAAAGGCTTTTGTGCCCAGGAGGCCCACAGGGTTCTGCTCAGTATCAACTCTTCAGGCAGAAACTGGGAGTTAAGGATGTCTCTCCAGATTGTATGGCACTGTGCTACAGATGGGGTTTATGGCACAGGTATATCTCCACCTTTCCAACCCGTTTTTATGTGGGTATTCTCTCATTCCCATGATGTGTAGGAGTCACTCAGCTAGTCTCTGGATTTCTCAGAGGGATTTGCTCCTCATGTAGCTATACATTCAGTGTGTCTGTAGGAAGAAAGAAATTCAGGAGCCTATGAATTGCTATGTTATCTTGTTCTGGAGTCTCTCAATTTTCCACTCTAGAACTTTTGGACTTATTTTTGCTCTTTCCTCTTAGAGTTACATCTCTTAATCAATGCAACAAGCATCTTGACTGCAATCTCATTGAGAATAAGTGGATGTTGCTTCAAGTTTTCACTTGCTAATTTTAGCCCTTTGAATTCCAGCCAAGAGGAAAGGAAATGCCATTCAGCATACAGATCAGAAGTCAAAATTAGGAAGCTCACCAACAGAGAAAGCAAAGGAGAGTTGTCATTCTTCCATTATGAAAATGAAATACCTCTTGCTTTTACCCACGTTCATACCACATTTATAAAAATGTAACAAAGAGGGTGGTACAATGGAAAGTGAGAGATGGAGATGAAAGTTTCTAGGTTCTAGGTTCTAGCCTGGGCTTTGCCACTCATGGGGCTATTTGGAACACTATTCTCTAAGTCTGTTTCATCATCTGTAAAATTAGAGTGCTAAACCAGTTTTTATATTGTAAGATTCTATCTGAAACCATTATTAATATTATATATTTCTATTGCTGGTATTTTTTAAATTAGTCTTGATATAAATGGCTAAGTAGGGTGATTCCAACCCCTTATCATGAGAATATTAGTGAGCTTCATTTTTAGAAAGAGTCATATCTAATTATTATTTTAATTTTGTATTTTATAACTTCATATTTCTATAAATAATAAATAGTTTCCTTAGAGATCAGAAAGATGAAGGAGGCCCAGAAATTGGAAAATAACGTGCAAATAACGTGTAAGGGAACAAACTTTGCCATTTAGTCTTCTTTTTTTCTCTCATAAAAAAATTAGTTTGGGCCTCTACGCTGCCACCGTCCCCTCAGCCACTCGCTTCATGGGTTGGGCCCACTGGCACAGGGACTCCAGCTGCACTGCAGCTGCCCTCCGAGTCCTTTAGTCTGCCCAGGTCTTCTGGCCTGGCCCAACCCAGCCCATGAAGATGGTGGACCACAAGCAACTAGTGCAGAAAGCCAGGCTGGCAGAGCGCTATGACAACATGGCCATGGCAGAGCTGAATGAGCCACTGTCCAATGAAGAAAGAAACCTCCTCTCAGTGGCCCACAAGAATGGAGTTGTGAAACCGAGAAGGACCCATGGGTCTCCTGGGATCAAAAGCTTTTCTGTGTCCCCCATTTCTTTGATTACAAGAAATAGGCTTCATTCAGCCTCCATGACCTACCCTGAGTTCCAATGGGCAGGTTCAAACAGTTGCTAATTAGGGAAGGGAGGGGGATCCAGAGACAAGGGAGGAACAGTCAAAAGAAACAAAGCGCAGCCTTGGGGCAGGGTCTTGGCTCCCCATCAAGAGATACACGTCACAATATCTTAGGGCTGTTTTGTAGATACTGAAACCCCCACCAGGTGGGAGAAGTTAACGGTATGTTGCCCACAAGCACAGAGACCCCAGACTGGTAGGAACCAGAAGGTTGATGATGCTGATTCCTACTTACCTCACAACCAACCAGTCAGAAGAATGTCCAAGAGCTGATCACGCCCTCTTTAAACAATTATTATAAAACTCCTCACTATGTCCTTCAGGCCAGGACACACAGTTTTGAGGACATTAGCCCACTGTGGCCCCCTTTGGCAAAGTAATAAAGCTATTCTTCTCTACTTCACTCAAAACTCGGTCTCCAAGATTTAATTTGGTGTCGGGGTACAAAGACCAGATTCTGCTTCAGTTGCACACCATTCTTCCTGGACGGTCATTATTAGCACTAAGCAGAAGACGTCTGTAAATGGTAATGAGAAAAAGATAGAGATTGTCCATGCTTACCGGGAAAAAATGGAGGAGTTGGAGGTGGTATGTCAGGGTGTGCTGAGCCTGCTGGATAACTACCTGATCAAGAATTGCAGTGAGACCTAGTGTGAGAGCAAAGTGTTTTACCTGAAGATGAAAGGGCACTATTACTGCTACCTGGCCGAATTCACCACTGGAGAGAATAGGGCGACCATTGTGGAGTCATCTGAGAAAGCCTATAGCAATGCCCATGAGATCAGCAAGGAGAACATGCAGCCCACTCACCCCATTAAATTAGGCTTGGCCCTTAACTACTCCATTTTCTACTATGAAATCCAGACTGCCCCAGAGCAAGCCTGCCACTTGGCCAAGACTGCTCTCAATGACACCATCACCAAGCTCTAGATGCTCTCAACAGGACTCCTACGGGGACTCCACACTCATCATGCAGCCCCTCTGCAACAACCTCTTGCTCTAGACAAGCGATCAGCAAGACCATTACAGGGGAGAAGGCAACAATTAAGGCCCCCAGGTGGACTGGCAGGGCACGCTGATGTTACTACTGCAGTCTTTATTTTTTACCATGAGTTGAGTGTTGGGTGGGGGAGGCTAAGGGAGGGATGACCTTCCTAGGGAGAAACCCATGACCTGTGCTGTCTTTGATCACCTCTGACATTTTTGCTGAAATTCCACTAGTGGAAAGTCAGGCTAGCTGTGCTTGTATTGGAGTAGCAGCCTCACATTGGCATATGGGCTGTTATGTAGCTTAATGCAAGTGGAGCTCTCTTTAACTTATTGCTAGAGAACAGGGTTTTAAGATGAAAAGAATACTTAAATGGAATGGCCCTTATTCAATAAGTCTTGTGGTTCCAGTAAGGATTTTGGGTACTTTCTATCTCATCTGTTTTAGCTGTGCATTTTTTTTAGGGTATACTCTACCACAGGGGTCCACAGCATTTTTGACACCAGAGACTGGTTTTGTGGAAGACAATTTTTCCACTGTTGGGGGTAGGGAAGGACGATGGTTCAGGCGGTAATGCGAGCAATGGGGAGCGGCAGATGAAGCTTTGCTCACTTGCCTGTCACTCACCCCCTGCTGGGCAGCCTGGTTCCTAACAGGACCGGTACCGGTCCACAGACCAGGGCCTGGGAACCCCTGCTCCACCAGACATGGAATAGTTTAAAACCCAAGCTGATAGACTTAGAACATGATGTATATTTATCCTTGTGGTTTAGGCCTTGCCAGTTTTCACAAGTTTCTACTTAGTTGACAATATTAACACTGAATTGCCATTTATAGTATTTCTACATTATAGCCATATGTAACATCAAGCCACTGATTGTGTATTTTTCTTTATTTTGGCTTTTACATCCTCCTTATTCAGCCTTATCCAGGTTGGTTTTACTGTTTTCTATCTCCTAGGCCAGAAGACTTGCCTGAGGAGAATCAAAGCTACTTTTTAAAGGTTTTGGTTAATAGGCGCTTGGCAGATGGCTGTGGAATTTTTGTCCTTCTTTCTTCTTAAATTAAATCCACCACAAAAATTGTTAATCACTTTGATAGAAACGTTAAACACCACAAAAATAGAGAAAATTCAGGTCTGTATCTCATTTCTTGTGTTGATATTTCCACGGAAATCCTGATTTTTAAGCTGCCACAGCTCCTTCCTCTGGGATTACACTGCTGTTTCAATCCTCACTTGAGTCTTCCCCACTGTACCTTACGCTGACGCAACTGACTAGGGTGGATTGAAACGCTGTTGGATTGTAGAAGTTGGCGGTCATTTTGAGAGAGTTCATGGTGCAGTGTGTGAAAATTCAGGTGCTAGGAGCTTACTGGTAGAAAAATCCTATAGGAAGAGTTCATAAACATTCTGTCCAATTTCTCAGAGCCTTGTAAGTGTGTCAGTTTTTCCTCCCTGAAAACACTCCTTCCCCAAATAATTGTTGTAAAAAAATAAACTAAAATCATTATCAGATAATAAATACTTAACTCCTATTTGACCAAAACTTTTTCTATGTATTTTTTTTCTTCTTAATGAAAGCGTAGAAGCTGGAGACTGATTTCTCTTATGCCATCTGTGCATGTTTTAGAACTGTAGGAAACCACAATGCTATTTCCACAAGTCTGTTTCAGTGAGCCTTAGGTCCTTCCTTCTCATTTTGGATAAGTCTTTCTAAACACATGACCTATTGCATATGTGTTCAGCCGTTTTTATTAAGATCAGTAACAGCGTGAACTCCCAAGATAGGGAGCGACACCAGATTCGTTTGTCTCTTTGTTTTATTAGGGCAAGGAAAGGAATGAGTAATGATTGAGGAAAACCTGACAGCTGTTTTTGCTAAAACCAAAATGGAGCTTCCAGTTGTGAAATGCACACGCTGACCAGGATCCAGGTGACAGTGAAATAGAAGAGTGTGACGATGTTCTGTCACGTGGCACAGTTTACCCAGCATGACTTTCCTTAGAAGGTCCTGTGCACATGCTAGAGAGAAAGTCCCAACCAACCAAACCTACCAGAAGAACTAGCAGAAGACAGTTTTACAGCTTCTGTGCCCTAACAGGAGTCTTAAGTCAATACCACGGATGGGAACAGATCTGGGGGGTAGGTGGGGCTTTCCTTCATTTATCTTCATGTCCAGTGAGCAATGTTGTGTCCTTCCTTGTAACATTTGGAAATGATTTACTTGAATTACAAAACCCATTTTTCTTTTAAATTTCAGCTTCAGCTCTGGCTGCTTTTTAGAATAATGCAAGGTAAAACCGTATCTGAGGGGCTTCCCTGGTGGCGCAGTGGTTGAAAGTCCGCCTGCCGATGCAGGGGACACGGGTTCGTGCCCTGGTCTGGGAAGATCCCACATGCTGTGGAGCGGCTGGGCCCGTGGGCCATGGCCACTGAGCCTGCACGTCCGGAACCTGTGCTCTGCAACGGGAGAGGCCACAACAGTGAGAGGCCCGCATACCGCAAAAAAAAAAAAAAAAAAAAAAAAATATCTGGGGGAAAAAAAT
>NW_020174642.1:73671-169882 GCF_003031525.2 Neophocaena asiaeorientalis asiaeorientalis
TGCAACGGGAGAGGCCACAACAGTGAGAGGCCCGCATCCCGAAAAAAAAAAAAAAAAAAAAAAAAACATATCTGAGGGCTAAAAATGAAGAGGGAATGGGAGGAGACGATATTTAAACAGTTTGAACGGTTTCTTTCCTTTTCTTTATTTTTAAAGAAATGTGCTTGTCTATGATGATGTCTCTCCAGTGAAAGGATTACTCCTCCATTACTCTCTTGATACAATATTGTGCATGTTGTTTGTCTATACAGTGGCTTAAAATTTATTAACTTATACTGTACGTGTTTTGTATTCCTATGACAAAAAAATTGTCTTCAAAATTTTTAAAGTTTTCTTTATTTAATTTTTCCTCTTGGGGGTAAAGTTTGCTCTTACAAATAGTGATTGTAACAAATTGATCTATTTTGGAAGTTGCTACAGTGACATGCAGTTATATGTTCTGTTTTTAAAGAGGAGGGGGAGTAAAAGAAACACCAGTGTTAGCTTAATCTTAATGTCTGGTGTTTGTCATGGTGAAATTATAACTATTACAGGGTAGGAGAACAACGAATATGTTCTCTGAGTGAGGCTTTGTGTTTTTTGTCAAGTTACGCAGTGAACTATTTCTAAGGTCTATTCAGTGATTATTTTTCCAACTCCGTGTTTCTCTAAGAAATTTTTTCACACATGGACCATTCTTAGCAGTTTTCCTCAGTGGTGGAATATCTTGAATGTGAGTCATTATGTAACTGCCCTACATTGAGCAAATAAACTTATATATCTGAAAAAAAGAAATTTTTAATTAATAAATAAATTTGGTTCTATGGTACTTTCAATTATGTTTTGTTGAATTTATCTGTAAGTGTTAAATTCTTCTATTACCTTGGATAACAAAGATGAAGGGGATAAATTCATGGGATTGGGAAGGGCAGCTCTTATTTACAGTTGTATCTTTAGCTCCAGGCGTAGTACCTGGGATACATTAGATGGGCATTAACTATTTGCAAAATGAAAAAATACGTAAACTTCAGAGATGCTGGGAAGGGGATTTAATGAAAGAACAAATTCCAGATGATGACATTAGATGTTGTGATGTCTGATTATAGATCTTTAAATATAAAGGTCAAAGAAGGCTTTGAAGATAGCGTAATCATCCTGTAGAATCCAAACTGCACAGAAATCAAATGAAAGCATTTTTAATTAGTATCAGAAATTATCCTCAAGTTTTACACAATTAAAATGGATGAGAGTTTTTTTTTTTTTCATGCAATTTAATCTACCCAGTGAGACTGGTGCACGTCTACGTGGTTTGCCCAACCCATCACTGAAGGTATATAAAAGTCCCAAGGAAGCTGGTGATAGTCATACTTAGGAAACTTGCCCTTGATATGCAAACAACTCTACAGTTCCTAACACCATGAGTTACTATGGCAACTACTACAGAGGTCTGGGCTAGGGATATGGCTATGGCTGTGGCTAGAGAAGTGGCAGCTTCTGCAGACTGAGCTATGGCTGAGGCCATGGAGGCTACAGATACAGCTGTTGCCGCCCATCACGCTATGGAAGATATGGATCATCTAGCGTCTACTGCAAGAGTGAACTCATTCTTCTAACCACAGGAATCATCACATCATCCTGATTTAGTTCTACATTCATGTGCTTTTATCCCCATATATCAGCGTGTAGCTGCTTTCTTGATAAAACCAGTAGAGGATGACATGTGAGCTCTTCAAAATCAGGACTCATTTCCGGCAGCAAACACCGGAAGCAGGAACAGCAGCAAAGGGAATGACCTGGAATCTCACCCTTCAAGCTGTTCAGCCCTCTCTTTCCTTTTAAGATACCAAGATGTTACGAACTCCCATATTTCAATAAACTAATTTCAACAGCAGAGCAAACATATAGTTTCGTTTCCATTCATTTATTTTACAGAACTAGATCTAAGTTCTCTGGGGACAGGTGACTATGATTCCTTATTCATCATTGTATGCTCTGTGTTCATGACAATACCTAGTACATATAAGGCAGTCAAAGAATGTTTGCAGATTAAGAAACTTGTTCATGGTTTTCTATAATACAGAGCCTTTTATTTTTTTTGCGGTACGCGGGCCTCTCACTGTTGTGGCCTCTCCCGTTGCGGAGCACAGGCTCCAGACACACAGGCTCAGCGGCCATGGCTCACGGGCCCAGGAGCTCCACGGCATGTGGGATCTTCCCGGACCGGGGCACGAACCCGTGTTCCCTGCATCGGCAGGCGAACTCTCAACTACTGCGCCACTAGGGAAGCCCTAGAGCCATTTTTAATTTTCCCAATAATTATCTGGAACCTCATCTTAATTTTGGAATCATGACGTCTGTTCACTGACCCTATTTCTTCCCCCACACACACCCGCACATTACCGTTGAACATCTCTCCCCCAGGTATAATTTCTGTTTGTCCCAGGAGCTTAAAAATACCTCAAGAGTTCCATAGTTGAGTAGCACCCTATATGTTCCCCTTATGGAGTCAGGCAGAATACCTTGCAATTTGTCAAAAAGCTAAGTTAAAAATCGTTTGCTGTCAAAGCAAGACATAGGGTAGGAAAAGATATTTGCAATATATATCACTGGCAAACTTGTGCTCCTGGGCACCACTGGAAACAACCCAAATGTCTGTCAACAGTAAAATAGAAAAATTAATTGTAGTATGTTCTTACAAAAGAATACTACATGGCAATGACAATCACCAATCTAGAGTAACATCTAGAGCTTGCTACATGATCTGGAGCTACAAGCAACGATCTGGATAAATCTCACAACCACAGTGTTAGGTGAGGGAACCCAGGCACAACAGAATAGAATATGAGCCTCTTTATTTACATTCCTAGATAGAAAAACCTAGAACACAGGGTTAGCAGTCAGAATAGTGGTTACCTTTGAGGAAGTGGTATCTGGGAGAGGACCTGAGTGGGGTCTTCTAAGGTGCTGGAAATATTGCATTTTTTTAACTCATGGGTTTTTCAAATGCTCTCATTGTGATAAGTCATTGAGCTGACATCGTTTTGTGTATTTTTCTGCACGTCTGTTATATTCCAATTGAAAATAGTTAAAAATTGATAACACTGTACAATTTAAAACGAGTCAGCTAAGAACAGACAGTTCAAATTATTTACCAGACTCTTTTTTGAGTACCTATTCTGTATCCTCACAGGCTAGGATATATGGGAGTTTCAAATGACATTGCTTTTAGTGTTAAGACACTCAAAATCTAGCCAACTCTAGTAGGGGCATATGTGGGAGGGGGAGGCATGAGAAGGAGGTGACGAGTTCCTGCTCTAAAATCTAGGAGAGAATTAGGGAAGTTGTTCCTCATTACCCATGCTCCAACTTTAGGGTATCAACACATTGTTGGTATCTTTACTTTAGTCACAGAACTAATCATACATGAAGGAATAAGACAAAAATTTAAACAGTAACTACAGAGAAAATGAAGTGAAGCACCTGAATTAGGAAACCTTCTTGCCTATTGGTTTCTCTTTTTAGTTTGTATTGCAAGTACATTCTGCTCGATGAATACTGCTTTTGTTTGCATTCATTAGTGTTCTGCTGGTGATATAAGTAGGGGATGGGTATTATTAGCTGAGAAAAAAATGTAGAAAAAAATTCTCTGGGGAATTCCCTGGCGGTCCCGTGGTTAGGATTCCATGCTTCCACTGCAGAGGACCTGGGTTCCATCCCTAGTCAGGGAATTAGGATCCTACAAGTCACACGGCATGGACAAAAAAAGAAAAAAGAAAAAAATTCTAGAAAGAACATTAATAGAACTTCAATGGGAACTTTGATGCCTAAAAGTTGTTCTAGAATGATTTATAAAATTATATAGTAGGCTAAATTATCCTTTGATATTCTCTGAGAAAAGCTGTTACACTGTTGTGGAAGATACAAATATATTGAAGAAAATGGTGTATGCCGTTCTTTGAATTAACTTTAAGAGTAATTTATTCACTCATTAAAGAGGTTTGGAAAAGTAAAGATATAAAGTTAATGTTCTCTGTGTTACTGAAAGCTATTTTAGTTCAGTATTAGTAATTTTCTTTTTTTTTTATAAATTTATTTTTTTAACATCTTTATTGGGGTATAATTGTTTTACAATGGTGTGTTAGTTTCTGCTTAATAACAAAGTGAATCAGTTATACATATACATGTGTTCCCATATCTCTTCCCTCTTGCATCTCCCTCCCTCCCACCCTCCCTATCCCACCCCTCCAGGCGGTCACAAAGCACCAAGCTGATATTCCTGTGCTATGCGGCTGCTTCCCACTAGCTATCTACCTTACGTTTGTTACTGTATATATGTCCATGCCTCTCTCTCGCTTTGTCACAGCTCACCCTTTCCCCTCCCCATATCCTCAAGTCTGTTTTCTAGTAGGTCTGTGTCTTTATTCCTGTCTTAGCCCTAGGTTCTTCATGACATGTTTTTCCTTAAATTCCATACATATGTGTTAGCATATGGTATTTGTCTTTCTCTTTCTGACTTACTTCACTCTGTACGACAGACTCTAGGTCCACCACCTCATTACAAATAGCTCAATTTCGTTTCTTTTTAAGGCTGAGTAATATTCCATTGTATATATGTGCCACATCTTCTTTATCCATTCATCCGATGATGGACACTTATCTTGTTTCCATCTCCTGGCTATGTAAATAGAGCTGCAATGAACATTTTGGTATATGACTTTTTTTGAATTATGGTTTTCTCAGGGTATATGCCCAGTAGTGGGATTGCTGGGTCATATGGTAGTTCTATTTGTAGATTTTTAAGGAACCTCCATACTGTTCTCTATAGTGGCTGAACCGATTCACATTCCCACAAGCAGTGCAAGAGTGTTCCCCTTGCTCCACACCCTTTCCAACATTTATTGTTTCTATATTTTTTGATGATGGCCATTCTGACTGGTGTGAGATGATATCTCATTGTAGTTTTGATTTGCATTTCTCTAATGATTAATGATGTTGAGCATTTTTTCATGTGTTTGTTGGCAATCTGTATACCTTCTTTAGAGAAATGTGTATTTAGGTCTTCCACCCATTTTTGGATTGGGTTGTTTGTTTTTTTGTTATTGAATTGCATGAGCTGCTTATAAATTTTGGAGATTAATCCTTTGTCGGTTGCTTCATTTGCAAATATTTTCACCGATTCTGAGGGTTTTCTTTGGGTCTTCTTTATGGTTTCCTTTGCTGTGCTAAAGATTTGAAGTTTCATTAGGTCCCATTTGTTTATTTTTGTTTTTATTTCCATTACTCTAGGAGGTGGGTCAAAAAGGATCTTGCTGTGATTTATGTCATAGAGTGTTCTGCCTATGTTTTCCTCTAAGAGTTTGATAATGTCTGGCCTTATATTTAGGGCTTTAATCCATTTTGAGTTTATTTTTGTGTATGGTGTTAGGGGGTGTTCTAATCTCATACTTTTACATGTACCTGTCCAGTTTTCCCAGCACCACTTATTGAAGAGGCTGTCCTTTCTCCAGGGTACATTCCTGCCTCCTTTATCAAAGATAAGGTGACCATATGTGCGTGGGTTTATCTCTGGGCTTTCAATCCTGTTCCATTGATCTATATTTCTGTTTTTGTGCCAGTACCATACTGTCTTGATTACTGTAGCTTTGTAGTATAGTCTGAAGTCAGGGAGCCTGGTTCCTACAGCTCAATTTTTCATTCTCAGGAATGCTTTGGCTATTTGGGGTCTTTTGTGTTTCCACACAAATTGCAAAATTTTTTGTTCTAGTTCTGTGAAAAATGCCAGTGGTAGTTTGATAGGGATTGCACTGAATCTGTAGATTGCTTTGGGTAGTAGAGTCATTTGCACAATGTTGATTCTTCCAATCCAAGATCATGGTATACCTCTCCATCTATTTGTATCATTCTTAATTTCTTTCATCAGTGTCTTATAATTTTCTGCATACACGTCTTTTGTCTCCTTAGGTAGGTTTATTCCTAGATATTTTATTCTTTTTGTTGCAGTGGTAAATGGGACTGTTTTCTTGATTTCACCTTCAGATTTTTCATCATTAGTGTATAGGAATGCCAGAGTTTTCTGTGCATTACTTTTGTATCCTGCTACGTTACCAAATTCATTGATAAGCTCTAGTAGTTTTCTAGCAGCATCTTTAGGATACTCTATGTATAGTATCATGTCATCTGCAAACAGTGACAGATTTACTTCTTCTTTTCCGGTTTGGATTCCTTTTATACCTTTTCTTCTGTGATCGCTGTGGCTAAAACTTCGAAAACTATGCTGAATAAGAGGGGTGAGAGTGGGCAACCTTGTCTTGTTTCTGATCTTACTGGAAATGTTTTCAGTTTTTCACCATTGAGGACGATGCTGGCTGTGGGTTTGTCATATATGGCCTTTGTTATGTTGAGGAAAGTTCCCTCTATGCTTACTTCCTGCAAGGTTTTTATCATAAATCGGTGTTGAATTTTGTCGTAAGCTTTCTCAGCATCTATTGTGATGATCATATGGTTTTTCTCCTTCAATTTGTTATTATGGTTTATCACATTGATTGATTTGCGTATATTGAAGAATCCTTGCATTCCTGGAATAATCCCCACTTGCTCATGGTGTGTGATTCTTTTAATGTGCTGTTGGATTCTGTTTGCTAGTATTTTGTTGAGGATTTTTGCATCTATGTTCATCAGTGATATTGGCCTGTAGTTTTCTTTCTTTGTGACATCCTTGTCTGGTTTTGGTATTTTTATCTTGCTTCTTCGTCTGCTGTGTGTTTTTCTGTCTTCTCATTTTGCTTATCTTACTGTGTTGTGGGTCTCCTGTTAGCAGACTGCAGGTTTGTAGTTCTCGTTGTTTTTGGTGTCTGTCCCCAGTTGCTAAAGTTGGTTCAGTGGGTTGTGTAGGCTTCCGTGTGGAGGGGACTAGTGCCTGTGTTCTGGTGGATCAGGCTGGATCTTGTCTTTTTGGTGGGCAGGTCCACCTCTGGTGTGTGTTTTGGCGTGTCTGTGGACTTATGATTTTAGGCAGCCTCTCTGCTAATGGATGGGGTTGTGTTCCTGTCTTGCTTGTTGTTTGGCATAGGGTGTCCCGCACTGTAGCTTGCTGGTCGTTGAGTGAAGCTGCGTGCTGGTGTTGAAATGGAGATCTCTGGGAGATTTTCGCCATTTGATATTATGTGGAGCTGAGAGGTTTCTTGTTTACTAGTGTCCTGAAGTTGGCTCTCCCACCTCAGAGGCACAGCACTGACTCCTGGCTGCAGTACCAAGAGCCTTTCATCCACACGGCTCAGAATAAAAGGGAGAAAAAGTAGAAGGAAGGAAAGAAGGAAGGAAGGAAGGAAAGAAAGAAAGAAAGAAAGAAAGAAAGAGAGAAAGAAAGAAAGAAGATAAAATAAAATAAAGTAAAATAAAATAAAGGTATTAAAATAAAAAATAATTATTAAGAAAATAATTTTTTTAAGAATTAAAAAAAAAAAACGGACGGATAGAACGCTAGGACAAATGGTGGAAGCAAAGCTATACAGACAATATCTCACACAGAAGCATACACATACACACTCACAAAAAGAGGAAAAGGGGAAAAAATAAAAAATCTTGCTCTCAAAGTCCACCTCAATTTGGGATGATTCGTCGTTTGTTCATGTATTCCACAGATGCAGGGTACATCAAGTTGATTGTGGAGCTTTAATCCACTGCTTCTGAGGCTGCTGGCAGAGATTTCCCTTTCTCTTGTTTGTTCTCACAGCTCACAGGGGCTCAGCTTTCGATTTGGCCCCGCTTCTGCGTGTAGGTCAGCGGAGGGTGTATGTCCTTCGTTCAGACAGGACGGGGTTAAAGGAGCAGCTGACTCGGGGGCTATAGCTCACTCAGGCCGGGGCGGGGGAGGGAGGGGCACGGAGTGCGGGGCGAGCCTGCAGCGGCAGAGGCCAGCATGACGTTGCACCGGACTGAGGCGCGCCGTGCGTTCTCCCGGAAGAGTTGACGCTGGATCCCGGGACCCTGGCAGTGGCGGGCTGCACAGGCTCCCCGGAAGGGTGGTGTGGATAGTGACCTGTGTTTGCACACAGGCTTCTTGGTGACAGCAGCAGCAGCCTTAGCGTCTCATGCCCGTCTCTGGGGTCTGTGCTGTTAGCCGCGGCTCGCGCCCGTCTCTGGATTTCCTTTAAGCAGTGCTCTTAATCCCCTCTCCTCGCGCACCAGGAAACAAAGAGGGAAGAAACAGTCTCTTGCCTCTTCGGCAGGTCCAGACTTTTCCCCGCATTCCCTCTCGGCTAGCCGTGGTGCACTAACCCCCTGCAGGCTGTGTTCACGCCGCCAACCCCAGTCCTCTTGACCAAAGCTCCAGCCTCAGCTCCCAGCACCTCCCACCCCGGCGGGTGAGCAGACAAGCCTCTCGGGCTGCTGAGTGCCAGTCGGCACCGATCCTCTGTGCGGAAATCTCTCCGCTTTGCCCTCTGCACCCCTGTGGCTGTGCTCTCCTCCGCGGCTCTGAAGCTTTCCCCCTCCGCCACCCACAGTCTCTGCTCGTCAAGTGGCTCCTAGTGTGTAGAAACCTTTCCTCCTTCGCAGCTCCCTCCCACTGGTGCAGGTCCCATCCCTATCCTTTTGTCTCTGTTTATTCTTTTTTCTTTTGCCCTACCCATGTACGTGGGGAGTTTCTTGCCTTTTGGGAAGTCTGAGGTCTTCTGCCAGCGTTCAGTAGGTGTTCTGTAGGAGTTGTTCCACGTGTAGATGTATTTCTGGTGTGTCTGTGGGGAGGAAGGTGATCTCCGCGTCTTACTCTTCCGCCATCTTCCCAGGCAGTTTCTTTTATGACCCCACTGCTGACTAATATCTTTTACTTGACAGAAAAAATATACCACACATGAGCCTCTCCCTAAATTCAACTTTCCCTGAATGTTTGCTGAGATTTATCTCACATAAGATGGATTAAACTTTCAAGGCTTGGAAAAAAACTGTACATTCATTTCCAACTTACCAGCTAAATAGTGTGCCAATCTCATGTCATACTGGAAAGGAAGGCTTCAAGGATCATTCTGATGCCCCAGCAAGGGGTAGCATTCCATACCACCACGCAAGATGCTAAGACTGAGGCTTTAAAACCACCCTTAGATGCTCAAATTGAAATTGGCATTAATCATCTGGGCTATAATAAGTTTCAGGCCACCTGTCTGGAATAATTTTTCACTCTTGCTTGCGAATTTGGAAGGTGCTTAGAAATAGTAAAAAAAAAAAAGAAAAAAGGAAACTATGTGTTTTGCAAATGCCCCTGATTCATTGGTTATTTTCTTATCTATTATAACTGGACTATAAATGATAAATACCTATAAATAAAGATGTATGCTTTTGCTAGGTCCTCTATAATGTCTAATTTGTGGTAAGACCGTTGAATCCCAGTTGACTTCAGATCAAGGGCTATTTGTATTTATGACTTGAAATAATGTTTCTGTATTAGGATAGCTAGACTATGCTGTTGTAACAAATACACCCTCAACTCTCAGTGGCTTAATCCAGTAAGGTTTATTTGTGAGTTTTGTCTCAGTCTTATACAGGTCAGGCAGCTCTCCTTGGGGTTCTCCGGCAATTGCTTAGGGATCTGAGCCTCTTCCATCCTGTATCTTATTGTTCTAGTCATGCTTAAGGGAGAGGAGGGAACATGGAGAAGTCACACATTCTCTTCACTGCTTGGGATGGGATGTAACACATTAGTTCTGTTCACTTTCCCATTGGTGAGAGCTCAGTCACATGTCTCTATGTGTCCAGGAGTGGGTGACTCAGTAGTCTCTACTGTGGCCACTTTCCTCAACCAGAGCTCGTTTGTTTTGCACATCTAAGGGGGCCCTTTGCTCCATTTTGAAACTAATTTGTTGGTTTAACCCAAATGTAAATGTGATGGAGAAACCTTGGGTTCTGTCATCCAAAGCTTGGCCCAGCTTTGTTGCACTTACTTCTTTAATGTGCATTTCTTATATGTCCTTATTCGTTGATCCAAGTCAATTTGGGTCAGTTCATTGACCCAAGTCAATGAAAAACAAACAAACAAACACTGGCAAAATGGAGCCAAATATAGCTTTATGGTATATGTTGGAGATGACTTTCAATGTTAGCTACCATTCATTCAGTTAGTCATTCATCCTTTCGAATAATATTGAACACTGACATGTTCTTGACACCATGCAAAGCATATGGGAAGTGGTTATTAGAACTCCCTGCCCCTAAGTAGATGACAATCTAAAGAAAGTAAAGCTTAGGGAGATTTAGCAACTTACCTCATTTTAAACACAGATCCAGTCAAATTACAGAGCTGGAATTTGAAACCAAGTCAGCTTCCCCAAGACCCATGTTCCTAAATTTTATGCCTTACTTCCTCTGTGACAGGCAGAATTTCTGCAGTGGCCTACAGAAAAATATTCTTCCCTGAATCCGTGGAAGCTGGTAATTTGAGGAAATATCACTCCCTTGATTGTGTTATGTTGTGACACAGTTAACCCTTATTTGGGTGGGCTCGACTAATCACATGACTCCTTGATAGCAGAGAGTTTCTAGACAGGTAGCAGAAAAGGAATTCTGAGATTCAATGCATGAGGGAAATTCAATACAGTTGCTGGCTTTGAAGATGAAAGGGGCCCCATGTGAAGCAACGTGGGCACCCTCTAAGGAGCATATAGCAGCTCTTAGCTAACGGCCAGAAAGGAAACAGGTGCCTCAGACCTATAACCACAACCTGCTTGAACTTGGAATTAGTTTCATATCCTGAGCCTCCAGATAACAGCTCAGCCAGGCTGACTTTGGTCTTGTGAAATCCTAGGTAAAGAACCCAGTCAAGCTCACTAAATTTCTGACCTACAGAATTGTGAGATAATAAAATGTGTTGTGTAAGCTGCTAAATATAGAGTAACTTGTTTTACAGTAATAGAAAACTAATGTATTCCCTCAGGTTTAAAAAAAAATCCATCATTCTACCTTCTTTGGGTAATTTGATCAATCAGTTGTGAATCGAAACATGTCGTAGATGAACAGATGAAGATGTGGTATATGCATCTTCTGTATATATTCAGTATATATAAAACAGAATAATACTTAGCCATAAAAAAGAAGGAAATATTGCCATTTGTAGCAACACTGATGGACCTAGAGATTATCATACTAAGTAAAGCAAGTCAGACAGAGAAAGACAAATATCATATATTACTTATGTGAGGATTCTAAAAAATAATAATACAAAGAAACTTGTTTACAAAACAGAAATAGACTCACATAGAAAACAAACTTATGGTTACCAAAGGGTAAAGGCGGGGGAGGGAGGGATAAATTAGGAGTTTGTGATTAACAGATACACACTATTCTATATAAAATAGATCAAGAACAAGGACCTGCTGTAGAGCACAGGGAACTATATTGAATATCTTGTAATAACCTATAATGGAAAAGAATCTGAAAAAGATTATATGTATATATAACTGAATCACTTCGCTGTACACCTGAAACTAACGCAACATTGTAAATCACCTATACTTCAATACAAAAGAAAAAAAAGATTAAAATGGAAAAAAGAAAAAATGAGCTATCCTATCTTTTACCAAAATTTCTCCATATTTTTCTAAAATTACCATGAGAAAATTTCATGGAGGCCAATTCTACCTGCACTTCAGATACATACTTTGAATGGCTCTTTATATTCAGTGAGGTGCTTTCATACATATTTCTCTTTGGGGAACTAGGAATGGCAGGTGTCTCTGAGCCCTTTGCCAGTGAGGAAACAGAAGTCCAGAGGTTAGGAGACTGCATAATGCCACATAGAAAACTAGTAATAGATTTGGGTTGTTTAAACGTGTTTTTATTTACTTAAAAAAAATCTTCTTTCCTTTAGGAAGCCTGATTCCTAAATCTTACTCTTTGGGGCAAAATTACCTCTAAAGATGGAGCTAATGTCTGACTCAGTTCTGACATTTACATAGGGAAATGTTTTACAGTTTGTTTTTCTACTCTCATTTTTAGACCTATTTCATTATCATAGCCTCTTGGATTTTGCCAACAAAATGTCTTTTAGGGACCTCAGTTATATGCTCTTGATTTGTTTAAACTATGCCATTTCCATTTCAGTAGTGATCCAACTGGTGGGCATTTGCTAGAACCTCACACCCGTTGTTTTATAAATAGACATTGAAAATCATTTTGGTGTAGAAAAAGAAAACAATTAAGTTTAGGTAACTAAAGAAAACTCAAACTGGGGACTTCCCTGGTTGCGCAGTGGTTAGGAATCTGCCTGCCAATGCCGGGGACATGGATTCAAGCCCTGGTCCGGGAAGATCCCATGTGCTGCAGAGCAACTAAGCCTGTGCGCCACAACTACTGAGCCTGCGCTCTAGAGCCTGTGAGCCACAACTACTGAGCCTGCGTGCCACAACTACTGAAGCTCGCGTGCCTGGAGCCCATGCTCCACAGCAAGAGAAGCCACCATCATGAGAAGCCCACGCACTACATCGAAGAGTGGCCCCTGCTCGCCACAACTAGAGAAAGCTCACAGGCAGCAACGAAGACACAAAGCACCAAAAATAAATAAATAAATCAGTAAATAAATAAATACATTTATTTATTAAAAAAAAAAAGAAAACTCAAACTGAACTCTTTGATCCTGAACCCCAAAGAGCACAGTATAAATGCTGGGCAAACTATTTTTGTCCTCTGCTTTATAAATGAGTTCTTTTCTTTTTCTGTTGACTATTGTCTGGCCCAGCTGCTGTTTTCAGAGCATAAAAAAGATGGGAATCATGAAAACAAGGAAATAAAACCTTTCCTAAAACACCTTGGCCTGTAAATCATGGCTGGTCTCCTCTGTAAAATGTGTATAACCACTAAGTCATTTATGAATGAAGGAGCATAGGTTAGTGGTGGCATCAATAAAAGCAGTTAAAACAGGTGAATTCTATTTCTGGTTCCAAAATGATGATAAAATGACTTGAGAGAAGTCACTGTAACTTCTTTCAGAGTCTCTACCTGTGAGATGAGAAGAAAATAAGAAAATTCTTATTTTGGAAGATGATATAAAGACCTGCTTAACCTCTCTCATCCTGACAGCCTTCTGATTCTCACAGCTGGATTCTCTTAAGCATCTCCTTTACATTCAACCCCACATACTAGCTCAATAATATATGCTTTTTCTTGGTGGGGTAACCCAGGACAATAATTCAATGTGGCTCAGTTTTAATGCTACATCACTTAGAGTTCTGAGCCCTAATTGGGTTCTGGCTTAATTCTTAGGGATCCAACTCTTTCTTATAACCTCATTCTAGTAACTGGATCCCCAGCTCTTTTTCCTACATCTGAGCCTCTCTCCTGGTTTTCTGTCTTCTGTACCACCACTTCCAAGGCTGAGGTTCTGCAGCTGACTCTTTTGATTGTCCTGGCATATTTCAGCCAGAATATACACGTTCCAGCTATCTGTCCCACCAACACTTGTGAACTAATTCTTAAAGATGATTCTTTAAAAATAAAAAAGAATGAAATAATGCCATTTGCAGCAACATGGATGGACCTAGAGATTGTCATATTAAGTGAAGTCAGACAGAGAAAGACAAATATCATATGATATCACTTACATGTGGAGTCTAAAATCATGATACAAATGAACTTATTTACAAAATAGAAACAGACTCACAGATTGTGAAAAAAACTTATGGTGGAAAGGTGGCGGGACGGATAAAGTGGAAAGGTGGGAGGGATAAATTAGGAGGTTGGGATTAACATACACACACTACTATATATAAAATAGATAATCAACAAGGACCTACTGTACAGTACAGGAAACTCTACTCAATATATTCTGTAATAACTGATATGGGAAAAGAATCTGAAAAAAAATGGGTATATGTATAACTGAATCACTTTGCTGTATACCTAAAACTAACACAACATTGTAAATCAAATATACTCTAATATAAAATGAAAATTAAATTTAAAACATTTCTCTTAAATATTGAGGTAAAAATACTTGTAAAATATACACAAAATATAAAGACTAATAACACAAGGCTATTGAAGTATTCTACCCAGTTACCACCACCAAATATAATTACTGTTATCTTTGAAGTCCCTGTCCCATCCCCTCTCACTCTGCTCAGAGGAAACCACTCTGCTGAAATTTATGTTTATCATTCTCTCTCATTCTCTCTCTCTCTTTTTAGTTTTCCTAGATGGTAATTTCCTAAATAATATATTTTCCAGTGTTATGTGTTTTGAACTTAATATTGACAAAAATAGAGTGTATGTCTTATGCTACTTGTTTTTTAGTTCAACATTATGTTCCTGAGATTTATCCATGTTTTTACTTATCTGTGTAATTCATTACTCTTCACAAGAATACAGTGTTTTATTGTATGCCTATCATGCAGTTTATTTATCCCTCCTATGGTTGATGGACACTTGAATTGTTCCTCTTTTTCCTTCCATTACAAAAAAGTGCTGTGATGGATATACAATTGTCTTCTAGAAGTACTTGCTGGGTGATGCAATTTTCAAAGATGTTTGCCTTAATTTATAATCTCATGAGAAGAGTAACTCCACATCCTTGCCAACTTTAGATTTTGCCAGTATTCTTAACTTTTGCCAGTCTGGTAGTTGTAATATAGTATCTCATTGTGGTTGAAATTTTCATTTTATTGGTGATTAACAAGGCTGAGAATCTTGCTTATATTTGTTTGGACATTTGGATTTACTCTCTCTGAAGATCTGTGCAAATCTTTTTTTTCAGTTTTCTATCCATCATCTGCATTTTTTCTTAATGGTTCATAGAGGTTCTTTATATACTCTAGATACTATTCCTTTGTAATAATTCATATGGCAAACATGCTCTACCAGTCTGTGGCTTGTATTTTTACTTTCTTTTTCATACCTTTTTGTGAATAAAAGTTCTTACTTTTACTTTAGCTAATTTACACATATCTTCTTTTATTATTTACAGTTTTTGCTTAAGAAATTTTTCCTTATCCCTAATGTCACAAAGATGTCATCCTATGTTATGCCTAAAAATTTATAGTTTTGTCCTTCATATTTAAATCTTTAGTAAACCTAGAATTGGTTTTTGTGCATGAGGTAAAGTAGGGTTTTAATTTCAATTTTTCCACACCAATAACAATTGCTCCAGTCATGTGTATTAAAAGTCTATCCTTGAGGACTTCCCTGATGGTCCAGTGGTTATGACTTTGTGCCTCCACTGCAGGGGGCACGGGTTCCATCTCAGGTTGGGGAACTAAGATCACACACGTGCAGGCAAAAAAAATAATAAGTCTATCTTTTCCCCACTAACTTGCAATGCTTATTCTGACATAAATCACATTTCAAGTGTGTTTTGAATTCTTTGTTTCATTCATCTATTTACCTTTCCTGACGATAATATGATAGTGTCATATTTATCAAAGCTTTATAAGAATTCTTGATATCTATAAGTAAGCTTCAATAACTTTCTGTCCTTTTAGAATGTCTTGGTTATTCCTGTCCCAACGATCTTTCATATATATTTTGAAAAATTTTTTGACAAGTTACATATACACATACACACAAATTCATTGCAACTTTAATTGATAATGTATTTAATCTATAGATCAATTTGCAGTGATCTGACTTGTTTTGCTATTGCTTCTCCCAATTCACGAACATAGTATATTTTGTATCTCTTCATTTAATTAGAACTTTTTTTTAATAATCAACATGTCTATAAAGGTCTTACACATATTCTGTTAAATTTATTCCTAGGAACACCCACATACACACCCATACACACACACACACACACACACACACACACACATTTGCTATGATTAATTATTTGAATATCCTCTTTTGAGAAGACTTATCAGATCTAATTTTTCTATCTCCTCTTCTCTTTAATTAGGTAGTATTTCTTTTTTCTCATTGACTAATAGAAATTATTTTTTATTAAATCATGGATATAAGTTTTTGTCAGCTACATATGTTGTAAATATCTTTGTCCTCTAATGGCTTACTATTTCATTCTTTTTATTTCTAAATGAACCATATTTTATATGTATATGAAATTGTTATTCATGAGTGAGTTGACCTGTAGTTTTTTATACAAGATTATGCTAAAGTTACTTGGGAAGTATCTCTTCTTTTCTTAGAAAAACTTTTTAACTGATTCAATTTTTTAAAATGTTAATAGCACATTAATTGTTTTTTATTCCTGTTTTAGGCAATTTTGTAAATTATATTTTTCAAGGATCTGCCCATGTCATCTAAATTTTCACATTCATAAAATTTTTATTATCTTTTTCCTATTACCATTCCTCTCTATTGTGTATTTGTTTGCTCTCATTTTATGTTCTTATCTTTATATTTTCGTCCTTTAATGTTCTCTGGACGCTTAGATAAGTTTTCAGCCTTTTTACTTTTCTATTATAATCACATTACACTACAAAGTTCACCATAAACACTACCTTGCCTTTCTTTCACAAGGTTTATGGGATGTGTACTATTTTTGTTATTATTCTAATTCTAAATATTTTACCACTTCCCTTATGATTTCTTCTTTTACCTATGAGTTGTTAAATTTGTGCTTTTAAAGTTCTGAACATATGTGGATTTTCACTTACATTTTTGTTATTATAAGTAATAATTACAAAATTGCTTTGTAGTTAAAAAATGATCTATATAATGCCAATTCTTTGACACCTTATAGGACTTACATTAACTGTACTAAGTGGTCCATTTTTATAAGTATTTTTCATATACTTGAAAAAGTTGTGTATTCTGAGGACACAGTGTACTAGATAATGTGGATTAGACACTGTTTTGTGTATTGTTCAAATCTATATCCTTACCAATTTATTTTGTGTTTGATCTATTCTTGGGAAAAGTATGTTAAAATATGGTACTATAATTGCACGTATTTCCTATACTTCTGTCCATTTTTGCTTTAAATGTTTTAAAGCTATGTTACTTAGTGTCTTTTTGCATCTAGGAGAATTGAGTTAATACATTTGGGTAGACTAGAGTTAATTTTCAGTGAGAAATCTTCAGCTCTGCCAAAGATCTTTCCACTGTCTAGGAATTTATATCAATATGCACTTTAGGTGCACAAATAAAAGAAAGCATTAGATGAGTGGAATGTGTAAATAACACCAGCAGGGTTTGTGCAAATTATTAGTTTTGGGGGGTTTTTGTTGGTGATGGGAAAGTTGAATTTGTACTCCTCTTGTGGGAGTTATAAATAGGTTTAATATTACTTCTTTTCATATGTGGTGCATTAATTTGTTCATAACTTTCTGGGTCTTTTTATCCCTTGAGAAGAAAAACATGATGCTGGGGGCCATGAGTCAGTGATGGGAGGAAGATGAGGGAGGGAGCCACAGAAAAGGACCCAATTGGTTAATTGGGTTAATGGTTAATTGGTAATTGGTTAATGTCTTTTTAGTCTGGAGAGTCCTGTCGGCATCTTTCTTCCCCTTTGTAGCTTCTTGGCTCCTTAAGAACCTGGCAGGAAAGAGATGGGCTTTTAGAAAGTTTCACTTTCAAGGGAAATACTGCTGCCCCACTTTCAACTGCCACACAAGAACTCATTAAATAACATTATACAGAGTGTGGATGTGAATAACATTAAATGTTGGACACCTAGACCAGCATTTTTGAAATCTTAGTCAAGTGGCACCATTTTATAAAATCCAGGTTACCTTCAATCCTAAACATATTCAGAATATGATAGCAATTACCCATCATTTTTAGAGATATGCAAGAACAATACATTTTTGAACTGAGAGAGCCTAGTTTCTTTTGAAGTGCTTTATCAGAAATGAAAATGATGAAGTGCGCTGAGAATATGCAAATACATTCAAGTGCACACAATTAAAACCCTGAGATATATTTGATGATAAATCACTTCACTGTGGTTGCAAGTATTTGCAATAGGAATTCAAATTGATAATTATGAATATGTGATTCTTAGAATAGCTAACAGTTTTCCATTTTTATCTGCTCTTTGAAATAAAAAGAGAAATATAATACCTTAAAACCACTCTCTAACAGGCAGATTGCATTTCAAATATATGAGAACTTTTTCTTCTCTCTGGCTGTCGTGTGTCAAAGTACCTAGAGAAAACCACAAGTAGAAAAAAAAAAAAAAAAGCTGGTCCTATCCCCATCTCCCACTCCCAACTTCAGAATAAATTTCCAAAGCTCATTCCAGTTCCCAAATTACCTCCAATACAGGCCTTAAAGAATGAGGGCAGATGCCCAATACGTCCCTTATAATGCAAATGTGTTGTACTGGAATTTAAGCCACCTTCTAACCCATCCCTTCCCTGAGCAAGCCCTGAACTGATGGAACAAACTTATGATGGGAACATGTGTGAGGATGTGTTAGAGGAGGACTATTGTGATTTCTTCTTTTTTAATTAATTTTTATTGGAGTATAGTTGATTTACAATGTTGTATTAGTTTCAGGTATACAGCAAAGTGAATCAGTTATACATATACATTTATCCACCTTTTTTTTAGATTCTTTTCCCATATAGGTGATTACAGAGTATTTAGAGTTCCCTGTGCTATACAGACTATTGTGATTTTTTATTTAGACATTCATCATCAGCTGGGCCAGTTCTTCTCTGCTTTTTGTAGCTGTTTCACCTTGGAGAGATGAGTCAAGTTGAGCAGAAAATCTTCCAATTCAGAAATCACATGGATCGCAAATGTGATGATTCTGGGGAGGTACAGGAGGGCTAGCTCAGATGTTAGGATCATTGGGAACTTGCTGTAGGGCTGGTTTGGTGTAGGGAAATCAATTCATTTCCTCCTGGCAGAGGATCTACCCTTAAAAGGAGACTGTTCTGCAATTCTCATCCTCATCTTTCATCTGTCTGGTCCCAGTTTATCTTAATTTTCAAATGTGCTTATTTTAAAATGTAGGTTTTATTATTACTCAGGTATGACAAGGTCAACAGATCAGGAGACAATTACCATTGACAAGACAGTTTGTTGCTCAAAGCTCCCTAAAGGAGGGGGTCACTAAGGGTTAAAGGGGAAGTACCAGGGTCGGTCAGGGGGCAGAAGAAGCAAGAGGAAAACATGGGCAAGAGCCTTTATAGTGTTTTCTGCATGAAGGAACGGGTGAGGCAGTGTTAGCAGGCTTAGGATTGGTTAGTTTGAATAATTTCAGTGGGCTTTGGACCATACAGGCTGTCCTTAGTTGTCTGGTACCTGGCCCTGGTGTGATTAGGCCAGGGGAATAGTGGTCCCAGAATGTAAGAGCCTGATAAAAGAGGTAGTTAGGGGGTAGGAGATGGGTCAGTTGGTTTGCCTATGAAAGGCATGCTTGTAGGGTGAATCTTTTACTACCTTTAGGAACTGGCTAGCCGTGGGAGAGGCAGTCCCTCCAGGGTCAGCAAGACCTCAAGATGTCAAGGCATCAGATCCACATATTTAACACAGCGCTGTAATAAACAGGTGTCCCCTTCCTGCAGGTACTTCTCAAGGCTTCACACAATGCTCTAGGAGTGACTGGACTCCAGGTTGTCCCATGACCTGGATGAGAGAGCCTGTATGGACTGCAAGAACATCATGTCAAAGGTAGGACTCACCTTCTTTCCTCCTACACCTTCCCAGGTGGTGGGTTCTGCTGTGGACTTTGCTCAAGGCATCACTTAACCTCTCTGAGTTTCATCTGTGAAATACAGACAAGAGCAGTCTTATCTATGGAAAATGAATTAGAAAACAAACATGAAAAGGGATTGAAAAGCACAATATATAGTACTGTCCAAGTATGATTCACAATTACTTAGTAGAGAAAAGAAGTGGATGCCTTGAAAGAAGCGTAAACTAAGATGGAAACAACACACTACCAACAATGAAATAAAATCCGTCCTTTTTAGTTTGATTTACAGCTTACATGGTAAGCATGAGCTCCATTTGGCACTCCTAAACTGAGAGTTTGGGCTCTGAGTTGAGGTAATTCAGAGAATCTGGCAGTCCTGTAACTCACTGTGAGGTGTTGGCCAAGTCTGTTGCAGTTCTTTATCGAATTATCACAGCGTGGTATCTGTGTGTTCTTGCCTATTTCTTTTGAAGTAAAATTTGGGAAATTTCCCTTTAGGCCACTAAGCATTTCAGGTTTCCTCAGAACAGTTAGTTCTCCACAAAACTGTTTTGCTTTATGTCTGGTACAAAATCTTAGCGAGATCTTGATTATACTGTTTGCCAATCCAGTTAAGTAGAATTTTTTCTCTTGACTGTCCAGGGATTCTACCTGTAAGCTTTGTTTATTTCCTTACATGCCTGGTATATAACTAGTTAGGAGCTGCCCAGTGTCCCAGATTTTAAGATAGAAAGTGGTGAGACTTTCTATAAGATTACTGCAGTTCTCAAGAAGCATATCTAATCAAGGTGTTTTGTGGACATCAGCAAGCAGACACAGTTGGAATATACCGTCAACAGGGAAGAAGAAGAGATGTGTGGGTTTATAAAGCAGGATTAAAAATAGAGTTACCCGAATAAAAGGCAGGAAGCTGGGAATTTACATGTTCAAATGCCAGCTCTGTTGAGGATGTGCCTGTTGTTTCCATTTATAATTTGAAATGTAGAATGAGCCATCTTATTGTATAAGAAGACCATATGTACCAGCCAGCTGATGACACTGAAACCCTCAGAAGCTTCAGATTTCTCTAGAAATGCAAGAAAATGCTCTTTAATGAAGATAGTAAAATAATTATGATTGACAACAAAAATTTGAAAAATACATTATGAAATTTAATCTCTGGAACAATGTCTCCCAGTGGAAAGTATAATTCTCGGTAAACAGGAAAACTGAAAATATAAAAACCAGGGATGAAACTTACCTTGCCCAAGGAGGAGAAAAAATATTTGCAAATGAAGATTAAAAACCTCATGCCCTTTTTCTGGAAATATTCCCGAGTCCCCACACAGTATATCTTAGGCTGTGTGGAGTTCTTGACCCTCGCACCACTCTTTTAAAATTGATCATTTCCCAGTGTTTGCCCTGCTTGTCCTTCGAAAGTTCTTAGTCCTGGTTTTCATAAGACTTTGGAAACCCTGAATTAAGCAAATATTCGATAGGGGTAGTTTCAGGCCTCTTGAGAGATTTGGGATCCTACTTGTTTTTAGAGAGCCTATGGAGGCTCATATAGTTCAGGTCCTGGGGTGGATGCTGTCACAGAGTGGGTACCACTGGGTTTAATATCAGATCTGGCTCTCAGCAGAGTCAGGACATGTGGGCTCTCAAGTGATATTCATTATCACCTCCAAGGGCTTTAGCAGACCTGAAATTCCAGACTTTCTTCTTCCACAACCCCTCGTAGTCTCATTCCTGCTAGACAGGCCCCTCATCCTCTTTGGAACACGTGCTCCTGCAGTTTCTCACCATTGTCAGAGTTCTGGGCTCCATTCTGCCTCCTCTGCTTCTCTACCCAACCGGACCCCATGGCCTAGATTGCACAAGTTCCTCATCGGCACTGGTTACATCCATATCTGGATAGAAACCCTTTCTCATGCCATTCCCAGGTGCCAAGAACTGATAGAGGAAGTCGAGAAGCAGTGCTGAAGGATGGCAGATAAGTTCAAGTTATCTGGATGCCCGGCTTCTTCTGCTGCTCTGCAGCCCTCTGAATCAGCTGTCAATCCTCAGCTCTCCTCGAACCCCAGAAAACTCTCCACTCTCATCTTGTTCAGAGGATCAAGTCTATCCAACAGGAACCCCTTTCATTCTTAAAGTTCTCTTCGTGTTGGGATGATATTTTTGAGATATTAACAACTTATGTCAACTTTTTTTTCCTTCCATCATTTCTTCCTTTTTCTTCCACCATTTCTTCCTTTTTCTTTCCATGCATAGAAGCAATGAATTAGCTCCAGGTTCATTGTATCAGAGGGATAGGACAGGGTGGGTTTTAGTGGCTTTGGTTTCAAAGAATCTGGGCTCTTAGGAGAAGGAGGAGAACCAAGAATCAACACAATGTTTGGATGAAACACAGAAGAAGAAGGATTCTTGTCCCCACCCCATCCCAATCCTTCCCCAAACTAGAAGATTCTTCTGGAATGGTGGTGAGAACAGAGACTCTGTGAGTCCTGGAGAGAGGAAACCCACTGCCTCTTGCCCAACAGAATTGCAGAGAGAAAATGGACTCACAGGGTCTAAGCATATGAGTCTTTAGTGATGCAGAGATTACTGTACTCCTGGCAGAGCACAAAGACAGCAGTAAGACACCCCTGCCACTGGCATGATATGGAAACAGCAGGAAGAGCCACCAAACCTGAAGGCAGCATGTGCAGAAACAAGCATGTCTCAGTAGAAACCTACATGAACAAAAATCAGCTGCGCTTTCCACCTCCCCAACCATGTGTTACTACCCTGTAAGTACCATGGAACCTTGATGGAACTCTGGGAATGGAAGAGGGGGTGGACAGCAAAGTCAACTGGGATAAAGTCTCCACCAATTCAGTGGGATGAGGGCATATAATACAAATTAGGCTGAGTTACAGAAAAAGACAATTTGTATTTACTGCTCAGTCAAGTTAAAGCCTGAAATTCAAACCCACCTCATCTATGTCCTCAACCATCTTCTTTCTTTCACGTTAACAAAAAGAGGGGTTCTATTGCCTTTTATTCCTTCTTCACTCCAAGTATACCATGCTGCCATTCTCAACTACTGTTTTAATACTATCCAACATTTACCAAGCCTTTGCTACAACACATCTCTTCTTGTGTTAGGGAATTTTAAGTCTCAAGGAATGGGTGTCTAATTCAGAATACCTAAGACAAGAAGGTGGACGGGTTGACTCATGGAATTCAAGGAAACGTGGATAAACCACCAGAGAGGCATTAACATAGCTGTGCCTCAGAAATAATTGGAACTAGGGTCTAGTTGTCCTTAGGATTATTTCTCTCCATTTCTCAAATCTACTTTTCTCTGAAAACTGGAGTCATTATCTTTTTTCGCAGACTGGCTTATTCCAGCAGAGGAGAAATATGACTGCTGACAGTGCCAAAGTTTTTCATTTTAAAATTCTCCAATGGGGAGAAGACTGACTCATGCTTTCTCTCTGATTTCACACTCAAAAATCCATACATTCCTCATGTCAGCTCTAAGTTTTGCCGTGGGGGTAGAAATAGTTTCCAGAAAGTGCAGGGGATGGAGTGAAACAGACAAAACAATAGATGTCTATGACACATCTATAAGGGAGATTGGCTGTCATTTCAGTGGCCTATAAGCTTGACATTCAGTCACAGAAAGTAAATACTCACAAAGGAATAGGAGTGTATTATCCTTACTGCTTCCACTTCTTACCGTTTACTCTCCTCAACCTCATACAGTCCAGCACCCCTAAAGAAATTCTCTTACAGGTTGCTGTGAATGACCTCATCATTCTCAAGTTCAACTACCTTTTTTTCTTTTTTTAGTAACCAACCTCCTTTTTTTTTTTTTTTTTTAAAAATAGTTGACTCTGTTAATGGCCTTATTTTGCCAAAACCTTTTTTCTTAGCTCAGATCCTTGTGCTGGTTTTTTACCTGGTTCTCTTCCTATCTCCTAGATATGACTTCTGTGTCCTTTGCTGATTTTTCCTTTCTCCTTTTGCTCCTTAATTATAGGCAATCATCACGTTTCTGACCTCAATCCTCTTTTTCCTACTCTCTCTCCTATAGTGGTTTTAAGCCTTAAGTAGCTTTTTATTTTCCACAGCATAAAACCAAAAACACTAAAAGCTGCAAAAAGCTACTGTGAAGTTAACATCCCACAATAATAATGTGATGAATGATAATAAGAACAGCAAGAGTTGACAATTACTGAGCACTGACCACTGCTCTAAGCACTTTCCTTGAATTAAGCCATGTGATCTTCATCGTATGAGATGAATGCTTTTTCTATTATTCTCCTTTTGACAGAATAATAAGGAATAAAAAGGAAAAGGGAATGTGCAGAGGTTAAAGACTTATCCAGCATCAAATAATGAGAAAGGCATTGTTCAAACTTGGGCAGTCTCCCAAACATGCCTAACGCTTCCTGTGTTCTTGCTTCTACTCCTGGAGATTGACCCCCATACCCTACTCCATCATTTAACATTTTACCCCTTTTTCAAGAAGAAGTTCCCAGATTTCCCCTTCCCAGTGCCTTGCTGAATGGATTCTTTCCCTCTGTTGTACTCCCATGGAGTCATATTTGTGCCTTGCTTATAAATTTATGATTCTATTTTCTACTTGATTATTTAAAAATATGTCATCTTGTTCAATAGACTGTAAACACCTACAGATTTGTGTGTCCCCCCACCATAGACCCTCTCAGTTCTTTGTTCCATCATGGATGCTCAATCAATGTTTATTAATTGAATAGATGAGCCATTTGTCAAACAATAAATGCTTATTGAGAATCTTTTGTAAGACTCTATAGACCAATGCTGCTTAAAGTATGGCCTGCAGACTGGTACTCTTCCTGAAACCATTTGTTATGATAAGAAAGGAGGTTGTACCAGAGGGTGAATCAACGCATAGCTTCTTCATTAAGTCCTGCTAAGAAAAAAATCTGGCTTGAACTAAATAGTGTGCTTATTTAGTTCAAGTTGATTTACCACGTGGTTGAAATACATTTTGGTGCCAGCTCCTGACCTCATCAGGGATCAGTTTGAGGACCTGTATTTTGAGTAGCGGTGCTATAGGGAATGTAAAGCAGGTATGAATTCTGCTCCTGGGAACTCACATTCTAGTTGAAGAGATGTAACGTAATATTTTAAAACAAGAACAGCAACAAGATGTTAAGCATGCCGTTCAGTAGAAAGAATAAAAAAATTAAAGTGCCTCCAAACTTTTAGTCCAACTCTCCAATTTTTGCAGATTAAAAAACAAAGGTTAAGACAGGTCATTATAAATGAGTCTTAATAATGCAAAATGCTTCCATGGGAACAGAAAAATTAGAAATACAGTTTAAAATATGACCAGATGTTAACCATGATATGAACATTCACAACACTTATAGGTGGGCATGGGTACCACAAGAAATTTTTTCTGATCTTTATCTGTAGATTTAATAAAATCCAAAAGTTTGCATGATGAAACATGACAATTAGGAAAAAAAAGTTATTTAAAAGTGTATTTTTGCAGTCTATACATAATTGCTTTCTTAAAAATTCTAATTTATTTCTTCCTATAAAAAAATTGTAAATACTTAAGAATGCACTTTCTGAGTGGCTATATTTTCTTTGAAGGGCTTTTAAATGTAGATGATGTACAGCAAGATTTTCAAACTTTTTTTGTTGATTACAAATACAATTTTAGGTCATCTGACAATCACCATTTTCGGGGGGAGGGTTATCAACAAGAGTAGACTCACTGAACCAGACATTGTGCCAAAAGTAGAACTGATTACAGATATTGGGTTGAATGTGCCAGATCTCTGGAACAATCACTTCCTAGAGACATGTGAGTTAAATCAGCAGATTGCTATGGAAATAGAAAAAGAAATGAACACATCCTTAGGAACGGAATATGAGGTCTGACAGTACACATTTATGCTGTCACAGGGAAAGGAAAAAAAAAATCTCTACTCCAAGACAAAGTCAATCCTTTTGTGATTCATGTGCTTCCTGACAAAATATTTGATCTGCTTGGGTACACACGAGAGAAGGTACAGCTGGCAAGGGATAGAGATAGATTCTAGCCCAGAAATATTACAACACATTCTTACAAAAGTGTTATGAAAACCATCTGACTTACAATTCTGTCCTCTACTAGCTCCATCCCTGTCACTGAACTAAGGGAACACACACTAGAACTCACACATCAAAATGAAATACCAAGGAAACCTAAGCAAAATGTAAACAGAAAAAAACCCTGAAAAAATAACAAGTTCAATGTCACAGTGAGAAAATGTTGGGTTATTTGTCCAAAAGTTATTGCTTTGTTCAATTGTACTTTGAAATATTCATTAAAAAAAAGTCTTTTGTCCTTTAAATATTCTTTGAAAGAAATCTATTTAAAGATAAACAGAGCAGATGAAAAAAGGGGGGGGGATAAAGATGGAGAGATTTACAAGCTTGTTTGTCTCTGTGATCTTTGTTATCCCCTCCAAATTCATACATTGAATCCCTAACCTCCAATGGGATGGTATTTGGAGATGGGGCCTCTAAGGAGGCAATTAATTTTAATGAGATCAGTGGGTGGGGCCCTTATCCTTATAAAAGGAGAGAAAGACACCTGGGATGTACTCACACAGAGGAAAGGCCAGCAAGAAAGCAGCCACCTACGTGCAGAGGAGAGAGGCCTCATGAGGAAGCAAATCTGCTGACACCTTGATCTTGGATCTTCCAGCCTCCAGAACAGTAAGAAAAGAAATTTCTGTTGTTTAAGCCACCCAGTTTGTGGCACATTGCGATAGTAATCCTAGCAGACTAAGACAAATCTAGAACTGTCTACTCAAAGTGTGTTCTGTGGACCAGGGCCAGGCTATGAAGTGTTTGTTAGCAGACCATGATAAGTACTGAAATTGAGAATAAGATTAAGAAACTTTGTTTTTTGCTTTACGCGGGCCTCTCACCGCTGCGGCCCCTCCCGTCGCGGAGCACAGGCTCCGGACGCGCAGGCCCAGCGGGCATGGCCCACGGGCCCAGCCGCTCCGCGGCATGCGGGATCCTCCCGGACCGGGGCACGAGCCCGTGTCCCCTGCATCGGCAGGCGGACTCCCAACCACTGCACCACCAGGGAAGACCCAAGATTAAGAAACTTAAAAAAAAAAAAAAAAAAAAAAAGCAATTTGAAAATTTGCTTTATGACTCTAGAATCTAATAATACAATATTAAGACTAGTATTCTGTATACATTTTTAAAATTTCACTTTCCTAACAATTCATTTTTGCTGTATTTTACAAAATTATCACTGTGATGGATTAGAAAAATAAGCTGATCCTTCACCTTAGGCTCCGATTTAGAAGGAAACTAGTTCCCTCACTTTCCCTTTGTTTTGAATCTGAGACAGATGATGAAATTCTGTGGTCTCTGAACTGCTGTAGGTCCCAGAAATGAAACTGAGGTTGACCGGCATCTTCCCCACTCAGATTTTCATTTAGCAACGGCCCGGAATTTGATGATCATATATGCTGTATTAAACTGTCTCTTCCCTAAGTTCAAAGGGTACCGTGTGTGAATAAGATGCTGATTGGTTTTCTTTTAGGCCAGGCATTTTGAGGCTTCTCTTTGCCTCAAAGTAACAAACAGCTGAACTCAATGGAAGGATTCATTGCAGGATTATTTCAAGCCACAAAGAGAGGGAGGCTCTAACAGGGATTGGTTTCAGCTGCATATATCAAACAACCCAAATAACAGTGACTTATATAAGACAGGTGTTATTATTCTCTCTAATAACAAAGAAGTCTTGATAAGTAGCCCATCACTGATGGAGCAGTTCAAGGATGTTAAGATCAATTTCTGTAATTTGGGGGTTTTCTCTTACTGTCAGTTGTAATATGACTACTGCAGCTCCAGCCATTACAGCTGCTTTTCAGGTAGGAAGAAAGAGGTAAGCACAAGGGGCAAACATGCTGTTTGCCAACTGATTCTACTCCCGTTTTAAGGTGCTTACTGGAAGCTCCATGTAAGAACTTCTACTTGTCACTGGCAAGGACAGTTGTCATGTGGCTATTTCCATCTATAATAGATGCTGGGAAATCTGTTTTCCCAGAGGGATTCTGTTTTTGTTTGGTTTTAGCTAGACTCATTGTTTGTAAAGAGAACAGAGCTCAGAAGGCAGCCAGCACTCTCTGCCATAGATTAAAGCAAATAACATGAGTCCATTTTCCAATTCAAGAAATGAGCAGCTTGACTGAGTTGCTAAAGAGAAATTTTCCTTTCCTGGTTACCATTAGATAGGGCGACTTTGATCAAGAAAGGAGAGTCAAGATGTCTCTTCATAGAAACCAGCCTACAGCAGGAAAAGAGTGTTCTGGAAATTCCATACTTTGATATAACAGTTTTTGCCATGATGTGCCTAGGTGTGGTTTTCTTCGTGTTTGTTTTGCATGTGGTGTATAGAACTTCTTGAGTCTGTGGCTTAGTGTCTTTCACCAGTGCTAGGAAATTCTCACTTATAACCTCTTTAAATATTTCTGCTATTCATTCTCTCTTCCCTTTCCTTCTGGGACCCTATTTATACATGTTTTAGGCTTTTTTACCTTGTTCCACAGAGCTGTTCCACTCTTAAGTATTTTCTCTTTTTTCTTTTTTTTCTTCTCTCATGCTTCAGTATGGCTATTTTTCTACTGAGCAATATCTTTCAGTTCATCAATCTTTTCTGCTACTTATCTAATCTGGTGTTGACTCTATTTGTTTAGTTATTAATTTCAGTGAGTGAATTATTTCTAAAATTTCTATATTTTCCTTAAATTTCAGTTCTCTGATGAAATTCTCCATTTTGCCATCTATATTCTTGAACATATCATTCACATTTATTTTAAAGGAATAATGAACTTTGAGTGTGTTTCTACTGTCTATTTTATCTTTTTTTTTTTTTTACAATCACTTGGTTCTATTTCTTGGCATGCCTGGAATTCTTTGATTGTTAGATATTACATATAAAAAATTATAGAGGCTTTAGATGATCTTTCTTCAGAGATCTACCCTTTTTATGGTAGGCAGGTATAGTGGAAACAAATCATCTTGATTCAGATCAGTCAGTCCTAACCCAGGTTGGATCTATCTCTGGATACCCTTACTCCCAGGGTGTAGACTTTCAGGGGTCATGCAGCCTTGAACTCAGTATTTTGTCTTTATAGCACTTTGAAACAGACAAAGCCCTGTTTAGCTTTTTGGACTCTTAGCTCCCAGTTTATGTTTGGCTCTTTAGCTTTCTTTTCCATGCAACTGAGAAACTGGCAACCACCTGTAAGAGAAATGTGGAAGAGACTATTATCACATCAGTGCATTTCCTTTCTAGATCTTGACCCCTCAAGTCTTGGCTTCCTTGCTTGACCCTTCATGATTTAAACAGCTTCTTTAAACAAAATTCAGCTTTTGTCATTTACCCCAGGGGAAGTTTTTTTAATGTAAGCTGGGCCATCATAGTCAGAAGTTGAAATTTCACAATTTCATTGAGCTTTTCTTCCGGTGAATAGTCATCTGTCCTCAGAGTAACTCAACTGCGGAGAACACATGTTAAAGCAACTGAGAGTACATAGAAGTCCCTCTCACCAGGCTTGAGATGGAGAAGGCAGCACCCTCATAATCCTCTCCTCTTGGTGGGGCAGGGTAGTCAACTGAAGCATGGCGGCAGCTCTTGCCAAAGAAAACTTTCTTCTAAATTGCCACCCTCTTTAAACTTTTCTATTCTTGAAATTGGTGAGTCTTGGAACAGGTCTTCAATTGTCATTGTAAATTTCCTTTGTGGAGGTTTGAGTCTCACAGTCATGAGAATTTTTTGGTGGTGCCCAAATCAATACTGAGATAGGAGAAGCCCCAATTTAATGACCTGTTGCACTTAATATGAAAGCATTCACATCTGTCTGGCACTAAAATAAAAAATGAGGATTAAAACATTTTTTTTAATTATTTTCCCTTTTGAAGTACATGAACCCATGTTTCTAGCACCTCAAACTCAGCCTGCTCTTTTGAAAATGGTAGTTCACTAACATTATGGATTAAATAGGTTTTTTTGGACCCTGCCAAGATTCTGAATTTCCTTCATACTATTTTTACTATGGGAAAATGCTTCGTAACACAGCCAATTTATAAATATGATCCAAAACATAGTCCATGTGATAGGTGTGGATTACCTTTGTTAAGCCTGTTATTCAGAAAGTTAAAGATTTGGGAAAAGGGAATTGGACCTCTTTGGAGAAAACTGTACATTTTCTGAAGTCATTTTCCTTATAACCACTCAAATAAGGCATTTGAGAGCACTGTGCCTTCCTTGAGTTGCAGCTATATAAGTGACATAAAAAGAAAAGTACATTTTAAAAAACTATTTCATACAAACTTCTGGAGCTCACACAAAGAAATAGAAAATAGGTTCTGGTAGTATGATGGTTAATTGTATGTGTCAACTTGACTGGCCACAGGGTATCCAGATGAAACATTATTTCTGGGCATGTCTGTGAGGGTGTTTCCAGATGAAATCAGCATTTGAATCAGTGGACTCAGGAAAACAAATGGCCTAACCTGGGTGGACATTACGTAATCAACTGCGGGCCTGAATAGAACAAAAGGTGAAGGAAAGAGGGATTTGCCCCTTTCTTTCCTGTCTCACTGCTTGAGCTAGGACATCTCATCTCATCTTCTCCTGCCCTCAGATGAGGACTTATACCATAGACTCCCTTGGTTCTCAGGTCTTCAGATTTGGCTTCCCTGGGTCTCCAGCTTGCAATTGGTAGATGTGGGATTTCTCAGCCTTCATAATCACGTGAGCCAATTCCTCATAATCCTTTGTCTATCCATCTATCTACCTATCTCTCTATCTCTCATCTAACTTTGTGTATAAAGTTATATGTTCATATATATCTATACAAAGGAGCACACTGCTTTTGTTTCTCTGGAGAACCCTGACTAATCCAGGTAGTAGTAAAGGAAAACCAGTTTTAGAGCTGCGAGGGCCAATGTCTTTGAGCTTAACCTCATAAACAATCATATCTGGAATCCAGAGGTCGTCTGGGAAGTGTCAGAGTTCCTAGGACTTCTTTCTTCTGATGCGACTGTGTAGATGAGTGAGTCTTTGAACTGTACTCACTTTTTAAAGGTTATTTATGCTGATGCTATTTGTTTGAGCCTACTGGGAGATATTATTGTAGCCATGTCAGTCTGATGGAAGATCATTTAGCCACATGCCCTGAATATGACAGGACAGAGGTAAATGAGGACAGATTATATATATTAATATGATGTTTGCTAGGGCTTCTGTACCAGAGAAATTTATTGTCTCACAGTACTGGAGGCTAGAAGTCTGAGATCTAGGTATTATCAAGGTTGGTTCCTTTGGAAGTCTGTGAAGGAGACTCTGTTCCAGGCCTCACTTCCAGGTTCTGGTGGTCTTCTGGCAATCTGTGGTGTTCCTTGGCGTGTCAATGCATCACCTGATCTCTGCCTTCATCTTCTCATGGCCTTCTCCCTGTCTGCATGTCTGTGTCCTAATTCCCCTCTTTTCTAGGAACACCAGTCATATTGGATTAGGGGCCCACTCTACACCAGTATGACCACATCCTAACTAATTACAACAGCAATGACCCTACTACCAAATCAGGACATGATCTGAGGTACTGGGGGCTAGGACATTAGTATATGAATTTGGGGGGGCACATAATTCAACCCATAACACTTCTTCTAACTTGAGATTTTCAGACACTCTGCCCCAACCTCCTGTACCTCATCAAGGAGAGTTAAGAATCTTTGATACAGCACTTTGCTTAATTAGCTATTATAATTCATTCAAGGAGTGAGAAGTTCATAGTCTTTTCTGGTAATAGGAGGGTTAATCTATTATGCAGTAAACCTGTCTTGAAGGCCACAGTTTCTTGGAACAGGGAACCTGCTGTTGGAACCCTTCATCAGGTGTGCACTATTGTGTTGATTGATCTCTTTAGAAACTAGCATTTTACAGCCATTCATTTTCAATCTGGTAATCAGGCTGATTAAACTTTGACAAGCATAAAGAAGAGAAAAAAAATGAAATAATAACTCTTCTGCTAAATTTTAACTGGAGAAGAAAGCTGACAGTCCGAAGAGGGAGAAATGATGGGTATTTAAAAAATAAAATTGAAAAACACAATGGGCCTCTGGAGGGTAGTTGTTAAAATAATTTGTGATAAGATGTTGAATATAATCATTGCCAGTTTTTTTTTCAGCTTGATTAACGTGAGTAAAGTTCCCTAAAGTGTTACATGAGGTGTTGATTTTGACTATTGGGGTTTGTTGTTGGTTTTTGTTTGTTTTAGTTTCGGCACCTCACCTCTAAGTTTAGATGACGTTCTTATCACTTGACTCTTCTCCAGTGGATCTCAACTGGGGACACTTTTGCCCCCAGGGGATATTTGGGAATATCTGGAGACATTTTGATTGTCACAACTTGGGCGGAGAATACTACTGGCATCCAGTGGGTGGAAGCCAGGGATGCTGCTAGATCTCCTACCATGCACAGCACAACCACCTCACAACAAGGAATTATCCACCTTAACATGTCAATAACGCTCAGGTTAAGATCATTAATTTTTCCCACATGGGTCTAGACTGGGGAGCCTTCATTCTGCCATTTAACTGTTCTAGCTATAACCCAGATATCACCCAAGATTCACTCTGTTCTTGGAGAGAAGATAACAGTATATTGGGGTCAAGCCAAAACTCTGAGGAAGGTGCAATGTCCCCGTCAAGATTTTTGCAAACGTCTGGGAGCTCATGTTCTTAAGGTCACTCAGGCTTGGTCTTCTTCTCCTAGGAAATTGACGTCTTTTAATCCCATCTTCTGTCCTACTGTTATTCCCTCTCTGCTCACCTTCAAACCAGATTTGGAACTTGACCTCCCTGCCTTTTTATGTTCACAAAAACCTTCCCAAATAAGGCATCAGTGTAACAGACTTTGCTGAACTTTTCTTTTTTGGGGGGGAGGGGTGGGTATATTTTGTGTGAGGGTATTATTTTTCATAGTCACAAAAGAACAGAGGACATTAAAATTTCTTTAGTCATCCCTACACGTTGCTTGACCATCTTGTTTCTTTCCTACAACTCAACTCTCTTCTGCAGTTTTACAGGCCCTCAACCCTCAGGCTCCCCAGTGAAGGCAATTCCTCTGTGCTTGAATGTACATAGTTACTTAGAATTCCAGCTCCAGCTCAGCTCCAAACCTCCCTTTGCATAATTTGGGATGCATTACTGAGCTCCACTCTACAGTGGACCATCCCCTCTAGGTCCTGCTTTAATGCACGCAAAGATCAGGTGAAGGTGTTAATGTTCTGATTTCCTCCTTTCTTGCTCCTCAAACCAGTCCCTAGAGGAGAATATGGAGAATTATGTTCCCACTCAAGTGATAGAGCCTCACTCCTCCAGACTCCTCTTAGAAATTAGACTTGACTTTCCTACCCTTCCTCTGTGTCTCTCTTGTTTACAAAACTATTTGATCCTGGGCATGTCACTCAATTTAGAATCACAGAAAGTAGAGCCTGAAGAAACCCTGGAACACATCTATTTTAAGTCTTTCATCTTAGAACTAAGAGAATTGTTCAGGATTAACCCAAGGTTAATTAATGGTATTTGGTACCTAAATCCAGGCACCTGTTTCCTGGCCCTCCCATCACAATGACAGGGAGGAAAAGACCCAAACCCTGGTTCTCAAGGAAATGACTTTATTGAGCCTCAATTTCCTTGTTAAAAAATAGGAAGGGGTTAAATGACATGGTCTTCAAGTTTCTTTTCAACACAAGCAATCACGTAATTATCAAATGTTGGTTGGAGACTCTCTGAATACCCCCCAGTTAATAAAACAACAAAACCATTTTTCCAACCATGTTGAAAAAGATTCACTTTTTCACCCATATGACATTTTTAAAGAGACATAATGGGTAAAAGCGCAGACACTAAACCTAGAATGGGTGAGAATCCAGGCTCAGCCTCTTACTAGATAAACTGTGTGATCTCTACCACGCCACTTAACCTCTCTGTGCCCTTGTTCCATCACCTTTAAAAAGGGATATTATGGGCTTCCCTGGTGGCGCAGTGGTTGAGAATCTGCCTGCCAATGCAGGGGACACGGGTTCCACCCCTGGTCTGGGAAGATCCCACATGCCGCGGAGCAGCTAGGCCCGTGAGCCACAACTACTGAGCCTGCGCGTCTGGAGCCTGTGCTCCGCAACAAGAGAGGCCGCGATGGTGAGAGGCCCGCGCACCGCGATGAAGAGTGGCCCCCGCTTGCCGTAACTGGAGAAAGCCCTCGCACAGAAACGAAGACCCAACACAGCCAAAAATAAATAAATAAAATACTGAATACATAACTACTTTAAAAGAAAAAAAAAGGGGGGGGGATTATAATCATAACACCTAAAATAGTTTAGGGGAGTAATTGAGTTCGTAAAAGCACTTAAAACAGTAACCGGCATATTGTAAGTACCACGTTAAGTGCTAATGCCTATTATTTCTGACACGTGCAATTAGTAGGCTATGGATCATGAAATAAAATAATTAGGTTCAAATAGGAAGATTTCAGGGATACACTCTTCATTTTATATCCACTTTTTTTCTTGCATTTTAAGAACTAAAGAGTAACTGAGTCAACTCAGCATCTCACAGTATTATTTTTGGACTCTTAGGAGAAACTTTTAATCATACTTGCATTTGGATAACAAATTATTCATGTCATGAGAACGAATCAGTTACTGAGGGTGGGCTGAGAACATCAAGATTGTGCCATGTAAGCACTGTGGCTTGTGCTGCTGGGTGAGATTCTTTGTAATGTGTTACAATTTATATTTCCTGCAAAAATTCAGAGGAAAACCAAATGCTTGAAAACGGCTTGATAGCATTGGGTGAGGTTCTTTATAATGTGTTACAATTTATATTTCCTGCAAAAATTCAGAGGAAAACCAAATGCTTGAAAACGGCTTGATAGCGTTGGGTGAGGTTCTTTGTAATGTGTTAGCAATTTATATTTCCTGCAAAAATTCAGAGGAAAGCCAAATGCTTGAAAACTGGGCTTGATAGCATTGGGTTTTTTTAATGTAATTTTTCTAATCCTTGCAGTCAGAAGGGATGTGTTTTGCCCTGGGAACCTCACCTGTATTTAAGTTAAATTATTTTTTATTAGCCTCACATTATTTTCCTGGAAGGTCTTAATCTAGAAAATTCCTCTCTCTCTTTATCTCATTCGGGAGCATCCAGTCAGAGCTACTGACCCAACCTTAGGCAAGAGTTTATCCCAAAGTCATTTGGTCTTAGAGCATTTGCCAAATGAGATGCAAAGTTGTTAACAGCTTGGGGATGGTTCTGGAAGAGAAGTCTCCCTGCAAGGACCCTGCCTGATCCAACTCCCGGTGACTGTTTTCATCAGATGTGATGATGGAGGTGCCCGTGTCTCCCTCTCTTCCCTCTGCCTCTTGGACATAAAATCTGGGAGGGGCAGCTGTGGGGAGGGGAGCACTTACCATTAGCAGCCTCAGCCTGTGCCAGCAAGTCGAGGGGTGAGTGAGGAGGCACTGCGAATAACAGGTGCAGAGTCACCAGGCAGGCAAGAAAGAAAGGTTTCAGGTCTTATTGGGGGCTCTTGTTGACAATGAAGGACAGCCAAGTCACAAGCTGTCACCTGTTATGCTGAGACAATTTATACATAAATCATTCTCCGTTAGGAGTGAATATCTGGTGGGAAAATGTGCCAGGCCGTGGAGTCTGCTCAGTGCTGTGCCCAGTGTGAATCTGTGGCTTGAAAAGAAAAATCAAAGCAGGCAGAGAAATGTCAGAGCAAGAACAAGGTGGCTCAGAGGGACATCAGAGCTTCCTAAATCTTCTGAAGACTCCTCTTTCAAATGTTCTTTGGTGTGTTATTTTATTTGGGGGGAGGGGGTTTTCTTTATTTTAATTTTTATTGTGGTAAAAAAACAACATAAAATTATTTTTTCAATCCAAGACCTCTTCTGAGATTCAGAGGCACATATCCAACTGTATACTAGGTAACATGGATGCCACGAAAGTGCCTTTTATTTTTTTAATTTATTTTATATATTTATTATCTTTGGCTGCGTTGGGTCTTTGTTGCTGTGCATGGGGTTTCTCTAGTTGAGGAGAGCGGGAGCTACTCTTCGTTGCGGTGCACGGGCTTCTCATTGTGGTGGCTTCTATTGTTGTGGATCACGGGATCTAGGTGCGTAGGCTTCATTAGTTGTGGCATGCGGGCTCAGTAGTTGTGGCTCATGGGCTCTAGAGCACAGGCTCAGTAGTTGTGGCACGTGGGCTTAGTTGCTCCACGGCATGTGGGATCATCCTGGACCAGGGCTCGAACCCTTGTCTCCTCCATTGGCAGGTGGATTCTTAACCACTACGCCACCAGGAAAGCCCCAGAAGTGCCTTTCTTTTTAATTTTTATTTTACATTGGAGTAGATTTACAGTGTTGTGTTGGTTTCAGGTGTACAGCAAACTGATTTAGTTATACATATATCTATTTTATTCAGATTTTTCCATATAGGTTATTGCATAATATTGAGTAGAGTTCCCTGTGGTATACAGTAGGTTCATGTTGATTATTTTCTATAAAGTAGTGTGTATATGTTAATCCCAACTTCCTAATTTATCCCTCCCCTGCCACCTTTCCCATTGGGTACCATAAGTTTGTTTGCTAAGTCTGTGAGTCTCTTTCTGTTTTGTAAATAAGTTCATTTGAATAATTTTTTCAATTCCACATATAAGTACTAACACATGATATTTTATCTTTGACTTACTTCATTTAGTATGATAATCTAAAGTCCATTCATGTTGCTGCAAAATGCATTATTTCGTTCTTTTTTATGGCTGAATAATATTCTATTGTATATATGTACACATCTTCTCTATCCATTCCTCTGTCAATGGACATTTAGGTTGCTTCCATGTCTTGGCTATTGTAAATAGAGCTGCAATGAACTTCAGGGTGCATGTATCTTTTGGAAGTATGATTTCCTCTGGATAAATGCACAGGAGTGGGATTGCTGGATCATAAGGTAGCTCTATTTTTAGTTTCATAAGGAACCTCAATACTGTTTTCCAAAGTGGTTGTACCAATTTACATTCCCACCAACAGTGTAGGAGGGTTCCTTTTTCTCCACACCCTCTCCAGCATTTACTGTTTGTAGATATTTTGTTGATAGCCATTCTGACCAGTGTGAAGTGATACCTCAATGTAGTTTTGATTTGCATTTCTCTGATAATTGGCAATGTTGAGCATCTTTTCATGTGTCTTTTGGCCATCTGTATGTCTTCTTTGGAGAAATGTCTATTTAGATCTTCTGTCCATATTTTGATTGGGTTGTTCGTTTGTTTTTTTTGATATTGAGCTGCATGAGATGTTTGAATATTTTGGAGATTAATCCCTTATTGGTCACGTTGTTTGCAAATATTTTCTCCCATTCTGTGGGTTCTATTTACATTTTATTTATGGTTTCCTTTGCTGTGCAAAAGCTTTTAAGTTTAATTAGATCCTATTTGTTTATTTTTGTTTTTATTTTCATTACTCTAGGAGGTGAATCCAAACAGATATTGCTGTGATTTATGTCAAAAAGTGTTGTGCCTATGTTTTCCTCTAAGACTTTTATAGTATCCATTCTTACATTTAGGTCTTTTATCCATTTTGTGTTTATTTTTGTGTATGGTGTTAGAGAATGTTCTAATTTCATTCTTTTACATGAGACTGTCCAGTTTTCCCAGCACCACTTATTGAAGAGACTGTCTTTTCTCCTTTGTATGGTCTTGCCTCCTTGGTCATAGATTAATTGACCATAGGTGTGTGGGTTTATTTCTGGGCTTCCTATCCTGTTCCATTGATCTATATTTCTGTTTTTGTGCCACTGCCATCCTGTTTTGATTACTGTAGCTTTATCGTATAGTCTGAAGTCAGGGAGCCTGATTCCTCCAGCTCCATTTTTCTTTCTCAAGATTGCTTTGGCTATTCGGGGTCTTTTGTGTTTCCATGCAAATGTTAAGATTTTTCGTTCTAGATCTGTAAAAAAATAGCATTGGTAATTTGATAGGGGTTGCATTGACTCAATAGATTACCTTGGTTAGTATAGTCATTTTGACAATATTGATTCTTGAAATCCAAGAACATGATATATCTTTCCATTTGTTTTGTCTTTGATTTATTTCATCAGTGTCTTATAGTCTTTGGAGTACAGGTCTTTTGCCTCCTTAGGTATGTTTATTCTTAGATATTTCATTCTTTTCATGCAATACTAGATGGGATTGTTTCCTTAATTTATCTCTCTGATCTTTTGTTGCTAGTGTGTAGAAATGCAACAGATTTCTGTGTATTAATTTTGTATCCTGCAACTTTACCGAATTCATTGAAGAGCTCTAGTAGTTTTCTGGTAGCATCTTTAGGGTTTTTCTAAGTATAGTATTATGTCATCTGCAAACAGTGACAGTTTTACTTCTTCATTTCCAATCTGGATTTCTTTTATTTCTTTCTCTTCTCTAGTTGCCATGGCTAGGACTTCCAAAACTATGTTGATTGAAAGTGGCAAGAGTGGACATCCTTGCCTTGTTGCTGATCTTAGAGGAAATGCTTTCAGCTTTTCACCACTAAGTATTATGTTAGCCATGAGTTTGTCATATACAGCCTTTATTATGTTGAGGTATGTTCCCTCAATGCCCCCTTTCTGGAGAGTTTTTATCATAAATCGGTGTTGAATTTTGTCAAAAGTTTTCTGCATCTACTGAGATGATCATGTGGTTTTTATTCTTCAGTTTGTTAATGTGGTGTATCACACTGGTTGATTTGTGGATATTAAAGAATCCTTGCATTCCTGGGATAAATCCCACTTGATCATGGTGTACAATCCTTTCAATGTATTGTTGGATTCAGTTGACTAGTATTTTGTTGAGGATTTTTGTAACTATGTTCATCAGTGATACTGGCCTGTGATTTTCTTTTCTTGTGATATATTTGTCTGGATTTGGTATCAGAGTGTTGGTGGTCTCATAGAATGAGTTTGGGAGTGTTCCTTACTCTGCAATTTTTTGAAATAGTTTCAGAAGGATAGGTGTTAACTCTTCTCTAAGTGTTTGCTAGAATTCACTTGTGAAGCCATCTGGTCCTGGGCTTTTGTTTGTTGGAAGTTTTTTTTTTGTTTTGTTTTTTGTTTTTTTTTTTTTTTTAATTGATAGTAATTTGTATTCACACAAATTCTTTCTTGCTGTTTCCATACAGTATTTCAAGGAAAGTGAACATCCACGCAAAGTCACACCATTATAAACAGGCACATTTACTTCTATTTCCAACCCATCAGCATGGGTCCCTTTTGTTGGAAGTTTTTTTAATCACAGTTTCAATTTCAGTACTTGTGATTGGTCTATTCATATTTTCTGTTTCTTCCTGGTTCAGTTTTGGGAGATTGTACCTTTCTAAGAATCTGTCCATTTCTTCTAGCTTGTCCATTTTATTGGCATATAACTGCTTATAGTACTCTTTTATGATCCTTTATATTTCTGTGGTGTCAGTTGTAACTTCTTTTTAATTTGTAATTTTATTCATTTTGAGCCCTGTTTTTTTCTTGATGAGTCTAGCTAAAGGTTTATCTATTTTGTTTATGTTTTCAAAGAACCAGCTTTTAGTTTCGTTGATCTTTTCTACTGTTTTCTTTATCTCTATTTCATTTATTTCTGCTGTGATCTTTATGATTTCTTTCCTTCTGCTAACTTTGGATTTTGTTTGTTTTCTTTAGTTGCCTTAGGTGTAAAGTTAAGTTGTTTATTTGGGATTATTCTTGTTTCCTGAAGTAAGATGGTATTGTTATAAACTTCCCTCTTAGAACTGCTTTTGCTGCGTCCCATAGGTTTTGGGTCATCATGTTTTCATTTTCTTTTGTCTCTAGATGTTGTTTGACTTCCTCTTTTATTTCTTTGGTGATCCATTGGTTGTTGAGTAGCATATTGTTTAGCCTCCACGTGTTTCTGATTTTTACAGATTTTTCCTTGAAGTTGATTTTTAATCTTACAACATTGTGGTCAGAAAAGATGCTTGATATGATTTTAATTTTCTTAAGTTTACTGAGTCTTGCTTTATGGCCCATTATATGTTCTATCCTAGAGAATGTATTTGAAAAGAATGCATATTCTGCTACTTTCAGTTGAGATGCTCTATAAACATCAGTTAAGTTCATCTGGTCTAATGTGTCATTTAAGTCCTGTGTTTCCTTATTGATTTTCTGTCTGGATGAACTGTCCATTGAGGTAAGTAGGGTGTTAAAGTCCCCCACTATTATTGTGTTACTGTCAGTTTCTCCTTTTATAACTGTTAATATTTGCTTTATATATTGAGGTGCTCCTATTTTGGGTGCATATATATTTACAATTGTTATGTCTTCTTCTTGGATTGATCCCTTGATTGTTATGTAGTATCCTTCTTTGTCTCTTGTAACAGTGTTTACTTTAAAGTCTATTTTGTCTGATGTGAGTATTGCTACTCCAGCTTTCTTTTGATTTCCATTTGCATGGAATACCATTTACCAGGCCCTGACTTTCAGTCTGTATGTATCCCTAGATCTGAAGTGGGTCTCTTGTAGACAGATATATATGGGTGTTGTTTTTGTATCCATTCAGCCAGTCTGTCTTTTGGTTGGAGCATTTAATCCATTTACATTTAAGGTAATTACCAGTATGTATATTCTTATTGTCATTTTGTTCATTGATTTTGATTTGTTTTTATAGGTCTTTTTTCTTCCCTTCCTCTTTTGTTTTATTCTCTTGTGATTTGATAACTAACTTTAGTGTTGTGTTTGGCTTCCTTTTTCTTTTTTGTGTGTGTATCTATTGTAGATTTGTGGTTTGCAGTTCTCATAACATTTTGATATACCAGTCTATATATAAGCAAGATTGTTTTAAGTTGCTGGTCTCTTAATTTCAAATGCATTTCCAATATCCTGCATTTGTACTCTTTTTTCTCATTTTTGGTTTTGATATCATATTTGTGTGTGGATGGTTTTCTACATTTGCTGTATGTTTGCCTTTACTGGTAAGCTTTCCCATTGGCAATTTTCTTATTTCTAGTTGTGGCCTATGCTTTTCCACCTAGAGAAATTCCTTTAGCATTTGTTGTAAAGGTTGGGTGGTGCTGAATTCTGTTAGCTTTTGTTTGTCTTTAAAGCTTTTGACTTCTCCATTGAATCCAAATGAGAGCCTTGCTGGCTAAAGTATTCTTGGTTGTAGGTTTTTCCCTTTCATCACTTTAAATATATCTTGACACTCCCTTCTGGCCTGGAGAGTTTCTGCTGAAATATCAGCTGATAACCTTATGGGGATTCCCTTGTATGTCATTTGTTGCTTTTCCCTTGATGCTTTTAATATTTTTTCTTTGTCTTTAGTGTTTTTTTCAGTTTGATTAATATGTGTCTCAGCATATACCTCCTTGGGTTCATCCTGTATGGTACTCTCTGTGCTTCCTGCACTTGAGTGTTTCCTTTCTCAAGTTAGGGAAGTTTTCAGCTATAATATCTTCGAATATTTTCTCAGGTCCTTTCTATTCCTCTTCTTCTGGGACCCTTATAATGTGAATGTTAGTACATTTAATGTTGTCTCAGAGGTCTCTGAGACTGTCCTCATTGCTTTTCATTCATTTTTCTTTATTCTGTGGCAGGATTTCCATCATTCTATCTTCCAGCTCACTTATCCATTCTTCTGCCTTATTTATTCCTTCTTGTGTTTTTTTCATTTCAGTTATTGTATTGTTCAATTCTGTTTGTCTTTTATATCTTCTAGCTCTTTGTTAAAATTTCTTGTATCTTCTTGGTCTGTGTCTCCATTCTTTTTCCAAGATCTTGGATTACCTTTACTATCATTACTCTGAATTGTTTTTTAGGTAGATTTCCTATCTCCACTTCACTTAGTTGTTCTTCTGGGGTTTTATCTTGTTCCTTCCTCTGGAACATACCCCTCTACTGTTTCATTTTGTCTAACTTTCTGTTTGTGGTCCCACAGGCTGACGGACTCTAGTTCCTCTTGCTTCTGGTGTCTGCCCCCTAGTGGGTGAGGCTGATCTAAGAGGTTTATGCAGGCTGCCTGGTGGGAGGGACTTGTGCCTGCCCACTGGTGAGTGGAACTGGGTCTTGTCCCTTTGGTGGGCAGGACCATGTCAGGGGGTGTGTTTAGAGGCAGCAGTGGGCTCAGGAAGACTTTAAGCAGCCTGTATGCTGATAGGTGGGGTGGTGTCCCTGCCCTGTTGGCTGTTTGGCCTGAGGCCTCCCAGCACTGGAGTTTATGGACTGTTTGTTGGGGCCAGGTCTTGGCATCAAAATGGCGGCTCCAGGACAGCTCAAGCCAATGAGTACTCCCCAGTTCCTCTGTCATCAGTGTCCTTGTCCCTGTAGTGAGCCACCACTGCCCTCCACTTTCCCAGGAGACCCTCCAAAATCAGCAGATAGATCTGGCCCAGGCTCCTATGCAATCACTGCTTTTTCCCCTGGTGTGCACAACACCTTGTGTGTACCCTCCAAGAGTGGAGTTTCTGTTTTCCACAGTCCTGTGGAGCTCCTGCAATCAAGCCCCAATGACCTTCAAAGCCAAATGCTCTGGGGGCCCCTCCTGATGCCAGTACCCCAGAGTGGGGAGCCTGACGTGGGGCTCAGAACTCTCACTCCATCTCATTGTGGCTTCTTCTTTGTCTTTGGGAGTAGAATATCTTTTTTTTTTTTTGTAGGTTCCAGTTGTTTTCATCGATGGTTGTTCAGCCATTAGTTGTGACTTTTTGTTTTTGTAAGAGGAGGTGAGCTCAGGTCCTTCTACTTCTACTCTGCCATCTTGTCTTTGGTCTGAGATCCTCCTTTGGTGTTTAAATTCGTGTTCCACTCCTTTCCTTACCTCACCAGTCTCATAGGATGGCACTCTTCCCCTCCATTTGAGTCCCTGCCAAATTGGTCTTTAAATTTTCCCAAATATTTAGTTTTCTTTCTAGCTACAGGAGCCTTCTGCAGGCAGTGGGTTTTCTCTTTATTTTGATCTCTATTAGCCTTCCTTAAGCCAAAATCCCAGGGAACTTCAATTGTGCTTGAGATCAGGAGCACTCTGCATCCATCAACTTCCACACTCAGAGGTCTGGAGCTGGTATGTTAATTTGTAGAGTTTGTTTCTTTCCTAGGCCAATGGCTTCATCTTGCTGGTATATCAGTGCTCAGTCTCTTCCATAGTGACTTAGTGGCTTCACATCTCAGGCCCTTTCCCCTCAATGCTGACCTCCTTTCTACCTTGGACCCTGAATTTGATCCTAGACCCTTTCTTGCAATGGCATGAGGAGGTCATTATGATTCTGTAGAAACAATTGTTAAGTCCCAAAAGGTAAGCCTCTGGTCTAGAGTGAGCCTCCAAGGACACTCTTGGAAATAAATTGCTTTTCTAAACTTAGATTCCATGAGAGTTTCCAAGGCTTTTCTGGGGAGGGTGGTCTCACGAAGAGGCATCAGGAATCAGACTCAATGTAAGGGAGAGCCATGGAACACAATGAAAAACACAGGGGCTGTGGGAAATGAAATCCTGAGGCAAAAGAAAAGGAAGCCAAGTAGGGCAGGAATTTGATTTGAATACTTTCAGGAATTCCCTGGAAGAATGAACTTGAAGGAGCCCAGGCATTTCTGGAGCTTTTGATACTCCAGCAGATATGCAGACAGAATTCGTGGTCTACTCCCTGGGTCCTTGGCTGATGGACATGATGATAATAGATTCCCTCCCTTCTGAAGAATATGGCAGTCAACTGTCCTCGACTCAACCCCTGCCTCCCAGACAACTTGCTATTCTCCAGCCCTCCATCTCCACAGAGCCTCCTAGGTGGTCAGTCACTGCTCTGAGGGCACCTGCCATGCTCAGCTGCCCCTTGCACCGTGCCTGGTATGAAGTGGGTACCATTTGCTTGTTAAATAAAAACAAAGTTCTTTCTAATTTCCCATGAAAGTTGAGGTCTAAATCAGCTAAATTAATAACAAGGTAATTCACTTTAAAATTAACATTTACGGGCTTCCCTGGTGGTGCAGTGGTTGAGAGTCTGCCTGCTGATGCAGGGGACACGGGTTCATGCCCCGGTCCGGGAAGATCCCACATGCCACGAAGCAGCTGGGCCCGTGAGCCATGGCCGCTGAGCCTGCGTGTACCGAGCCTGTGCACCGCAACGGAAGAGGCTCACACCAGTGAGAGGCCCGCGTACTGCAAAAAATAAATAAATAAATAAAATTAACATTTACTTTGAAACCCTGTAATTTTTTTAAAGGGCAGGGATGATAAAATAGATTTAAAACCTACTGAATGCCTGATACTGTGTAAAGTGCTTTACACACATTATTTGGTTTAATCTTGAATTTAATATCTAAGAATTATCTGCAACATTTTATAAATCAAAACACAAGAATAGAAGTGGCATACCCAAGTAAGTCAGAGAGTTCAATTTCCAGCCTAGTTCTGCTAACTCCAAAGACTGGGCTTCACCATTTCCTCACAGTGCTGTAAAATGAAGTTTTCAGTATATGATTTATTAAATCCAAGATTAGATTTTTCTCTGTAATTGAGCAGATCCTAATTTCTAATTCTTATAAGAGCTGGTTTTAAGCATAAGAAGCTTAATATGTGTGTACCATATATTTAAAAACACTAATACATCTACTGAAATTCATGACTAAAATCACAAAGCTAGGGTGCTTTCTAAATAGAGTTCTTGTTCCCTCTCTGTTTTTTGTTTGTTTTAATTTTTCTCTAAGCCAAGTTAAAAGTAGAGTAAAAGGGAGGAACTTAGTGGTAGACCATTCCACTGAGAAGAGTGATTTGTCTTCATTAGTATTCCAATTTTTAGTATGCAAATTATATGCACTTTTACTTTCTCTTATTTATATCAGTGGCAAAGTATAATTCACTCCCGCTGAGGGAATGCCACTGAAAATGAAAAAAAGCCTAATCTTTAAAATTATCCAGACTTCCTTTGATTTGGGTGAGAACGTAGGGGCCTGCCTGAATGCACGTGGTCAGCTAAAGGACTTTTCAAAGTTTTTTCTAGTTTAGGAGCCATTTAATTATTCTGTTTTCCTGATTCTCCCTCCTATTTTAATATTTCTAAAAGCAGGAAGCAGTTTAGTATTGAAACAGATATTTAAAGTTTTGATATCTCTTTATTTTACCCCATTTTGGGGGTTGCATCTCAAAGTTGATGGTATCTCTGAATTGAGTGAATCTAGGAATGTTTTGGGGGAAGTTCAGGAGCTGTTCTGATTCCCTTTAACTCTTCCCCCTCCACCCCAAGGAATGGGGGACTGACTGGAGTCCAGGTTGTCCTGATAACATTTCCTTCCGAAGGTTCTCCTAGTTGGGTAATGTCACAATCCTCTAGCATCCGTTAGTTCCTTATCTATAACACAATATATCATGATTACCTGCTGTTCCTTATGTTTTGAGATACTCTTCCTTTGTTTAATATGTAAGATCTATGTAATTTGGAATGTTTCTGATCTAAGCAGAAAAAATCCAAATGCCAAGATGTAGAGGTGAGCAGCACATGGTCTCCTGGAGCTGTCAAAGATGAGTTAGGAGGTGCCAAGTGCAAACATCTCCAAATTAGTGCCAGCCTGACTCCCCCTGTGGTCATGGAGGTTAAATCAGGAGGCTGTGATGGAATAAAGATTTTTCTTTCTCTCCTCTTTCTGATGTGAGCCTGGCTCAGGTGGTTCACTTTAGAGCTTTGCTAAGTCTGGTCATCCCCAGCTCCCCGAGAGGGACTCTGTGACAGCCACATACTCTCCCCATTTGTATGAACAAGATTGATCTTCTCTTCCTTGTATGACTGCAGAACCCCAAAGGGCCAAGGGGTCTGAGTAAGGTCTTCATGATGCTTGCATATGATGGGTTTATTTCTCCTTTATGTTTTCTTCCTACCATGACTGCTCTGTTTTCCAAGTGTCCTTTTTGAATTTTCTTTCATGGTGCCCGCCCAGCTGAGCTGCTATGTATGCAATAATGTCTACCTCTTACCATATCTAGTGGGATACACTGTGGTCAGCATCTCTAACTGCCAAGAATTTAAACAATGCCATTTATAATACAACTATACACAGATTAACAGAATGTTGAAGGTGACATGCTACTCCCACATTCTATGCATAAAGACAAGAAGTCTCAGCAGAGCTCATTCAAGGGGAGAGTTATAGAAGGGGGTTTTATGGAAGTAGTTGGTTCTTGATGTGGTAGAGGGCCTTAGGGAGGGAGGTAGTGCCCCCCCCAGCATGCCAAGTGAGCACTAGGGCTCCAAGGTAACCTCTCAGAGTCTGAGTTTGTCCCCCAGAAGGGAAGCTGCCTTACTGGCTGGAGGCTGGCTGAGCTGACAGGATCCACAGGTCCATCCTAGTGCAGTGAGGGGTGGTGAGATCCTTCCTGAGAGAAACTGACCATGTTCCCTGGAGTTTGCACATATACAGGAATGTACTAGCTTATCCCTCTTGTCTTTGTAACTGCGCAGGGAGAAGGCTGATAGGAGCAGTCTGTGATGTCTGGAAGGCTAGAGAAGGCAGCTAGGGAGAGCTACACTCACCTTTTTGTGTGATACAATGTGAGCATTTCTATGGGGAAAATGAAGTCATGGGTGGTAACCTGGCAAAAATTGTCCCAAAGATACAAGGCCCAAGACGATTTTGGTGGTCAGGGAATTCCAGCAGTAGCAGTTGTGCAGATGGACCACCAGGGCAGGAGTGGGGACTGGGGCTGGGGCAAAAAGTCATCAGGGGGGCAGATCAACCCCAGGGCAGGGATCCCCATGAGCTTTGGAAAACCCTTCTTGCACCCCAAGAAAGAGCCATCATGTGGCCCTCTGCCCAAGGGGAAACCCAGCAGCACTTTGGATGAGAGGCTTCTCTTTTTCTCTGATCCTGTTCCCACCTGCTGGAATCTGGAGGTTCAGGAAGCAGGACGCAGAGGGAAGAGGAGTGTGGACACTGCACAGCCCCACTCAAGGTCCAGGCTTGTGCTGTGAAATGGACCTGAGGCTGAAGCTTCCATTAAATTTGTAAGTCGGGTCAGCTGGGATCATTTTATAAGGAGGCTCTTCCAACTACTGAAACCGACCGAAAATCTCCATTATCTGTCTGAGACACCGTCAAGAAGTGAGAAAAGAGCTCGAAAGAGACAGGTTGGAAGTGACTGGAGAAAAAATAAAGCCTGTTCCTGATTGAATCTCAGCAAAGTTAGCTGTTCAAAAAGCTGGTTACTCAGCTTAGGTCACAGATGAAAACATTCGGGATGAGCTGCCAACATGCATTGCATTGCTCTCCTGGGCTGCCTCCACTCTTCAGGATTTGAGGGGCTGTGTTTTAATTCAAGGGCGCCTCTCCTTTGCTGGTAGGATGTTATTAATCTTTCTTAGGGTTAGAATAGAATTGTAAAATAATGATAAGGAATTGTAAAATAAAGATTATAATAAATTATAATAACAGCAACTAATATTTGACAATATCAGAAGGAGACACATTTGATTGTCCACAGTGGGGTGGAGATGGGGACAGATTCTACTGGCATCTAGTGAGTAGAGGCCAGAGATGCTGTTTAACATCCTACAATGCACAGGAGAGTTGCTTCAACAAAATGTCAGTGGTGCTAAGGCTCAGAAACCCTGAATTGGACCCTCATCCCATTATCACAGGAATGTAACAATATACATATCTTAAAATAACCTCTTTTTTTTTTAGTTTTAGAATAGTTTTAGATTAATAGAAAAGTTGCAAATACAGCACAGGGATTTCCCATACACCCAGTATCTATATCTTAGAATGGTAACATTTGCACAACTAATGAACCAATATTGATACTTAGTTATTAACGAATGTCCATACTTTATTTAGATTTCCTTAGTTTTTGCTAATGACCCATTTCTCTTCCAGCATCCCATGTTACAGTCGGTTGTCATGTCTCCTTAGGCCCTTTAGACTATGGCAAATTTTCAAGCTTTTCTTGGTTTGGAGGCCGTTGACAACTTTGAGGAGTACTGGTCAGGTATTTTGTAGACTGTCTTTTAGTTCAGGTCCGTCTGATGCTTTTTCACAGCTAGACTGGGGTTATGGGCTTTTGGAAGGAAGAACACAGAGGTCAAATGTCATTCTCATCATAGCATATGAGAGGTACATGTTATTAACATGACTTGTCACTGTAGATGTTAACCTTTAGCCTTCAGCTGAGCTAGCATTTGTCAGTAAAGTTATTCTCTCTCCACCCCTTCCTGTACTGTACTCTTTGGACAGAATTCACTATGTGAAGCTCACATTTAAGGAAAGGGGAATTATGCTCCATCTCCTTTCAGGGGGAGTATCTACATATATTATTTAGAATTTTAAGCACTGGAGATTTGCCTATTCCCTCCCATTGATTTATGTAGGTATTCAATCATGTGTTTATATCAGTGTAGCAGATTGAACGGCGGCACCCCAGAAGATATGTCCACATCCTAGCCCTTGCAGCCTGTGAGTGTGACCTTATTTGGGAAATGGGTCTTTGCAAATGTAATTAAATAAGGATCTTGAGATGAGATCATCCTGAATCATCTAGGTGGGTCCTAAATCCAAGGACAAGTGTTCTTTTATTTTTCCTTATATAAGGAAATGATCATTAGATAGTCTTTTTTGTCGTTGTTGGGGTAAAGTTATTTTACAATGTTGTGCTAGTTTCTACTGTACAGCAGAGTGAAGTAGAGTTCCCTATGCTATACAGCAGGTTCTTATTAGTTATCTATTTGATACATATTAGTGTATATATGTCAATCCCAATCTCCCAATTCATCCCTAGATAATCATTTTTAATTTTTTTACATTTTTTAAAATTGTATATGATTTTTTTGAATTTTATTTTTTATAGAGCAGGTTCTTATTAGTTCTCTATTTTATACATGTTAATGCATATATGTCAATCCCAATCTCCCAATTCATCCTACCAGACAAGTGTTCTTATAATAGAAGACAGAGGAGAAGGCCATGCGAAGATGAAGGCAGAGATTGGAGTGATGTAGCCACAAGTAAAGCACTGTGTGGAGCTACCAGGAGCTAAAAGAGGCAAAGAATAGATTCTCCCATAGATCCCATCACAGAGCATCGCCCTGCTGACACCTTGATTCCAGACTTCTGGCCTTTAGAACTTTAGAAATTCCTGTTGTTTTAAGCCACCTAGTTTGTTATGGCAGCCATAGGAAACTGATGCAATAAGTATGGGCTATGGATACTGATGCTTTTTATATATGGACTTTTGTAGAGTCCCATTCTAAGAGCACGTCTGTAAGTCCAATTTGTTTGTAAGTCCAGCAAAGTTAGCCTAGGTACCCAACTAACTCAATTGGCTACGCAGTAAGTCCCCTACATATGAACCTTCAAGTTGCAAACTTTCAAAGATGCAAATATGCCCCTGTAATGCCAGGTGTTGTGCTGTACTGCTGTACTTTTCAAGGTAGAGTACTGTAAGATTTAAAATGTTTTCTTTATTTTTTTGTATTTGTTCATTTGTTTTTTATGTATTATTTGTGTGAAAAGTATTATAAACCTATTACAGTACTGTACTATATAGCCGATTGTGTTAGTTGAACTTATGAACGCACTCTCGGAACAGAACTTGTTCGTATGTAGGGGACTTACTGTATAGTACTGTACAGTAATAGGTTTATAATACTTTTCACACAACTAATACATAAAAAACAAACACAACAAATAAAGAAAACATTTTTAATCTTACAGTACAGTACTTTGAGAAGTACAGTAGTAGAGTATAACAGCTGGCATCCAGGGGAACGTTTGCATCTTTGAAAGTTTGCAACTTGAATGTAATCCATATACAATTTTTATATATGAGCTTATTCATATAATCCAGTACTACGTTATTTATTGTATTGCTCAAATTTTTCCAGCTCTGGTCATTGGGAACTCTTTCAGTCGGCAGCAGCAGTTTTTCCCAGGCATCCCTACCTCCCTGGTGTACGTTGCCAGTCCTTTGAGTACCCTCTCCAAGGTCCAGGGCCTGACCCTGCTTGGCAGAGCCTGCGTCAGTTCTGCCTGGAACCTGGCCGTCTCCAAATCCTAAACCGGAAAGTGACCTTTAATGTTTTATTACTGTCTAATTATTCTAGCACCCATCAGTACACCCAGGAATGTTAGCACTGCTTTCCAGAAGGCCTGCCACAGAGAAAAGAATTAAGCAAGAATGCTGGCACTGTGCAGGTTTTTCTATGCCCCCATCCCAAATTTTTCACACATTTTAGCCATATCCTTGCATAGCATTAATGAGAGGAGACAGAAGCAAAAACATGCTGCCAGACAGCTTCAAAGTTGGCCTCCTTCACCGATATATTTTCATGAGAAGGCAAAGGTAAAGACAAGTTTTCTGTTGACAAATTCGAAATTCCAGGTATTCTAGGTCAGGCATACATCTGATTAAGCAGGGCATCTTTAGAGAGCTGAAATGAAAGCCAATATCCTAGCTTCCCAGAGGAATTTCCTAGAAGAGTTGAGGCTTACAATCACAGTTGTTCTTCAGATGTAATATGAAGAAACAAACACTTCTTTGTAATTTTAGACTTTCTCCTTCTGTCAGCCAGAGAGGACTGATATCCAGTTGCTACATATCTTGTAGAATTATTGTCTTTCTCTCCTTCACAGCAGATCAATTTGTTCTGAGAACTGCTAGTGATGTAAAGAGTGGAGATGATTGAAAATAAGAAGGCTCAGTCTCTGATCCCCCCAAAACATGCACCCCCTTCAGAATTTCCCGTGTTCATAAATGCTCCTGATTTATTAGCCTAGAAGTTGGGTTGTCACCTTTGGTCACTTAATTTTTTCCCTTCTCCCTCTCTTTTCCTCCCCCTCCTTTACTCTCCCCCATCCCTTTCAAACACCAAGTACAGCCCATCTTTACTTCTTGAAGCCTCCTGTATCTATTTGATAACTTTGCTTCTCACAGCCATCACCCTAATCCGGACTCTTATCATTTTATTTCTGAAATATTGCAAGACTTTTAATTACCCATTTGTGGCTTGTTATTCCTCACCCAATTATCCTTTAATGTTTCATCAATGTCTGAACAAGAAGGTCCACACTCTTCACCGTTACTTTTAAGTTCTGCCAGATCCCAGTTTAGCACGACTGTACAACTGTAATTTCTGTAACACTGAAACGGCATGAGGGACTTCCCTGGTGGTCCAGTGGTAAAGAATCCACCTTCCAGTGCAGGGGACGTGGGTTTGATCCCTGGTCAAAGAAGATCCCACGTGCTAAAGGGCACGTAGGCCCGTGCACCACAACTTCTGAGCTCGTGCGCCTCAACCTGAGAGCTTACGTGCTGCAAACTACAGAGCCCATGTGCTCTGGAGCCTGCACACAACTAGAGAAGAGAAAAACCCGCACACCACAACTAGAGAGAAGCCCACACGCTACAACTAGAGAGAAGCCCGCGCCACAACGAAGAGCCCATGTGCCGCAGCAAAGGATCCCCAGGTGCCTCAACGAAGGTCCCTTGTGCTGCAACTAAGACCCGACGCAGCCAAAAAAAAAAAAAAATTAAAATTAAATAAATAAAAATATACCAGTCCCTAGGAATAACTTTAAAAAAAAATGGCATGAAATTTTCATGGTTGCTGAACTGATTATTGACCCTGGACAGATGCATATTCCTGCCATTATAATTTTCTCCCATTCTTCCCTTTGTCTCGAGTGCCCTTTCTTCTTCTTTCCACTAAGTCATCCATAATTTAAGTCCCCTGCCCTAAACATGAGCTCCCGTCTTAAGGCTCTACATTTTATCTCAGCTTCAAGTAATGGCTTCCATCTTCAAATTCTTATGTTCTCATTGGCCATTCCATATTTTCCAAACTGAGTCCTGCAGAAGTGTGCCATGGCTGTGCTTCTCAAACTTTGGCATGTGTCAGGATCACCTGGAAGGCTTCTTAAACAGAGAGGTTGATGAGCTCCCACCAGAATTTCTGAATCAGTAGGTCTGAGGTGCTACAGAATGTGTATTTCTAACAAGATCCAGGTGCTTTGGTTCTTTTTTTTTTTATTGAAGTATAGCTGATTTACAATGTTGTGTTAATTTCTGCTATACAGCAAAGTGACTCAGTTATATGCATATATACATTCTTTTTTTTAATATTCTTCTCCATTATGGTTTATCCCAGGAGATTGGATATAGTTCCCTGTGCTATACAGTAGGATCTTGTTGTTTATCCATTCTAAATGTAATAAGATCCAGGTGCTTTGGATGCTGCTGGATTAGGGACCACACTTAGAGCACCACCATGGTTCCTTTGGTTTTAAATTTTTTGTGTCTGTCAGAATCTTCTGGGATGCTTGTAAAAAGGCTTGATTCCAGGGCACACACCTTTGTGGTCTGATGAGGTAGGTCTGGGTCAGGCCAGTCTTTTTTTTTTTTTTTTTAATCAAGCCCAGGGTAATTCTGACTCAGCTGGTCCTCCTGTCTGCCTGAGAAGTTTTGTTCTGGAAAATGCAGGAGTTCTCATTTCTGAGGATAGCGGTGATCCCGTTTGGCCCTTGTCACTTAGCATCCCGTGGCCCTTACCTCTGAGTGTTTGGCCTATTGTTCTACTTAGAGTTAGTCTTTTGGGAAAAGTTTCTTTTTATTCTCAGTCTCTAGCACTGTTATTTCCACGGGAGAGAATACTCATATATTTTGGATATCACCCAGTTAGAAAAAGATTATTCCTATGAATTATTAATTCCTATGAATTCCTTTGATGCACTGTGAAAGAAAGTATTGAATTGTGAGTGAGGGTGGGTGGGAGGCCTCACGCTGGGCTTTGTGAAAAGGCCTCAGGCCATTTTGAATTCCCAGGATTGGCCTCTACTTTCCCCAATGTGGGTAACTGAAGGCCAAGCCTCATTTTCCTCTATTGCTTGAGGTGAGAACTGAATTGTCATATGCCTGTGTTTCAGGCACATTCTGATTTCTAAGTTAAAACTAAGCCACTTTGTCCTGTACTTTCAGGTAGTTTCTCATGAATGATTAGTGAATCCAAATGTCACTTTCATTTCAACTTTAATAATAAAAGAGATTGAGGGCACAGACGAACTGAGGAAGATGAATTTTTACTTCTGTCTTAACTGATTGCTTAATGTTTCAGCAATGACAATGTGTGTGGGATAAAAGGGAGCTTGGGGCAGTGTTGCATGCATTTTCCCAGTGACTGTATGTACGTGGTATAGAGAGATTGCAGTGTGAAGTTCTCTCTATTGCACTGACCAGTCTGGAGAGGTACCCCCATTTCTTAACAGAGAAGCTAGGGGAAGAGGTTAGGAAGTGATCACCTTCAGAAGAAAAATCAGAATTTAAAAAATTGCATATTTAGTTCAAAACAGCGTTTTCCTAAACATATTTAATCACTATTAGCCTTTCCCAGGACAGTGTTCCCCAGAACACCCAGTAGAAAATGTTTGTATAAATATAAATATATATATTTTTTTTTTCTGTGTCATAGTAATAGAAATATGCCAGAACTTTCAATCCCTTATTTTAATTATTTTAAAGGAATTATAGAATTATGCACATTCTCTGTTATAAAGGATGATTCTAGAATATTCTGATGCCTCAGGACTATCACAGTGTTTTAAAGTTCAAATCCAAAGTAGTTTTAAGAAACTCAGTTAAATAAATATTTATGAATTTTACCCAGAAAAAAGTTTTTTTTTTTTAAAGAACTGGATTTTATTTTAAGTAAATTCTAAATTTTAAAGTGGAGAGAAGCTTACAGTGCAAGCTGAGGGTCAGTCGGATGAAGTGACCTGTGTCACATTCAGGAAAATACCTGAATGTTCAATGATAGGAAATATTGGGGGTAAAAAAATTGTACAGCTATATAAGGGAATATAACACAGATACTAGAAGAAAGGAAAATTAATGGTATAGTGACTTGGAGGAGTGTCCCTTATGCACTGTTGAGTAAAAAAGAAGCAAGTTACAAAGTAATATGTGTTATATGATATCGATATTGAAAACAAAACAGAAAGCAAAAAGATATGTGAATAAACATCTTTTGATATGTTTGAGCTTAATTAAAAAACATGGAAGACTACTCCAAAATGTTGGCACTGGATAGGAAGGGGCAGGAATGAGTTCTTTTCTCTGGTTTTTCCTTAATGTCTCTGTGTTGTTTGCTTGGGGGCACTGACTGTATATTGCTTTTGTAGATAAATGGAAAATTCAATAAGATATTTCTTATCAAAAGCACTCAAAAGAGGAAGTCCTCAAAGTGTTCCAAAAATTTTTGTTAGAAAAAACTACCGGTTTTTTCTTCTCCTTTAAGTGAGCCGTAGTGACCTGTCAACTGTGAAAAAGAAGAGAACTTGGGAAGTTCTTGAGCACGCTTGCTTTGTCCTCAGGTACTGAACTCTCTTCCCTGTGATGCTGTTGAACTGATTAACCTGAATTAAGAAGGAGGGACTTTAAAGCAAAGGTGAACTTCACTGCTGCCTAGATTATATTTTTTAAAATTGCTTGAAGGGTTCTGAATATTGAAATTAGAAATGTCCCATCAAAAGATCCCTTATTTTGTCAATTTCATCATGTAACCGATTCACAGTGAGAATTACTGTGAATCCCAGAAGGAACCCAAGGCAGCGCCCCGCATATTGTCCTTGGTCTCTAGAGGCTTATCATGGAGATGAAGAGAAAAGTCTAAATACATATAAAAATTAGAGAATGTAATAAGACAAAAAAATCTCTCTGCGCAGTGCCCACTTTCAGCACTGTAGACATTCAAATAGTGAACAAATGAATAAAGGTTGCCAGATTTCAATAAATGCTACAATGAAAATTTTTGCATAACTAGAAATAAACAAAATAAAATAAAAATTCAAGTCTCTGCAAAATGCCATGATTACTTCAAGGAAAATAATTCACTTTAAAAAAACCAGAATGTAAAGGAATTGGAATACTTTTTTGTTGAAATTGTGCTAGAGGACAGCATTTGCCCTTTACCCTCCTCCTTGAATTAATTGTGATTATGAAAGTGGCTGCAAACGTGGCTGAGCCTTTGATATTATTTAAATATTTTCTCCGTTTCTTATTCTATGGGCTCTGAAGGGGGCCACTTTTATAAACCTACAAAGGAGACTGCTGCTCCAAATATCCGTTAAAGAAATGTAATGATTTTCCCCTGGAAATGCTTGCATCTTCATTGGAGCTCTCAGACATCAACTCAAGAGCTCTGTAGGCTTGCCTTCTTTTCTGGGCAGCCTTCCAGCCAGGGAAGGTATAGAAACATTTTGTGCTTAGCCCTTCAGACATTAGTGGTCTCCCTGCTGAGGCTACCTAGGACTAAACTACTTCCTGAATGTTGTGACTACCTAGAGCACCGTTATTATATTTTCTTAATATTTATTGGAGTATAGTGATTTACAATGTTGTGTTAGTTTCAGGTGTACAACAAAGTGAATCAGTTATGCATATACATATATCCATTCTTTTTTAGATTCCTTTCCCATTTAGGCCATTATAGAGTATTGAGTAGACTGCCCTGTGCTATACAGTAGGTTCTTACTAGTTTTCTATTTTACATATAGTAGTGTGTATATGTCAATCACAATCTCCCAATTTATCAATACCCGCCTAACCCCTGGTAATCATAAATTTGTTTTCTACAACTGTAGCTCTTTTTCTGTTTTGTAGATAAGTTCATTTGTACTCTTTCTTTTTAGATTCCACATACAAGTGATATCATATATTTGTCTTTGTCTGACTTACTTCACTCAGTATCACAATCTCTAGGTCCATCCATGTTGTTGCAAATGGCATTATTTCATTCTTTTTTATGGCTGAGTAATAGTCCATTGTATATATGTACCACATCTTCTTTACCTATTCCTCCGTTGATGGACATTTAGGTTGCTTCTATGTCATGGCTATTGTAAATAGTGTAGAGCACCATTATTATTAACAATAGGTACTCATATGGTCTTCTCCATTTGCAAAGTGCTTTATAATGGTATTCACTTATTACTTATTAGATGTTAATGCCTAATTACAGGACACCTTTGCCAAGCCTTAGAAGGGTTGTCTGGGTATGCTTGGCTCTGGGGTGGGGCACCCAGCCCCTTTCCTCCCTACTGGGCTGAATGAATGTGGCCTCACTGGTATCAGTTCATCAGCCCAGTATACCACCAGCCCCTTGTGTATCTGTGCCCTGAGGATAAGAACCTGGAGAGCAAACCAGGTAAATCCAGACCTGATTCTGGGCTGTATTCAATCCTTTGGTTCCAGGTTATCATTTCTGCTATGAAGATTGGGTACTTATTATTTTCTCAGCAGCAAGGACCACCTCCTTCCTTCCCTTAGATCTGACAAACGTTTCTAGTTTCAGTCACTAGGAAATAATTCTCCTAGGAAAGGCATATGGATAGTTTAAAGCAAAATTTTAATAATATAGTGGAGGTACTTATCATACTGTAATGTACATTGTGTCAGTGAATATATGTCATTTTTAAAATGGTGCCTTTTTTTCCTAAACAAAAACCATTCTTCTTGTCTTATTATCTATTGGCATGGCTTGTCAGAACTTCATAATCCAGCTGAGCGACTGAGTAAGCAAAATATTCCTCTAAGTTTCCAAAGCATTCTAAAGAAGTTTAGAAATACAGTCTTGAGTTTCTGTTTCATTATGAAAGAGAAACAATTAGAAACTGGATGGCTTTACAGAAATAGAGACACAGACGCAGAGAACAAATGTATGGATACCAAGGGGGAAAGGGGTGGGGTGGGAGGAATTGGGAGGCCAGGATTGACACATATACATTATTGATACTATGTATAAAGTAGACGACTGATGGGAACATACTGTAGAGCACAGGGAACTCTGCCTAATGCACTGTGGCAACCTAAATGGGAAGAAAGTCCAAAAGGGAGGGGATATCTCTATGTGTATGGCTGATTCATTTTGTTGTACAGTGGAGGCTAACACAACATTGTAAAGCAAACATACTCCAACAAAAATTAATTTTTTAAAAAAGAAGGAAACTGGATGGCTTTAGGTTTTGATGGACCCCAGGCCTGTGAGGGTCCCTAATGGAGTCTGGGGCCTTGTAGTCCAAGGCCGAAGTCAGAATGTTGGCTGCACATAATGGTGTTATTGATTAGCCTTCCGTATCTGGACTGGTTAGGAATTGATGAAAGGTATTGCTGCTCTGACCGTCTGTAATTGTCTCATTGTCGGTTAGGGATGCTCCGGTTCTGGATCTCTTCCCTGTTGCTGTGGAGTTGCCTGCACACCTCCCTTCACGCACTTCATTGTTGGGGTAAACATGGACATTGAGGCCTTTCCTCCTTTCCCTGGGACCTAACCCTCTTGCTGTCCTCTACTGTCTTCCTAATCTTGCCTGAACGGCCACAGCCCAGTGGAACTGGAGTGTCTGCAGCATGTGGCTGTGAAAGGGATGGGAGGAGTTGACCTCAGTGTCTTTCTCATTGGTTTCAATTCTGGAAGAACTAGAATACACACAGAAGTGAAGTGAAGTGTTTTTTCCCTATAAGATGGGGTTGACCATGGAACAGTTACATGTTCCCAGAATTATATTTCATTATGCATTGTAATTTATTCACTCTCTTATGTAAGAGTGATATCTGTGTTTATTTTACAACTCCTTGTGAAAAGGGAGGCACATCCTAAAAAGGATATTAGTCTCACATCTGAAAACCATCCCTATTTTGAAGAAAGTTTAAGATCTGGGGAAGCAAGACCTTGATGCTCATTAAGAGAGTTTATTTCAAGATGTTCTTCTCTCATTCCCTTGATGCTAGGGAACAGGTATTTGACCAAAGCTAAGCCTACCGTGTTCCTGCCTTGGACTTTGACTCTGGGGCAGTGGTACAAAGAAGCAGGGGGGCATTCTCGAATTCGTCCTGGAGTGGTGGCAGTGGTTTCCACTATCTAATGGCAGTGAGGTTAGCAGTGGTGCTGTAATAATGGGGCCAAAATAGGGTCCTACATAGAGTTCCATTGTCATGATTTTGCCTGTGGTCTGGCCTCCCATTTATTTTGCCCACTTTCTGTGCTTGATTGGTTAGCTTTGCCTGAACTCTGTGATTTACTCCACATCCCTTGGATAAATTGCTTTTTGCCATCAAGTAATCAGAGTTGGTTTCCACTATATGGCACCTAAAACCCTGAACATTACTCTTGTTCTGGGGCCCAGGACATTGATGACAAAGGTTAGTAGAATCTATTTGGCCCAGTAGCTCTTTTCAATAATAAAAGAAAGTTTTCTTTGAACTTAGGAGTGAGTTTTTGTGTCAGCGAACATATATATTCTGAATTGTCTCTGCAGTACAGAGACCTTTAGCCACTGTGTTCCTATTATTTTAATGCTTTATGCTCTTAGTGGCTAACTGCACATTCCATACAAATGCTGATGGTACAAACTTCCTCTAAATTCTTCTTGAGGTAGGCTCTGCTAATTTCTTTTGGAGATAACACTGCTGCAATCACTGGTGAATTCATGTTGTGATGAGAGAAATTCTATAAATATTCTTGGCTTCAGGAGGGAAAATAATAACTTCTAGGAGAGAGTTATCCAAAGAATATCTTCACCATTACCTAGGAGATGTATTCTTTGATTTGTCTTGTCCCCAAATGTTTACACAGATTCAACAGTTAAAAACCATTTGTGTTGTTTCCCTACAAATTTGCTGTTCACTTCATGCATATTTACAAATGGATTATATTTCCTTGTCATTTTGGGGAACTATTTTCATAGTGCTAATTTCACATGACAGAATTCTCACTTAGTGAATGGATATTATTTTGGTCTATGTGACCCAAATTTCTGGATTGGTCTTTAGGGACAGGTAGCATGTCTGTTGTATTTCATTTATGTATGTTGAATTCTTTACGTACTGCATAGTGATGTGTGCATGCAAATGCTTATTTAAATTAATATTACCATATTAAAATGTATCAAAATATCCAGAATTATGTTATGAATTAACAAACATATGCAGCATGAAATGAAAAACTTTCTGAATAAGTAAAACATTTATTCAACCACTGTTTATGATGGCGTCTTACAAGGTCCAAGGCCCTTTGAGGAGAGCAGAGGCTGATGTGGATTCTGCCCTTGAGGGATTATCTATTTAATGAAGGAAAGTCACAGTTTCACTGGGAAGTTTATACTCTAACGGCAACTGTGTGTTGGTAGTCAGCCACAAGTATGAACTCCTTCTTGGTTTACGTGTTCCTGACAAATCTTTGGAAGTAAGCATTTGGAGATGGAAAGTTCACATCCTTTAAAGGCTTCAGTCTCTAGTTCAGAAGTCCCCAATATCTCTAAACTAATATTCTAAGGCCAACTTCTATTTTCGTAGTTATTCTTAATAGGATAAGAGTAAGATTTTGAAACTCTGAGGCCTGAAAGAGAATAAAAATAGAGAGGAGATCAGAGCAGTTTAGACCTGGAATGAAGCACAGATTAGCTGGTTCAATCCCTTTGGTTTACCAGGAGTCTAAAGAAGTTCAACTTTTAGATCATTTGTATGTGAGAAATGACTAAGGCAACTCCCTTGATCTTTTTTTTCCTTCTTCCATCTCCTCTCCCCACCTTATTTTATGCTTCTGGAGTACCAAAGAGACCTCCTGGGAGTGTTTTCATTTTGAGTAGAAGACAGAGATGCCAGCGCTAATTTGGAGACATCTACCATGGTTTTAGAAAGTGAATGGGAACCCAGACTACCCCTTTGTACTGATGCAGCTTCCTTGTCCATGGTCTTATTAATGACTACAGAGCAGTGTTGACAAATTTTCTCTGCAAAGCGTCAGAATAAATGTCCTAGGCTTTGTGCACCCTTTGGTCTCTGTCCAGCTACTCTGCTCCGCCACTGTAGTGTGAAAGCAGCTATAGACAATACAAATGAGCGTGGCGTGGTTCCATTCAACTATGTTTATAGAAACTGAAACTTGAATTTCATGTAATTTTCACATGTCATGAAATATTTTTCTTTTAATTCTTTTCAATCATTTGAAAACAAAAGTCATGCTTAGCTCACAGGTTGTATCAATTCAAAAACAGGCAGCAGTCAGATTTGGCTGGTGGCCCACAATTCGCCTATCCCTGTTGTAGGAAATCCTTATGGAATGTTCCTTATATGCATCCTGATGAATCTAATCTAGTTAGATTTGGTGCTCAAAGAAAATCAGCATAAGGTGGACGTAATTGCCTCAACCCTAGTTAGGATCCCAGAATCTTAGGAATTATTTTCCTTATCTCTCTATATTTTGAAATGATCAGGTGGTGGCCCAGAGAGATAAAATAACTACCCAGTGTGACCTGGGCAACCTCTCAATGTCAATTGTCAACCTCTCTCTTCTATGCTTATTCAGATATCCAGTTCTGCTGGACTGTGCCCCATATATATTTCTTTATTTTTAAAAAATTCTTTATTTTCCTTTCTCCTCATCTTTGGGATTCTCGTTGGGTGATGTCTGGCAGCACTTAGGGAAGGCAGATGCCTGTTTGTCTACTGACCTCCTCAATCATCAAAGAAGCTTCCCAGGGGAGAATTGTGGATGAAGCTCCATATAGTTGTTGGGAGGGCTTCAAACTGCTGAGTCATTGCTGTGTCATGATTTACAAGTTGCCATTTCTGTTATAAGGTGTGTGAATTTACATACAATTTATAACATCAAATTCAGGGATACATTTACCAATAGCTTTATACAGGGTGGATCAAAGTAAAGGACAGAAGCCTAGAGACTGAGAAGAAAAATGAGATTAAGATTTCATCACGGCCCCAGACTTTAGCCATACATCAAAGATATTTGTTCTGTTGGCTTGTTTTAAGAACATGCTTAAATGGGTTACTGTATATACTTCATTTCTCAGAGTAAGGATTTTCAACGTTGATAAACTAGAGACATTATGAGAAAACCAATTTTTTTTTTTTTTTTTTTTTTGGTATTCATCCTGAGATAAAAAATTCACAGGTAAATTTAAATGTGTAGGACAAATAGTTTCTCTTTTACTAGGACTCTATGTTGTCTCATTTTCGGTTGAGATTCCTAGGTAATAAGTCTCAACTATTCCCACATTCCAAAGTGAGAAACTGGGCCTCTTAATCAGGACTTGCAAAGGAGGTAGTCAAAATCCTGTTTTGTGACTCTTAGCTGGCTGCCTACCTCAGGCTATGAAAGAGATCATGGCATATGGGAGAAGAGCCTGCCTGGAGCTTGGAGAGAGGATTTATTTAGGAAAAGTTGGGACTTTGAGTTTCACGTTTCACCCAAGTTTCATATTCCTCTCCCTTGATCTCTCACCTCCCAACATTAAAGGGATTCTTCTTTCTCAAGTCAAGAGACAGGGCTTCAAGTTGGTCACATGCAGAGCCTGAGCTGTAAATCCTATAGTTTGTAACATATGCCTACAAAAAAGTCTCCAAGGGTGAGAGGCTGGCTGACCTATCGTGTAGCAGCAGAGGACAGGGCTGTGTTTGGGAGGTGATGTGCTGTCTCTGATCATGGGTCAGAAGTTCCTGTCACCTGGGGCCAGATGAAGGTCACCTGTGAAAGCACCAGCTTAGAGTTGTTTTAGATCCCACCCCAAGGGCTTCTGGGGGAAGCAAGAAAGTGTCAACAAGAAGGGGTTGGAGATGCCACTAGATGCCAAGGCTGACAGAGGCATCCTAAACTATTAGCAAGAGGGTAAATTGACCCTCATCAAGGCAACTGCAGGTGAGAGATTCCCGACATGGACATGTTGTCTAAAGAACACACAAAGCATTCTACAACAGAATCAGCTTTAAACACCAGCTAGAACCAAAGCTAGATTACATCGGTGCCAATTAAGTGGTTTCTTTCCTCTTCTCCTTCCTTGGCTCCTGTCCTGGAGGGGTTAGAAGCCATAGCTGAGAGGGTGGGGTATTCAAGGCTGAGACCCTTTCTCCCTTCATTTTTTTTTAATTGAAGTATAGTTGATTTACAGTGTTGTGCCAGTTTCAGGTGTACAGCAAAGTGATTCAGTTATACATACAGTTGTATATATACAGTATATATATGTAAAATATATTATATATATATTCTTTTTAAGGTTCTTTTCCATTACGGGTTATTACAAGGTATTAAATACAGTTCCCTGTGCCATACAGTAAGTCCTTGTTGTTTATCTATTTTATGTATAGTAGTGTGTATCTCTCTTCCCTTTCAAATGAGCTTAAGTCCTGGCTCTTGCCTATCCACAACACATCCAGAGCTGTTGTTGCACAAACTTGTAAGAAAAACTTTCTAGGAGAAAAAATAAATCCATTAGAATAATGCAAGAAGAAAACACTTAAAATAAGCAAGTAAAAACTACTAACATGAATGCAACTTCTGATTTTATTGTTCTACTTTGCCTCACCAAAGTGTAAGAAAGATTTTCTGGGTGGTGAGGAACATTGAAGATAGTGCTAGGAAGGGTTTGGGTGAGAAGAAATCATGATGGGAAAATTCTAAATGTGAATATTTTAATAATAAAGAGTGAAAAAAATTACTTAGAAGACTAAGTATAGGATTATGGCCATTGAAGAAAGAAAACAAATTCTACTCAGGGGAACGAGAAGAACCCTGGAGACAAATGAGGGAGTGGGTAAGCTAGGTAAACTTATTTCATGGTTAAATTTTTTTTAATTTATTTATTTAATTTATTTATTTTTGACTGTGTTGGGTCTTTTTTGCTGTGTGTGGACTTTCTCTAGTTGCAGAGGGGGCTACTCTTCGTTGTGGTGTGCAGGCTTCTCATTGCAGTGGCTTCTCTTGTTGTGGAGCACGGGCTCTAGGCACGCGGGCTCAGTAGTTGTGGCTCGCGGGCTCTAGAGCACAGGCTCAGTAGTTGTGGCACACAGGCTTAGTTGCTCCATGGCATGTGGGATCTTCCTGCACCAAGGCTTGAAACTGTATTGGCAGGAGGATTCTTAACCACTGTGCCACCAGGGAAGCCCTCATGGTTAATTTTTAATTATTTGGATTCAAAATTTGGCTTTTAAAAGGAGGAATAACATGCAATATGTTTAAAATGAGGGGAAAGAAAGCTTTAAAGTTCGTGGTGCAGGAGATTGAAATGGAGTTTCCTATACATTTTTAGTAATTTTTAGAATAAAAAACTGGGCATCTATAATGTGACCTCAGATAATGTTTGATTATAATGAATAAGCAAATCCCACCCAATATAAAAAATTTAGTTTATAATTAAAATTTAGCCTATAATTTCAATGGTCTTCTTTGCTATATGTTTCCTTGAACTCCTCAGAAGGAATAATACTAAGCAGTTGAATATTATCTCTTGATTTTCCTGAATATGAATTGTTTCTTTCAAGACCTATTTGCACCTCCCTCAGTTCACTGGATTATTCTGAATTTTATAGAGCACACATCAATTACCTGTAATGTGGGTTGGCTAACTTCTTCTATAAGGGCCAGATAGTATGTGCTTTAGGCTTTGTGGGTCATTTGGTCTCTGTTGCAACTATTGAATTCTGCCTGTACCCCAAAAGCAGCCACAGACACTATGTAAATGAATGAGCATTGCTGGGTACCACTTATACTTTATTTAAGCACACTAAACATACACTTCATGTAATTTTCATGTGACATGAAATAGTTTCTTCTTTTGATATTTTTTCAACCATTTAAAAAGGTAAAAGCTGTTCTTAGTTTGCTGGTTGTACAAAAACAGGTAGCGGGCTGGATTTGGCCCATGTGCTGTAGTTTGTAGAGCTCCGACTTGGAAACAAAAAGGAAAAAAAAATGAGTGAGTTTTTGCCATGAAACTGCTTTAAAAATTATTTTTTTGTCCCTGAAGGTTCAAGTGGGAGAATTTTTTTACATGGCTATGATAGTAATAATAACAGCTAATACTTCTATAGCAGTTTCTATGTGCCTGATGCTTTTTGAAGTACTTACCTCTATTTACTCACTTCATATTTAACTCATTACCTTATTATGAGAACTATTAAATAATTTGCCCCCATTCTCAGTGTTAGTGAAAATCGTAGGGTCAAGATGCAAACCCAAATGGTCTCATTCCAGCATGGGTGCACTTAACTACAAGGCTAGTTTCTCACTTATGAGAGTCACATGCCCAGTGAAGCCTGCCATGTTGTTTTTGTGCTTGAGTGTTCTTCACCAAGTCTAGACAATTTAGCAGGGTACTCTCATTTAGAACCTGTCTTCGAGGTGGTCTCTGAAGTCAGAGGGATGGAAAAATGCTGAGCAGTCTTTTATTTTAAGTCAATACATATTTTTTTTAAAATATTGAATAACATAATTTTAACAGGCAAACTGATCATCACAGGAAGGCTTCCAAAAAAATTGTTTAATGAGAGTGAAGAAAGAAAGCTTTATTGATTGATTAGTTGATTGATATTAAAGATAGGGCAGGCTTCAAGGTTTTGTATATGTATTATTTGAATTAACAATTAAAAATGCTGTTGAAGTGGGTCCACTGGGGACTTGGTGGGTCTGACTGTCCTTGGGGACAATCTAATTCGCAAGTCACTAAGTAATCAAACAGGGACTATAGACCATAAGGAGAAATTGGTCATCAAAGACCTCAAGTCTGTGAAAATCTTCTCAAATATGTGGCCGATTGTAATCAGTCTCTGAAACAAGTTACGTCTTATGTATATGTGTGGGTGTTTGTTGGGGGAGGACCATACTTCATTTGTGCGGGGAGAACAAGATGTACCCTACAAAAGGCTGTGTTCTGCTGAATTGTAGCTGTACCACTTTTGCTTGATTAACATTTGGGAAATTCCTTTCCCTCTCTAGCATCCAATTACTTCTCTGAAAAAAAAATAAGGGTGATAATATTACTAAATTACAGGTTTTTTGGAAAGAGTAAATGCAATAATGTATGTGCATTGCAAACTAAAAGAACCATACATATATTCATCTTTTTTAATAAAGGCAATGGAAAAAGACAAATTCAAGCTGTACATTTTGGTTTAAATGTAAAGGAACTCTATTGCTGCCTGCATCAGCAAATTAAGATAAGACATTTGCTTTTTTTTTTTCAACAAGAGCTATTCTATTGCAGGCAGTTTCTGAGATATGTGAAAATACAGAGTTGGTGTCACTTTATAAATATCTTAGGGGATAGATTTTTTTAAATATTTGTTTTACATTCCTTTTAATGAGAAACATTTTCCCAGTTTTGGTCTGAACGTTTTATGTTTTAAAAGAAACTCAACTAAAGTTTCTAACTCTAACTAAACAACTCTAAATACAACTCTAAATAAAGTTAGAAATGTGTGTGGTGGCCTCTTAAGGAAGGAGGCATGCTATTTGATAAAAATCTCAACACTTTTGGTTGTTCATAGCTAGGGTTAGCATTCAAGAATAAGTTGATGTTTCATCCTTCTGTTTTGTGTCATTTAAAACTGCCAATGTTATTCTTTCCAAGGTTAACCTTTATTGTTTTTAGCTCACTCTGCTATCATCCAAAATTAAATTACTGGCTTTCATCAAAATTATCTTATCTCTAATCAGATAAAATTTGCCTTCTTTGTGGTTTCAAGATGAATAGGATCTACGGATGGGAATTGGGCTTTGTGTTGATTGGAAGTGTAGCTCTTTGGCGGTAAGGATCTTGCTGGGTGATTTCTGTTACATGTAAACACATGCAGAACAGAAAGAGAAACATGTTACACATCCGTATGTCTTAGCTAAGACTACCATAACAAAATACCAGAGACTGGATGGTTTAAACAACAGACAGATTTCTCATACTCCTGGAGGCTGTGAAATCTAAGATCAAGGTGCCAGCCGATTTGGTTCCTGGTTAGGGCTCTCCTGATGGCTTGTAGATAGGTGCCTTCTCATTCTGTCTTCATGTGGGGGAAGGGGGGGGAGATAGAGTGGGGGAGGGAGGAGGGAGAGAGAGAAGGGAGAATGGGGGGAGAGGGGGAGAGAATGAGAGAGAGGGAGAAGGAGAGGGGGGAGAGAGGGAAAGAGGGAGGGAGAGAGAGAGAGGGAGGAGAGAGAATGAGAGGGGTAGGGAGGGAGAGAGGGAAAGAGAATGAGAGGGAGAGAGAAGGAGGGAGATGGAAAGAGAGACACTAATCCCATCATGGGTCCTCCACCGTCATTATCTAATTACTTCCAAAGTCCCTACCTGTTAATACCATCACATTGGGGGTTAGGCCTTCAACATACGAATTTTAGGGGGAGCATGAATCAGTCCATAGCACTGTAGAGACCGCTTCTCCGCAGCAAATCCTCAAATGGGGTTTTCTTGTGTGCTTTGGAGACAAAACATAATTGATTATTCCAAAGCTAGCCAAACAGCCACTACAAATTGAACTGTTGTGGCGGAACTAAATAGAAATTCATCCATGACTTTTGAAAACAAGCAAAGTGGTCATAGGACTCCCCCTGGTACAAGGATGATTCGGGGAAGGAATTGCTTGTGAATGCTTGTAAAATCTCATTTCGATACATTTGAGAGAAATGGAAGTAGCTCTGTTACATTCCAATTATATTTAAATGGACTGTATTAGAGCACAGAGGTGGTGTTATTTAGTTGATTTTGTTTATCTAAATAAAACAGGCATTCTGTCTCTATGTCCTCGTTTTGCTATTTCTTCCTTTTTTCAATAACACGTCTTTTTCATCTCCTTTCCTCTGTACTATATTGAGGTACCTGCCTTGGAGATATTCTATCCCTGACCCTTAGTTCTGGCAATTTCCTCACTCTCATTCCTTTTCAACCTTCTTTATTCCTCTGGGTCTCTAATATAACAATACTGTAACAGTAGAAAGCACTAATTCTGAACCATAACAGTGTTTTCATTAAACGGATCAACTGCTAGGTGGACAGGGACTTGTGAACACATCTGTTCTACAGGATTTTTCATTTAATATAATTTTCTGAAACCACATCAGCAAAGTACTACTATGATGAACTGTCCCTGAAGACATAGATGTAGTTTTGCTAATCACAACTCTAAATCAAAATGCTATATAATCCTGGGATTCTACTTGTGGAGCTGGTGTTATTTAGTTGTGGATTTCATGTTTTTCCTTGCCTAGTCCTGGAGCTGGGCCTTTGTGGAGTTGCCTGGATCCCTTGGATCATTTGGCACACAGTGGTAAGGCTGTTGGCCTTGGTTAGGAGGAACATTTGTGGAAGAACATGCTTCTTTATGCCAAATTAACTATTAACTGCTTCTTCAAAAATTGTACACACTTTAACCTCATTTGATAAAGTTATGATGGAGTTTATAAGATCCAATAGCATGAATAATATTGCTCTACTAGTTTGCCATTGGTTGGCTTGATTGAAGAGGTTAACATTATTCCTTGAATAATACTCCTTATTTCTTTTCCAAAGTCTTATAAAGTGCATCTGAGACCAAAGACACAATACAACTGTCTCTCTGACCCTGAATTTCAGATAAGTGAGACCCAAAAGGAGTTGTGAGTATGGCAGCCCAAACTGTGGACTATAATGCAGCTACCAAGGAGTGAGTTAGAGCTATGTGTCTTAATCTGTAGAGCTGTTAATGATGTATTAAGTGGATAAAAGCAAGTTATAAGTGATAATAATTATGATTATAGCCAGTCTTTATTGATAAGTTACTCTTGTTCAGTCATTGTGCTAAACGCTTTAATTACATCATCCCACTAAATTCTTCCAACAATATGGGGTAAACATTATTATTAATCCAACCTTTTTTTTTTTTCTTTTTTTTTAATCCAACCTTTATATAAATGACATGAGGCATGGAGAAATTAGGTGAAGTTGTCTAAAATCACACAGATGGTAAGGCCTCCAGAGTTCACCTGCATTATCACCTCATACATATGCATGAAAACAATGATATGATACTAAAGATTTTATAAAAAGCAATGGTCTCACTTCTACCCCTTTCTAATCAGCAGTTCTACTCCCCAAAGAAAAGCCCTTGTAATCATTTTTGTTTTACTTCTGTTTAACTTCACAACTCCAGATAATTATTTGATATAAAAAAAATTAGGTGCCACTTATTGATTTGTTTATTTCATGATGATAAAGGATTAGCTCACTCATACCATGTGATTCCCCCCTTCCCTTCCTCTCATTGTTCTTTTTATGTTATTATCATTCTACTTCTGTTGGTCATCGTTACAACTTTATTTTCTTTTTTTAATGCTAAAGTTAATCTTTTTTTTTTTTTTTTTTTGGCTGCATTGTGCCTTCGTTGCCCCATGCGGGCTTTGTCTAGCTGCAGCGAGCAGGGGCTACTCTTCGTTGCGGTGCACTCACTGCATTGGCTTCTATTGTTGTGGAGCACAGGCTCTATGCACGTGGGCTTCAGTAGTTGTGGCGCATGGGCTCAGTAGTTGTGGCACATGGGCTTAGTTCCTCTGCAGTATGTGGGATCTTCCCAGACCAGGGCTTGAACCTGTGTCCCCTGCAGACAGACTCTATTGGCAGGCAGATTCTTAACCACTGCGCCACCAGGGAAGTCCCGTTGCAACTTTAAATAACAGTGTAGTGCTTTGTTTTTTGCATTTCCTAAATTTTATCACAACTCCCTCCCTCTATATTCTCTATATTAACACCCCTGACTTTCCCCTTCTTGTTCCCTCCTCTCCTCTCTCACCATTGCCAGGATCTTTAACATTCATGTGGTTCTGCAAATATCATCAAGAGTTCTGCGGTTGTCTTGTAGTTGATGTGGAAAGTTGAAAATCGCTAGCTGGAGTTTACATAGCTGTGAGGGTGGGTTATTCTTGGACCATGTAGGAACTAGATTGAATTTCCTTCTCTTCAGGCCCAGTATCTCCAGCCTTGAGTGGAGGTAGGTGGGTGACCAAGGTACAGGGCCCAATGAATGCTGCTGTTCTGAGTAAAGACCATTCGTGAATCCCTTATTTTCAGCCCATTTCTCACTCTTGTTCCCTCTGAGCCCTGATCTGCAGTCTCCTGTATTCCAAAGAGCTGATCTTCTCCAATTTTCTATGCAGTCCTACACGGACTTAGTGCTACTAAAAACTCTGCTGAAATCTGTAAATATTTTATCTGTTTCTACTAATATTTTATTTGTTCACATTTTAATTACTTGAATGGATAAAAAAGTGTGGTTAAGACAGCCTAGATCATAGCCTCTCAGAGGGAAGTTTGGATGTCTTTTTTCCCTATGATTTATGAGCCTAGCACAGCCTCTTTTAACACTTTGGAGAGTAAGTTCCTTGGGATCCTTTTGATCTTTGAAGAAGCCTCCTAGGAGAGTTGACAACCACACTTCTAAGATTGCTGATCTTGGCAACCATTAAATTAAAAGCTAGAGTATTCCCTTAAGATAGCGACGCGTCTCTTCAGAGCACTGCCAGGTGAAGGGAATCTGGCTCTGTATAGGAAGTCTGTGAAGTGAGAGCTTGGGAGTCACTAAGCATCAGTTCTGACCTTGGACCAGACTCCATTTAACCCATGTCATGCACTGGGAAGTGGGAGGATGTCACACCAGGAAGAGACTCCTCGGGTCTTTTACCAGTTTAACTCTCAAAAATAGACAGGGTGTCTGAAACATTTCTCCAGGGCTCTGGGGAAGGAGGCTTGAGAGCTCAGCTGTCCTAAAGTGGATGGTTGTAGTCATGGGAAGGGATTTAATCTGGCCAGGGAGATGTTTCTGTCCCTGTTCCTCTACTCCTACTTGCAAATAATGTTCTATAATGATTCAGGGATGTTCTGTCATAATTTTCCTGATATCAGCTAGCCTTGAATAAACCTGATTGAATGAATTTACTTTCGATTTAGAAAGATTTTCCAAAAGTTGCCTAATATATAGGAACTCTTTCTTCCCTGCAGGGGGGAAACTGACAATGATTCTCTCCAAACAGACCTTTAGGATATAATGGTGGTTTGCCTACTAGTTTATTCATCTAGACAACATATAGAAACCTGTCACAAACAAACAAAACCAAACAAAGAAACACACAAACAACAGAGAGACTTGAAAACAGCACATGTGATATGCTGTGACCATGCAGAGCTCTGGTCTCCTGTGAGGAGTCTCAGCCCTGGGAGCAGCAGGGGAGGAACTCTTGCTGAGCTCATGGAGGAGGGCCAGCTGCCACCTTGGGGAGCTGGGAACCCTCCAGAAAGACAAAAATGCCAGGGCCGGGTCCTCATTAGAAACCTCAGCTAAGGAGAGTTTATTACACCTCACAATCTGACCCTGTGCTCAGTTATTGCTTGAAATATACACCTGGAACATCCATCCATGGAACTTTCCAGAAGCGGCATTCATGCACCAACATATCTTCTCGTTTTCTCTCCCCATTTTCTCTCTTCTTAGGTCGCAGTCCTTCAGGGGTGTTTTGGGACATACTCTCCAGTCACTAAAAATCTAGTGACAGGAGGAGGGGGAAAAAAGCAAAAATCTCTTATCTTTTAATCTTAGGTTTTAACATCATCTAATTAAAAGACCCCTGGCTTTTAAAAACCATTTCTCCCATGTTCAAGGTCTAAGATCCTTTTCTTAGGCTCCTAGAAAAGGAACTATGATAGAGTCTCAGAGTAGGTAGCTGCCCTAATCTCAGTGAACACTCAAAGGAGAGCTTATGGGCTTTAACTCAAATTCAGTCCTCCTGATTCCACTTCTTAATAAGACCAGCCTGGCATGTCGCAAAGCAATAATATTCTGACCTGGCTGCATATCAAAATGACTTGTGGTATTAAAAAAAAAAAACAGAATATAACCAAGACCCACACCTACTGTATCAGAATCTCCAGCCTATGGGGCCCAGGAATCTGCATACTCTCAAACTCCCCAAATGATTCTGAAGTAGTTTTCCTAGGGAGGTATGTGCAGGTCACTGTCTTAATATATATAAATCCCTGGTAGCAATCTGCTTATAAGCCTTCCAAAACCTGGATACAGTTTGATGAGCTTTTGAATTTTATTTACTCTAAGCATGAGGACTGGCTTCATAACTTGCAGCACCTAGTAGAAAATGAACATATGGGGCTCCTTGTTTAAAAAATTATTATGACTTTCAAGATGGAGACAGCAGAGCACTAAACAAGTACAGGGCCTGGTGCTACTATGCAGGTGGTAAGCCTATGAATCCAGCTTTTCTCAGCATCTATCAGCTGGTGGTGATTATAGGGGACAGGAAGGCTGGGATTAACAAGATTTGATCAGTAGGGAATTTGGAAGGTAAAGATGATTTATCCATGGGTCCTTTCTCAGAAGATAGCTCCCTGCATGAGACAGGAAAGTGGTTGGCCAAATCAGGCTGCCACGTAGAGCTGGATAGGTCTGCTCTGCATAGGTTGAGAGAGCTTTATTTAGTCTGTGTGATGTCACCCCCTTGTGTACGCAGTGCACGACCTGCACAACTACATGCGGTGAACCTGAGTAAAGATAAATGCCAATCAGAGACTTGTGGAACATGGCTGGGGAAAAATGCATGCACATCTCTGGTCAAGGTCTAGATTTATTGATTATTTAAACGAGTCCCTATTTATTTTTCACTGTACTAGATAATTACCTTAAGACTTCATTGAAAATGATTACTTCCCCTTTGAACTTGCTATTTTAAAATCTGACTAGATGTCTAACAGAAGCCTGGCAATTATGGGAATAGAGACATTAGGATGGAGACAAGATCTCCAATTTCTTTAGGAAATTTTTGGAACCTAAGGAAGAGTCAGCCTAATGCTCAAGGTGCTTTGGAAAAGGTTTCTCTGTGAATAATAACAACCTTCCCAGGATACTTTCAGGGTGTTTTTCTCAGACACCAGTTTATTTAATTTTATCTGTATACCACTTTGTCATTATTTCCTTTTGGTAGATGAACAAATCGAGGCTCAAAGAGGTCAGAGTTTTTGTTTTTTTTTTAAATTTTATTGAAGTATAGTTGATTTACAATAGTGTGTTAATTTCTGCTGTACAGCAAAGTGACTCCATTATACACATTTTTTTTCATATCCTTTTCCATTATGGTTTATCAGAGGATATTGAATATAGTTCCCTGTGCTATACAGTAGGACCTTGTTGTTTATCCATCCTTTGTATAATAGTTTGCATCTGCTAATCCTAAACTCCCAGTACTTCCCTCTTCTACCCCTTCTCCCCCTTGGCAACCACAAGACTATTCTCTGTGAGTCTGTTTCTGTTTCATATACATGTTCATTTGTGTCACAGTTTAGATTTCACATATAGGGGATACCACATGGTATTTGTCTTTCTCTTTCTGACTTCCTTTGCTTAGTATGAGAATCTCTAGGTCCATCCATGTTGCTGAAAATGGCATTATTTCATTCATCTTAATGGCTGAGTAATATTCCATTGTATATACCATATCTTTTTTAACCAGTCATCTGTTGATGGACATTTAGGTCATTTCCATGTCTTGGCTATTGTAAATAGTGCTGCTGTGAACATAGGGGTGGGTGTATCTCTTCAAATTATAGTTTTGTCTGGTATATGCCCAGTAGTAAAGAGGTCAGAGTTTAAGCAGAGTTGGGATAGGACCTGAGACCCTCTGATACCAGATCCCACATTTCTTCTCTTCAGAGATTCTAGGTTTCTCTTCAGCAGGGGCAGTTATCCAGTTCACCTTAAAATATCAGATGAATCATAAGGAAATAGGACAGCACCTCAGGAGAAAATTTCTTGCCATAAAGAGTTTATTTAGATCCTATCCAGAATGGTAGACCTCAATTTTTGCCAACTAATTTATCCTTATTTATGAGCTTCCTGGCATAATTCTCTCAGACTATATACAATTGTATCAGGGTCTTAGTCCATGTAGGCCGCTATAACAAAATACCATAGACCATGTGACTTAAACAACAGACACTTATTTCTAACAGTTCTGAAGGCTAGAAGTCCAAGATCAAGGTGCTGGCAGATGTGGTGTCTAGTGAGAGCTATTTTCCTGGTCTGCAGATGACCATTTTCTCATTGTGTGCTCACATGGCCTTTGCTCAGTGTATGTGTTCGAAGAGAGAGATTTCTCTGTCCTCTTCTGCTTATAAGGGCATTAATCCCATCATGAAGGCCCCACCCTCATGACCTCATCTAAACGTAATTACCTCCCAATGACCCCACTTTCAAATACATCATATCAAGAGCTAGGGCTTCAACATATGAATTTTGGGGGGATACAAAACATTCAGCCCATAACACTCAATTCATTCCTCTAATTCCAAATTTGCCTTATCTGCATCATTTTTGCTTACATTTACCAAGTCTAACTCTATACCAGATGTTTTTCTTAAGTACTTCATACACACAAGTCATTTACTCTCCATGAGGATGCTATGAAGTACTTACCATTATTATCCCTTTTGTATGGATGAGAGCACTGAGGCAAACAGATTAAGTGACTTGCCCAAAGTCATACAGCTTGTAAAGGGTTGAACCAAGATTGATACAGAGGCAGCTAAGTTTTAAAAACATATATATTAAGGAAAGGAATCTAAAAAAGAGTGGATCTATGTATATGTATAACTGATTCACTTTGCTGTATACCTGAAACTAACACAACATTGTAAAGCAACTATACTCCAATAAAATGTTTTTTAATTTAAAAAATAAGAAAAAAAATAAATAAAAGCATAAAAATTAATACTATTTCTGGAATCATAGCTGATAAAAACAGTCTTTCAGCAGTTCAGATTTTAATTTTAAAGGACAGAAAGTGGTGATTTTCAACATCGGCTGCTCAGAATTATCTCGGTAGTTAAAAAAAATGCCTATGCTTGGGTCTTACCTCAGATTAAATCAGAATCTCTGGTGTCTTAACCTTCATTTTTTAAAGTATGAAATTTAAATAATTAGAATAGCTATTGGATTAATTGGATGTCTGCACACCTGACATTTCATGTCACACCTCATCCCCTTTAATTGTACTTGACCTGGTCATATAGTCATACGTAAGAAGAATATAAAAATCATCTGGAGGTACGTGCACTTCATTTCCTGGATCCTTCTAAGCTAGTGCATCTCTAACCTGAATATATATACATATATATACAGATCACCTGGGTATTTCATTAAAATTCAGATTCTGATTAAGGAGATGTGGGATGGGACCTGGGATTATACATTTCCTAGATGGTTCTAATACTGTTGGAATCCATAGCAAACTTCTAACCAATTTTTGCTTTTCTACTCCTAGTTCTTGATTTCTGTTTTCATCAATTCTCCTTTTCCCCCCTTAGTTCGAATCCACACATTACCTTCCATTCTCCATCTATTCTGTTTTTTGTTGAATATGTTTAGATTTGCTATCCACACAATATTTTCATAGCACATACATTATAGTATAATCCTCTGTTTCTAGCACCTCACCAGGCATATTAGTTACCTCACCATATGGGCATCTTAGACACTGTTTAACTCCCAGCCAAGCCTGCTTTCAATCAAACCTCTCTAGTATGGGAGAAGGATGGCCCAGCCATAGCAAATGAACATACAGATATACTTCTTCAGGCTGGTGATAAGATTTTTGTATCTTAATCTTCATCAATGTTATCGACCCTGGCTGCACATTTGAAAATCAAATGAGAAGCTTTTAAAAGTGACTGATGCCCAAGAACCACCACTAGAGATTCTGAAACAACTGGTCTGAGGTGGGGGCCTGGGTATTGGTTATTTTTAACAAGCTGTCCAGGCAATTCTACTGTACACTTAGGGTTGATAATCAGTGATCTATGCAGAGGCTTAAGAAATTACTGAATGTTTTGGCTTATTGACAATGTATCAGTCAACTATTGCTGTGTAACAGACAACCACAAAAATCCCTCAATAATAAACCTTTTCTATCCATGCATCTCTGAGGGAGACTGGGCAGCCCTGATGATTCCAACGTGATTGGCTGGGCATGGCTTCAGACCATGGATTTGGCTTATCTTGGGTTCATGTGGCTCTCATTCTTTTGGGACCAGCAGGCTACCTGGGGCATGTTCTTTTCATGGCAATGATAGAAGGAAAGTGAGTGGAAACCTGGGATGTCTCTTAAGGCCTAGACTCAGTATATCACACTTTCACTTCTTCCCATGTTCCACAAGCCAAGTAAGTCACAGGGCCAAGCCCAACATCAACAGGTCTACAATTTAATGGTACTTTTAGGCTGCTTTCCTTGGCCATGGCTCTCACTGGGGATATTTTGAACAGAGGTACAACTGAGAATTAAAAGACTCCAGGAAGGTAATTATTATTTCCTCCATCTAGTGACCCTTGTAATTTAAAAATAATCCCCCACATCACCATCTTTCTACAGCCATGTATTCACCCTCCTTTTTTCAAGGAACATTTACGTTAACTCTCTGTTGGTGTTGTGCAAAGCCACAGTGAATCCTGAAGCAAAAGGAAAAAACAGTAACACTAATCCTGTTTTTATTTAACTTATGATATTTCGTTTATCATGAACTTTTTGTATTAATTTTCATTTTTTAAAGTATTGCATTAAAATGTTATTTATTTTGATCCTGGAGTTTTGAGCTCCCTCTTAGTTCTGGTCCTGCTCTTCCTAAATATACGTCTAGATGAATTGTGACCTCCCGGGATCTGGCCTTGATCCCTCCTCCAAAGGATGTCACCGGGTGTACCCAAGAGCTTTCTTTCTATCCCAGGTCTTTCCGTAAACTGCTTTTTTAGAACAAAACTCTGAGGTCTTTTCATTTGCCGAGTCAATATGCCCATGTCAATATGCCTCTATATCTGTGTTGAAATTAGACAGAATACCCTCCCTCATTCACTGCCAGGCTGACCTGCAGAAGTTCTGGTGTGAGCCTGCCCCTGTCCCCCCGCAGTGTTTGAACTCCGGGATCTAGAGAACTCAGCAGTCAGCTGAAAGGCTTCTTCATATGTTCCCTCCACAGGGCACTGGGGCGTGTGGTAGGTACAAATAACCACAGTAGCAACCTGGATATCTAATTATTCCCTGAGGCAAATATGTAAATCAAGCGTGCTGATAACCGTGTTATATACTTCAACACTTTACTATTAATTTTAGGAAATATACATGGAGAAAAAGGCATCATTTTAGTAACCCTTAGAAAAGTGACTCTGGGATAAATAAAGCCATGTGGTATAATGACACATCGTGGATTTTGGAGTCAGAAAGTCAGGAGTTTGTATCTTGAATCAATCAGATAGCAGATGTGTGACTCTGGGAAAATTTCTTAACCTCTCTGAATCTCAATTTAGTCAGGATAACGGTCTTTCTCTTTGAGGTAGAGGGATATATATATAGCTCGTGGCATATAACAGAGCTTAAGAAATGACAGGTAAGAGGTACCTGAGTTTCTGACCTAGAAAAAATGTCGTTGATTTAAGCATCAGAGCTTTTAAAAAGTGTTACCCTTGGGTTTCCCTGATGGCGCAGTGGTTGAGAGTCCGCCTGCTGATGCAGGGGACGCGGGTTTGTGCCCCGGTCCCGGAGATTCCCACGTGCCACGGAGCGGCTGGGCCAGTGAGCCATGGCCGCTGAGCCTGCGCGTCCGGAGCCTGTGCTCTGCAACGGGAGAGGCCACAACAGTGAAAGGCCCGCGTACCGCAAAAAAAAAAAAAAAAAAAAAAAAGGATAACCCTTTATATAGAAATTCTTAAAAATTTACTGCACATTCACTTTCCTTCTTACCTAGAATAGACTGAGTTGACTTTATCTCAATGCACCAAGGCCAGTAATAGGCACAGCTGTTCCTGGGCTCTGATGAAAGAAATACAGAAGTGCCTCAAGACCTACTGATTCATGAAGGCCAGTTTGTCCTTGGGTACATCATTAAAGGTGTCAGTGTGCTTACCTGCTTTTTTTTTTATGCTCTTTGGTTTTTTTCCATTGCTGTCAAAAGTTTGCTGTCACTTGTCCTTGCTACCCTGCTTGCCTCTTTTTATTTGTGAGTTCTGACTTGTAGTAGATTTATAAACCAGATGGCTAGCTTAATAAACATTGTGGGCACATAAAAAGTATTTCTAGTCTATGAGTAAGCACCAAGGGGATCCCATGTGTGTAGTGAATGCACTTTGTGGCATCTATTTTACAATGAGTTTGCTTCTTGGCTAAGTCCTCAACAGACAAAGTTGTCAGGTATCTGGATTTTGGAGGAGTGAGGTGGATAACATTTTGTATTTTTTTGAATGAGGTGAAGGGCTTAAATATTTTCTCAGTGAGGAGAATGTTTGCTTCATGAGAGCTAGGACTCTGTTTTGTGTGACTTGATGTCTTTCACAACACTCAGCATATTCAGTATTCATAATAGTTGCTAAATAAATAGTTGCTGCATTTAACTGGATTCCATATAATATCCTTGGTTAGAAAAAAGTAAATGCCCCCAAATCACATTAACAGAGGGTTAATAAAAAAAAACGTAAATGTTTGAAGGGGACTTGCTTCTCCTTCTGAAAAATTTAAAAATGGTTTAAGAGAAACTCTGTTTATGAAATGGCATTTAAGGATGCAGAGATGCCATCTCTTAACCAAGGGGCTCAGTTTGCCACTGACTGTATTATTGATGTGGAAATGCCCCAGGCCCAGGAAATTTTAAGAGACAGCATCAGGTAGATCAAATATCCTGGCGTTAAATTACCTCCTATCTGTATAGGTAAGGGTGAGTAAAAGTGAAGGGAGCTGTTGAGTTACCTTGGAGTTCAGGTGAAGTTCTATGACTACGTATACGTCTAGTACACTCTTACTCCTAGAAAAGATACATGGCTATGAATGTTCCCAAATGGAGACTACTTAAATGTCCACCAATGGTGGAATGAATAATCATGCTATATTCATGCAATGGTATGCTATTTAGTTATGAATGTTGTCTATGACATGACTGACTTTCAAAATAAAATACTGAAGAATCGCAGTAGTGGATATTCATCATGCTTACATTTATAACAGACAGGCATATGGAACCCCTTTATATGCTCTAACCTAGAAGTTACTCAAGGCACATAGTAGTACTAAAGAGTTACATGCTTTCTATAAGTCATTTTCAAGCTTTCTGGTCAACCTCCTACCTCCCTACATTAAAGAGTAATTTAGAGTTGACCATGCAGCTATCATAAAACACTGCCTACATTTTTTAATTGTATTTTTTTTAATTTATTTATTTATTTATTTTTGGCTGCATTGGGTCTTTGTTGCTGCGTGCGGGTTTTCTCTAGTTGTGGCGAGGGGGCCCTATTCTTCGTTGCAGTGCACAGTCTTCCTATTGTGGTGGCTTCTCTTGTTGCAGAGCACAGGCTCTAGGCGTGTGGGCTTCAGTAGTTGTGGCATGTGGGCTCAGTAGTTGTGGCTCACGGGCTCTAGAGCACAGGCTCAGTAGTTGTGGCAGACAGGCCCAGTTGCTCCATGGCACATGGGATCTTCCCGGACCATGGCTCGAACCCATGTCCCCTGCATTGGCAGGTGGATTCCTAACCACTGCACCACCAGGGAAGCCTTTTATACAAATAAAAATTGTATAAAAAATACAAATAAAAATTGTATTTTATCTTTGATATCTACTCAGAAGATATGGAAAATGCCCTTTAAATTAATTTTTCCAGCCTGTGGGTCATGAGCAACGTGATTACATTGCAATCAGTTTCTACCCATTGCCATTAATTATTTTCCCTTTTTTGATAGCTGTCGTGGCTCTCTTGCTCTTTTTCCTCTCCAGGCAGTGGGAGTTGTACTGAAATATATTTATTAGTTGTCACACATATATCTTGTAGGTTGCTTAATCCTGTTTCCACTTCCATCCTGATTAAATTCAACATGAACTTTGGCCTTGGGTATAAAGAGAAGAAAATTTAGCAGTCTTCCTATTGTGGTGGCTTCTCTTGTTACAGAGCACAGGCTCTAGGCGTGTGGGCTTCAGTAGTTGTGGCATGTGGGCTCAGTAGTTGTGGCTCACGGGCTCTAGAGCACAGGCTCAGTAGTTGTGGCAGACAGGCCCAGTTGCTCCATGGCACATGGGATCTTCCCGGACCATGGCTCGAACCCATGTCCCCTGCATTGGCAGGTGGATTCCTAACCACTGCACCACCAGGGAAGCCTTTTATACAAATAAAAATTGTATAAAAAATACAAATAAAAATTGTATTTTATCTTTGATATCTACTCAGAAGATATGGAAAATGCCCTTTAAATTAATTTTTCCAGCCTGTGGGTCATGAGCAACGTGATTACATTGCAATCAGTTTCTACCCATTGCCATTAATTATTTTCCCTTTTTTGATAGCTGTCGTGGCTCTCTTGCTCTTTTTCCTCTCCAGGCAGTGGGAGTTGTACTGAAATATATTTATTAGTTGTCACACATATATCTTGTAGGTTGCTTAATCCTGTTTCCACTTCCATCCTGATTAAATTCAACATGAACTTTGGCCTTGGGTATAAAGAGAAGAAAATTTAGCAGTGTTCCTTGAATTTATGAGACTGAGACATAATTTATTGTGATTAGAGATAGGACACCACGCTGGAGAGCAGGACTGATGAGGGAAGACCTTTGCCTCTGATGTTGGCAATCACATGGGATTCATAGCCAGGAGTTGGCCTGGCTTCCTCTAAAGAGGCTGCATAATGTTCCTTGGACTCTGGAGGTTCTACTAATGTATCATCTGTTCTTGGAGCTTTGAGACAAGAAGAAGAGAATCTACATTGCTTATCATCTATCACCAGTCTAGTCACCAAACTAACTGCTGAACAGTTTACCTCATTCAAACTGAACACAGTGAACGGCTTTTATTAAACCTGTTTTAGAGATAAGGAAGCAGAAGCTCAGGGAAGCTAAATAGCATGGCCAGGACCACACAGCTGTAAGTAAAGAAGAACAGTGGGGTTTGGAACCCACAACTGTGATTTCAAAACGCGGGCTATTTCTCTGCATATACCAAGAAGCCTAAAGAAGAGAAATGTGTTAATGAATTCGAGTTTGGAAAAAGGACAGTGGTCCAGCTGGCAAAGATGTATCAGCAGTGAGGGGGATCTCACAGCCAACCAGCAAGGCTAAGAGATTTTCTTCAGTGTGTCTCAGAAACTACAGTCAGGATGGAGAAAGCAGATGATCCAATTGCTCAGGGTGTGGGGTCTGCATCATAGGTGTGGCTGAAGTTTGCAAGGTGAGAAATCTGAGACAGAAATGAGGACATGATGTGTGCACACTGAGTCCCAAGCTGTGTGCAGAAGGGAGCAGGGACAGACTGGGACAGTGGGGAGACAGGGAAAAGAATATCAGAAATACTCAAGGGAAAAAATAGATGATGTTGTTAAAGAGGCCAGTTTCAGAGTTGGATATGGTTCAGACAGGGCCCAAAACAAATATTATTCCCCAACAAACTGCTCCACTCCTGAGGATAGGTCTAATGAGATAAGCTGCCACGGTTATCTGTACTTAAACAGGAGCCTCTTTCCAGACAAAGCAAAGGTATTTGAAAGATAAAGGATGCTTTAGTGATAGAATGGCAGGCTCTATAAATAGATGCTAAGGATTGTGAAAGCTAGATTTCTGGTTTAGGACAGCCCTCAGTACTTCCTTCAAATCTTACTGCACGAGCAAGGCCTGATCTGCACCAGCTCTGCCAGAAGCTCATCCCTTGAATGGGTTTCATAAAAGGGTAACAGTCCCCAGTTGGGGATACTCTTACACAGCCAACAGTTTCTGAGCACTCTTTCCTGCTTTTCTCTCCAACCTCACTCTGGGCTACCAACCTGGGCTCAGTCGGTTCCTAGAACATTTCTTTCTTGCTGAAAGACCTCGCACTTGCCAAGAAGTTTCCTCTGTCTGGAAACCTCTTCCATCAACTTTTCAGGAGGCAGCTCCTTTTCATGGTTCAGATCTCTGCCTAAACATCACCAGCTTAAGAAACCATACCCAACCACCGACCTCAAACACATCCTGCACCAGCCCAGCTACAGTGCTTATGCCAGTGTGTAATTATTGTATTTGTTACCTTCTGTTTCCCCTACAGGGAGGGAAGCCCCATGCAAACAGGGGTAATGCTGGTGCATGCTCAACATCTAGCATGCTGCCTCAGTACAGAACCGGGACCAGGTAAATGATGTTTGAATAAACGAATGAGTGATCAATAAGTAAGCATCTCAGAGGGGCAGCAGAGGGATGGAGGAGAAGAGGTAGTGGTTTCATCAGCTGCCATTTATTTCTTTCACAGTGTACCTTTCAACTCTTCCCCATTTGTCAATTCTAATCAAATTTCCCACTCTGAAAAGCTTGTATGGAAATAGAGGAAATTTATGATTTTCTTTGGGGTCCTCTGCACCCCAAGGATGGTCCTTGGTCCTACACAGCCCACAGCCCAACTCTGGCAGTATGAATATGGTTATATGCTGAATTGTAGTCCCCCAAATTCATAAGTTGAAGCCCTAACACACAGTATCTCAGAATGTGACTATATTTGGAGACAGGGCCTTAAAAGAAGTATTCAAAAATTATGTTCACTGCAGCTGGTAAGGTGGGCCCTAATCCAATCTGCCTAGTGCCCTTATAAGAAGAGCAAATTTGGACACACACAGAGAGACATCAGGGATGTCCACACACAGAGGAAAGACCACACGAGGACACAGTGAGAGGAGGGCCCACTGCAAACCAAAGAGAACTCAGAAGAAGCCAAATCTGCTGACACCTTGATCTTGGGCTTCCAGCTTCTAGAACAGTGCAAGAACAAATTTTTGCCATTTAAGCCACTCAGTCTGTGGAGTTTTGTTATGGCAGCCTGAGAAGACTAATACAAACATAAATATAATAGTCTTATCACATCATGAATAACTTTAATAGACTACAGCAGGTTGCACTGAGCTGACCTCATGGTACAGGGAAACACTGTGCTGGGTGGAAAATACACAGGCTGTGCAATCACATCCCAACTGCACCACTTGTCACCTCAGGACATTTGCCTAACCTCTCTCTGAGTCCATATCCTCTTCTACAAAATGGCACTAGTGGAAGGATTACATGGTTTAAGGTTTATGAAATTACTTGTCATAGATCTTTTTTTTTTAATTGAGGGGGTGACATGCAATTTTATTTTTTTAATTTATTTTTATTTTATATTGGAGTATAGTTGATTTACAACATTGTGTTAGTTTCAGGTGTACAACAAAGTGATTCAGTTACATGTATACATATATCCATTTCTCAGGTTCTTTTGCCATATAGGTTATTACAGAGTATTGCGTAGGGTTCCCTGTGCTGAATTTATGTTTGCTGATCAGTATTGCTGATCTCCCTGTGCTATGCGGCTGCTTCCCACTAGCAATCTACCTTACATTTGGTAGTGTATATATGTCCATGCCTCTCTCTCGCTTTGTCACAACTCACCCTTTCCCCTCTCCATATCCTCAAGTCTGTTCTCTAGTAGGTCTGTATCTTTATTCCTGTCTTACCCCTAGGTTCTTCATGACATTTTTTTTTCTTAAATTCCATATATATGATTTTTTGTTTTTACTTCCATTTCTCTAGCAGGTGGGTCAAAAAGGATCTTGCTGTGATTTATGTCATAGAGTGTCCTGCCTATGTTTTCCTCTAAGAGTTTGATAGTTTCTGGCCTTACATTTAGGTCTTTAATCCATTTTGAGCTTATTTTTGTGTATGGTGTTAGGGAGTGTTCTAATCTCATACTTTTACATGTACCTGTCCAGTTTTCCCAGCACCACTTATTGAAGAGGCTGTCCTTTCTCCACTGTATATTCCTGCTTCCTTTATCAAAGATAAGGTGACTATATGTGTGTGGGTTTATCTCTGGGCTTTCTATCCTGTTCCATTGATCTATCTTTCTGTTTTTGTGGACAGGCAGATTCTTATCCACTGCGCCACTGGGGAAAGTCCCATGAGTCTGTTTCTGTTTTGTAAATAAGTTCATTTGTATCATTATTTTAGATTCCACATGTAAGTGATATCATATGATATTTGTCATTCTGTCTGACTTATGTCACTTAGCATGATAATCTCTTAGTCCATCCATCTTGCTGCAAATGGCATTATTTTGTTCTTTTTATGGCTGAGTAATATTCCATTGTATATATATATGTACCACATTCTCTTTATCCATTCATCAGTTGATGGACTTTGAAGTTGCTTCCATATCTTGGCTATTGTAAATAGTGCTCAAATGAACGTTTGGGGTGCATGTATCTTTTCGAATTATGGTTTTCTCTGGATATATGCCCAAGAATGAGATTGCTAGGTCATATGATAGTTCTATGTTTAGTTTTATAAAGAACCTCCATACTGTTCTCCATAATGGCTGTATCAATTTACATTCCCACCAACAGTGCAAGAGGGTTCCCTTTTCCCCACACCCTCTCCAGCATTTATTGTTTGTAGACTCTTTGATGAGGTCCATTCTAACCAGTGTGAGCAGATACTTCATTGTAGTTTTGATTTGCATTTCTCTAATAATTAGTGACATTAAACATTTTTCATGTGCTTTTTGGCCTCCTGTATGTCTTCTTTGGAGAAATGTCTATTTAGATCTTCTGCCCATTTTTTGATTGGATTGTTTGTTATTCTGATATTGAGCTGCATGAGCTGTTTGCATATTTTGGAGAGTAATCCCTTTCAGTGGCTTCTATTGCAAATATTTTCTCACATTCTGTAGGTTGTCTTTTTGTTTTTTTTATGGTTTCTTTTGCTGTGCAAAAGCTTTTAAGCTTAACTAGGTCCCATTTGTATATTTTTGTTTTTATTATCATTACCCTAGGAGGTGGATCCAAAAAGATATTGCAGGAATTTATGTCAAAGAGTGTTCTGCCTATGTTTTCCTCTAAGAGTTTATAGCATCTGGCCTTACATTTAGGTCTTTAACCCATTTTGAGTTTATTTTTGTGTATGGTTTTAGACAATGTTCTAATTACATTCTTTTACATGTGGCTGTCCAGTTTTTCCAGCATCACTTTGAAGAGACTGTCTTTTCTCCATTGTATATTATTGCCTCCTTTGTTGTAGATTAATTGACCATGGGTGTGTGGGTTTGTTTCTGGGCTTTCTATCCTGTTCCATTAAGCTATATTTCTGGTTTTGTGCCAATAGCATACCGGGTTTGTGTGTGTGTGTGTTTGTTTGTTTTGGCCACACCACGCAGCTTGCAGGATCTTAATTCCCCAACCAGGGATTGAACCGTGGGCCCTGTCAGTGACAGCGCCAAGTCCTAATAGCTGGACCACCAGGGAATTCCCATTACCATACTGTTTTGATGACTCTAGTTTTGTAGTATAGTCTTCAGTCAGGGAGCCTAATTCCTCCAGCAACATTTTTCTTTCTCATGATTGCTTTGCCTATTTGGGGGTATTTTGTGTTTCCATACAAATTGTTCCTGATCTTAAAGGAAATGCTTTCAGCTTTTCACCATTGAGTATGATGTTAGCTGTGGGTTTGTCATATATTGACTTTATTATGTTGAGGTAGGTTCCCTCTATGCCCACTTTCTGGAGAGTTTTTATCATAAATGGGTGTTCAATTTTTGACAAAAGCATTTTCTGCATCAGTTGAGATGATCATATGTTTTTTATTCTTCAATTTGTTTCCTGTTTTGTTTTGTTTTGCGGTACATGTGCCTCTCAGTGTTGTGGCCTCTCCTGTTGCGGAGCACAGGCTCTGGAGGCGCAGGCTCAGCAGCCATGGCTCACAGGCCCAGCCACTCCACGGCACGTGGGATCTTCCCAGACCAGGTCACGAACCCATGTTTCCTGCATCGGCAGGCGGACTCTCAACAACTGCACCACCAGGGAAGACCTATTTTTCAATTTGTTAATGTGGTGTATCACACTGATTTTCAGATATTGAAAAATCCTTGCATCCTGGAATAAATCCCACTTGGCCATGGTGTGTGATGTTTTAATGTATTGTTGGATTCAGTTTGCTAGTATTTCGTTGAAGGTTTTTGCATCTATGTTCATCAGTGATATTGGCCTATAATTTTCTTTTTTTATGGTATCTTTGTCTGGTTTTGGTATCAGGGTGTTGGTGGCCTCATAGTATTGTGGTCAGAAAAGATGTTTGATATGATTTCAATTTCCTTAAATTTACCGAGGCTTGCTCTGTGGCCAGGCATGTAATCTATCCTGGAGAATGTTCCTTGTGCACTTGAGAAGAATGTATATTTTTCTTTGTGCACTTGAGAAGAATGTGTATTCTGCTTCTTTTGGAATGTTCTATAAATATCAATTAAATTCATCTGGTCTAATGTCATTTAAGGCCTGTGTTTCCTTATTGATTTTGTGTGGATGATCTGTCCATTGATGTAAATGGGGTGTTAAAGTCCCCCACTATTATTCTGTTACTGTCAATCTCTCCTTTTATGGCAGTTAGTGTTTGCCTGATATATTGAGGTGTTCCTATGCTGGGTGCATATATATTTACAGTATTATAATATCTTCTTTGGATTGATCCCTTGATCATTATGTAGTGTCCTTCTTTGTCTCTTGTAAGAGTCTTTATTTTAAAGTCTATTTTGTCTGACATTAGTATTGCTACACCAGCTTTCTTTGATTTCCATTTGCATGGAATATCTTTTTCCATACCCTCACTTTCAGTCTCTATGTGTCTCTAGATCTGAAGTGGGTCTTTTGTAGACAGCATATATATGGGTCTTGTTTTTGTATCCATTCGGCCAGTCTATGTTTTTTGGGTTGGAGCATTTAATCCATTTACATATAAGGTCATTATCAATATGTATGTTCTTACTGCCATTTTGTTAATTGTTTTGGATTTCTTTTTGTAGTTCTTTTTTCTTCCCTTCCTCTTTTGTTCTCTTCTCTTGTGTTTTGATGACTGTCTTTAGTGTTGTGTTTGGATTGCTTTTTCTTTTCTGTGTGTGTATCTATTATAGATTTTCAGTTCACAGTTACCATGAGGTTTTGATATATGTACAATATTAAGTCTGTACATGTACAATATTAAGTTGCTGGTCTCTTAATTTCAAATGTATTTCCAATATCCTGCATTTGTGCTCTCCTCATGATTGCTAGTTTTGATATATTTTTTTTGTGGATGATTTCTTACCTTTACTGTATGTTTGCCTTTACTGATGAACTTTCCCATTCATAATTTTCTTGTTTAGTTGCAGCCTTTTCTTTTCCACCTAGAGAAGTTTCTTCAGCATTTGTTGTAAAGCTGGTCTGGTGGTGCTAAATTCTCTTGGCTTTTGCTTGTCTGTAAAGCTTTTGATTTCTCTGTCACATCTGAATGAAAGCCTTGCAGGGTAGAGTACTCTTGGTTGTAGATTTTTCCCTTTCATCACTTTAAACATATAGTGACACTCCTTTCTGCCCTGCAGGGTTTCTGCTCAAAAATCATCTGATAACCTTATTGGGATTCCCTTTTATGTTACTTGTTGCTTTTCCATTGTTGCTTTCAATATTTTTTGTCTTTAATTTTTGTCAGTTTGATTAATATATGTCTCAGCGTATTCCTCCTTGGGTTTATCCTGTATGGGACTCTGCACTTCCTTGACTTGAGTGAGTGTTTCCTTTCTCGTGTTAGGGAATTTTTCAGCTATTATCTCTCCAAATATTTTCTCAGGGGCTTTCTCTCTCTCTCTTCTCCTTCTGGGACCCCTATAATGTGAATGTTCATGCATTTAACGTTGCCCCAGAGGTCTCTTAAATTGTCCTCATTTCCTTTCATTCTTTATTCTGTTCCATGGCATGATTTCTACCAATCTGTCTTCCAGCTCACTTACTCATTCTTCTGTCTCATTTATTCTATTAATTCCTTCTAGTGTATTTTTTCATTTCAGTTATTGTATTGTTCATATCTGTTTGTTTGTTCTTTAAATCTAGCTCTTTGTTAAACATATCTTCTCCGTCTGTGCCTCCATTCTTTTTCCAAGATCTATCATTACTATGGATTCTTTTTCAGGCAGATTGCCTATCTCTACTTTATTTAGCTGTGCTTCTGGAGTTTGAAACATATTTGTCTTCCATCTCATTTTGTCTTTCTGTGTTTGTTTGTTTGTGTTGTCCATTCTGCAAGATCATATTTCCACTTGCTTCTAGTGCCTGCCTCCTGGTGAGTGAGGTTGGTCCTGGGACTTGTGCAGGTTTCCTGGGGGGAGGGACTGATGCCTGCCCACTGGTGGGTGGAGCTAGGTCTTGTCCCTCTGGTGGGCAGGGCCATGTCAAGGATGTGTTTGGAGGCATCTGTGGGCTCAGGATGACTTTAGGCAGCCTGTCTGCTGATAGGTGGTGCTGTGTTCTCGCCCTGTTGGTTGTTTGGCCTGAGGTGTCCCAGCACCGGAGCCTATGGGCTGTTGGGTGGGGCCTGATCTTGGTACCAAAACTGTGACTTCCGGGAGAGCTCACACCAATGAATAGTCCCTTGGGCCTCTGCCACCAGTATCCTTGCCCCAACAGTGAGCCATATCTGACCCCCACATTCCCAGGAGACCCTCCAAGACCCTCAAGATAGATCTGGCTGGCCCAGGCTGTTACAGAGTCAGTCACTGCTTTGCCCTGGGTCCCAGTGCAGGTGAAACTTTGTGTGCACCCTCCAAGAGTGGAGTCTTTGTTTCCTTCAGTCCTGTGAAGCTTCTCCACTCAAGCCCCACTGGCCTTCAAAACCAAATGCTCTGGGGGCTCCTCCTCCCAATGCCAGACCCTCAGGCTAGGGAGCCTGATGTGGGGCTCAGAACTCTCACTCCTGTGGAAGAACCTACACCATATAATTACTTTCTAGTTTGTGGGTCACCCACCTAGTGAACATGGGATTTGATTATATCACGAAAGCACCAAAGCACCCCTCTTACCATCTCATTGTGGCTTCTTCTTTGTCTTTGGATGTAGAATGTTTTGTTTGGTAGGTTCCAGTCTTTTTTTTTTTTTTTTTACAATGGTTGTTCTGAAGTTAGTTGTTACTTTAGTGATTTTGTGAGAGGAGGTGAACTCAAGTCCTTATACTCCTCTATCTTGTCTCCTCCCCACTTGTCATAGATCTTGAAGCTTGCTGCTCAATGAAAAAGTAAATTCTCTCCCCTCCTCTTCCCGTCCAACTCAGTTACACTGGAGCAGTAAGGCCTCTGTTCCAAGATACTGAAAACACAAAACGGGTCAGTAAACACTGTTGAGTGAAATAAATTCACATAAGTCTCAATGTGTGCATAAATGCATCAGTGAGTGTCCCTAAGGATGGCAAAGCAAGGCTGTTCTTTGGGCTGAGCCTACCCTTATGATTGGCACCCATTCTGATGACCAGGTTTCTGCTATAATAGTAGTTTGATTGTCTGAGTAACACTCCAGGCCATGGGTGACCATGGTGGCAGGAGGATTTGGCCAAGAAAGCCAGAATTTGATGGGGTGTGTTCAACAGTTTCCCCATTGCTGAATAGAACCAAAATCAGATTATTGGCCATGTGAGGAGTCTACCTGAACTCTTGAGGAGAAGGGTCATTTGGGGCTCCCTGGTTTTCACCAGGTCTGTAAGAGACCTCCATCTAAAGATATTCATGTTCTCTGTGCAGATGTCTCCTAAATGGTTACTTCTAGGGAAATGTGAATTCTGAAGAAGAGACCTCATGAAGCGCCTTGGTTTGTGTCAAGCTGCCAGTTGTCAAGGTGGTCAGTTAAGACAACTTACTGCATAAGTAAAGCTGAGAGGCAAAGAAAAAGAACGGTGCTGATTCCTCTTTGTTCCATTTTGCCCCTCAGGGGAGGGAAGAAGCTAAGTGCTAGGAGTTGAAAAGTAGAGTCAGAGTGTGAAGTGGAGAAGATCATTGTAGTCAAGCCCCCCCCCCCCAGTGAGGAAAGTCTTGGTGGAGGTGCCTGAAAAATGTCTCAGTTAAGTCTCCAGAAAAGGAGACCCCCCCCCCCAGCTGGAGGCGTCTGGGCTGGGAATACAGATAAATACAGATGTATGAATGAGCTTGGATGGAGATGGAGGAATCAGAGAGGCCTGAGTCCTTGACTGCAACTCCCTTCAGGGACCTCAGTACACCAACTGTGCACTGAGGCTGGCGTGGACACAGCAGCCTCCCCTGTAGAACCTGCCAGGAAAAGCTTTGCAATTGCCTGTGGTCAGACTTGAAGGATCACAGGTAGGATTTTGGCCAGCATACACTGAGGAAAGAGGCAATAGGCATCCATACTAAAAACCACCCTCTCACCAAAAAAATATTAAACCATGCAGGCTACACAGAGATACTCCTATATAAAAATAGCCCTCCAAGACCACAGTAGATAATTGTTTCTCCTAAACACATACAGGAAGAGAAATATAAGTAAAGTGAAGAAGCAGAAAAACCACTCCCAATTAAGATATCAAGAGAATTCCTCTGAAAGAACAAACAATGAAACAGATTTCTTCACTCTAATAGACATAGAGTTCAAAAAATAGATAATAATAAAATTACTGAAGGAATTAAAAGTTATCAACAAAAATGCAGATAACTATACAAAGGAACTAGAAACTATAAGGAGGATCCAAGAAAAATGAGAAAACCCATTTGCGGAGATAAAAGCTGGACTAAATGCTATGAATAGCAGATGAATAATGCAGAAGAATGAATAAGTGATCTGGAAGATAGAATAATGGAAATCATCCAATTAGAACAGCAGATGGAAACTAAAAAAGAAAAGAAAAGAAAGAAAGAAATATAAGAGAGCTATGGGATAATACAAAGCAGGCCAATCTATGCATAATAGGGTCCCAGAAGAGAAAAGGGGATTGAAAATGTATTTGAAGAAATTATGGCTGAAAACTTCCCAAACCTAAAGAAGGAAACAGATATCCAGGTACAGGAAGAACAGAGGATCCCAAACAAGATAAACCCAAACCTACACTAAGACATTATAATTAAAATGGCAAAAGTTAAAGTGAGGATTCTAAAGGAAGAGAAAAATAAAGAGTTAATTACAAGGGAACCCCATAAGGCCACCAGCTGATTTCTCCAAAGAAACACTGCAGGTCAAAAGGGAGTGGTAAGGTATATTCAAAGTCCTGAAAGGGAAGAATCTTCAACCTAGAATACTCTACACAGCAAGATTATCATTTAATAGAAAGAGAGAGAAAGAATTTCTCAGACAAGCAAAAACTAAAAGAATACAGCAATACTAAACCTATCCTAAAGGAATTATTGAAAGGTCTCCTCTAAATAGAAAAGAAGTAAGAAGTTATAGGAAAGAGAAAATCACAATTGGAAAGTAAATCATTTAAATAAGCCAGTACACAGATTTTAAAAATAATAATAAAAAATTCTGTGAAAGTGATGATAGTAACAATGAACAGCAAAATCATGAACATGAAGATGTAAAAGAGGACATCAAAATCATAAGATAAAAGAGGACATCAAAATCATAAGATGTGGGGGAGGAGAGTAAGAAAATGTACACTGTTTTTTCTAGAATGTGTTTGAACCTATATGACTACCAATCTAAAGCAAGTAGATATAGAAAGAGATTAACATACTTGAAAAACAGCAACCACAAATCAAAAACATACAGTAGATTCACAAAAATCAAAAAGACGAGAATGTAAGCATAATACAAAGGAAAATCATCAAACCACAAAAGGAAAAACAAAAAGAAAAAGGGACAAAGAAGAAATACAAAATCAATGGGAAATCAAAGTTTAAAATGGCAATAAGTATATATCTATCAGTGGACTAAATGCTCCAATCAAAAGATACAGAATGGCAGATTGGATTAAATATATATATATATATACACAAGAGCCTACAATAAGCTGCCTACAAGAGACATATTTAGGTCAAAGGACACACAGATTGAAAGTGAAGGGATGAAAACATGACAAGAAAGCAGGGTTTGCAATACTCATATTGGACAAAATAGACTTTAAAACAAATGCTATAGAAAGATAAAGAAGAACACTATATAATGATAAAATGATCAATACAAAGAGAGGATTTTACACTCATCAACAAATATGCATCCAATATAAGAGCACCCAAATACATAAAATGGATACTAACAGACCTAAAGGGAGAAACTGACAAGAATACAATAATAGATGAATTTAACACCCCACTCACATCAACACATAGATCTTTGAGACAGAAAATCAATAAGGCAACAGAGATCCTAAATGATACAATAGAAGAGTTAGATTTAACTGATATTTTCAGGACATTACCTCCAAAAAAACCCCAAAATACACATTCTTTTCAAGTGCACGTGGAACATTCCCTAGGACTGACCACATACTAGGGCACAAATCAAACCTCAACAAATTTAAGAATATACAAAGTATTTCAAGCAACTCTTCTGACCACAACAGCATGAAACTAGAAATCAACCACAGAAAAAGAAACAAGAAACAATTACAGAGACTAAACAACACACTACTAAAAAAACAATGGGTCAAGGAGGGAATCAAAGAAGAAATATACAAATTCCTTAAGACAAATGACAATGAAAACACAACCATACAAAATCTATGGGATGCAGCAAAAACAGTTATTAGAAGTTCATAGCAATACAGGACTTCTTTATGAAACAAGAAAAATCTCAAACAACCTAATCCACCACCTAAAAGAGTTAGAAAAAGAACAAACAAAGCCTAAAGTCAGCAGAAGGAAGGAGATAATAAAGATTAGAGAGGAAATAGAGATTTTAAAAAACAAAACAATAGAAAAGTCAATAAAACCAAGAGCTGATTGAAAGGGTAAACAAAATTGACAAATCTCTGGCCAGGCTCACCAAGAAGAAAAGAGAGAAGACCCAAATAAATGAAGTAAGAAATGAAAAAGGAGAAATCACAACTGATACCGCAGAAATACAAAAAACCTTAAGAGAAAACTATGAACAATTATATGCCAACAAATTTGACAACCTAGAAGAAAAGGACAACTTTCTGGAAACATACAGCCACCAAAAACTGAATCAAGAAGAAATAGATAACTTGAACAGGTTGATCACTAGAAGTGAAATAGAATCAGTAATTTAAAAAAAATTTTTTTAACTCCATACAAACAAAAGTCCAGGACCAGATGGCATCAAATGTGAATCCTACCACACATACAAAGAAGAACTTATACCAATCCTTCTCAAACTCATTCAAAAGATTGAAGAAGGAACACTCCCAAAGACTTTCTATGAAGTCACCATCACCCTGATAACAAAACCAAAGACACTACCAAGAAAGAAAATTAAAGGGCATCACCTTTGATAAATATAGATGTAAAAATTGTCAACAAAATATTAGCAAACCTAATCCAACAACACATAAAAAAAGGTCATATACAACAGGAGGACTTTCAAGGTGGTGGAGAAGTAAGATGCAGAGATCACCTTCCTCCCCACAAATACAACAAAAATACCTCTATGTGTGGAACAACTCCTACAGAACACCTACTGGCTTCCCAAAAGGTAAGAAAATCCCCACATAACTGGGTAGGGCAAAAGAAAAAAGAAGAAAGAGTGACAAAAGAATAGGGATGGGACGTGCACCTCTGGGAAGGAGCTGTGAAGGAGGAAAAGTTTGGACACACTAGGAACCCATTCACTGGCAGAGATGGGGTGGGGGAGTGGTGGGGGAAGCTTTAGAGCCGGGGAGGAGAGCACAGCAACAGGGGTGCAGAGGACAAAGTGGAGAGATTCCCGCACAGAGGATCGGTGCCGACCAGCACTCACCAGCCCGAGAGGCTTGTCTGCTCACCTGCCGGGGCGGGAGGGGCTGCAAGCTGAGACTTGGGCTTTGGTCGGAGCGCAGGGAGAGGACTGGGATTGGCGGTGTGAACACAGCCTGCAGCGGGTTAGTGCACCACGGCTAGCCAGGAGGGAGTCCGAGAAAAGTCTGGACCTGCCTAAGAGTCAAGAGACCATTGTTTCAGGGTGCACGAGGAGAGGGGATTCAGAGCACCGCCTAAACGAGGTTCAGAGACAGGCGCAAGCCACAGCTATCAGAGCGGACACCAGAGATGGGCATGAGATGCTAAGGCTGCTACTGCAGCCACCAAGAAGCCTGTGTGCGAGTATAGGTAACTATCCACACCTCCCCTCCCAAGAGCCTGTTCAACCCACCAGTGCCAGGGTCCTGGGATCCAGGGGCAACTTCCCCAGGAGAACACACGGCATGCCTCAGGGTGTTGCAACGTCATGCCAGTCTCTGCCACTGCAGGCTCAGCCCACATTCCGTACCCCTCCATCCCCCCAGCCTGAGTGAGCCAGAGTCCCCGAATCAGCGGCTCCTTTAACCGCCTCCTGTCTGAGTGAAGAACAGACACCAGATGGTGACCTACATGCAGAGGCAGGGCCAAATCCAAAGCTGAACCCCAGGAGCTGTGCAAACAAAGAAGAGAAAGGAAAATTTCTCCATGCAGCCTCAGGAGCAGCAGATTAAATCTCCACAATCAACTTGATGTACCCTGCCTCTGTAGAATACCTGAATAGACAATGAATCATCCCAAAATGAATGCAGTGGACACTGGAAGCAACTGTAGACATGGGGAATGCTGTATGTGACTGACTAGTTTCTGATTTTTGTTTATCCTAGTATAGGTTTTAGTGCTTGTTATCATTGGTGGATTTGTTTACTGGTTTGGTTGCTGTCTTCCTTTCTTTTTTATTACTTTTTTGTATTTTTATTTTAATAGTTAAAATTATTTTTATTTTAATAACTTTATTTTATTCTTTCTTTTTTTCCACCCTTTTCTTCTGAGATGTGTGGCTGACAGGGTCTTGGTGCTCCAGCCAGGTGTCAGGTCAGAGCCTCTGAGGTGGGAGAACTGAGTTGAGGACATGGACAACAAGAGACCTCCTGGCCCCATGTAATATCAATCAGCAAGAGTTCTCCCAGAGATCTCCATCTCAATGCTATGACCCAGCTCCATTAATGACCAGCAAGCGCCAGTGCTGGACACCCCATACCAAACAACTAGCAAGACAGGACAAAACCCCATCCATTAGCAGAGAGGCTGCCTAAAATCATAGTGAGTTCACAGATCCCCCAAAGCACATCACCAGACATGGTCCTGCCCACCAGGAAGACAAGATTCAGCCTCACCCACCAGAACACAGGAACTGGGTCCCCTCCACCAGGAAGCCTACATAACCCATTGAACCACCCTTAGCCACTGGGGTCAGACACCAAAAACAATGGGAACTACGAACCTGCAGCCTGCGAAAAGGAGACTTCAAATGTAAGTTAAGCAAAATGGGAAGACAGAAATATGCAGCAGATGAAGGAGCAAGGTAAAAAGCCACCTGACCAAACAAATGAAGAGGAAATAGGCAGTCCTGAAAAGGAATTCAGAGTAATGATAGTAAAGATGACCCAAAATCTTGGAAATAGAATGGAGAAAATACAAGAAATGTTAAACAAGGACCTAGAAGAACTAAAGAGCAAATAAACAATGATGAACAACACAATAAATGAAATTAAAAATACTCTAGATGGGATCAATAGCAGAATAACTGAGGCAGAAGAATAGATAAGTGACCTGGAAGATAAAATAGTGAAAATAACTACTGCAGAGAAGAATAGGGAAAAAAGAAAGAAAAGAATTAAGGACAGTCACAGGACATCTGGGACAACATTAAATGCAACAACATTCAACTTATAAGGGTCCAAGAGGAAGAGAAAAAGAAAGGGACTGAGAGAATATTTGAAGAGATTATAGTTGAAAATTTCCCTAATATGGGAAAGGAAATAATCAAGTCCAGGAAGCACAGAGAGTTCCATACAGGATAAATGTAAGGAGAAACACGCTAAGACACATATTAATCAAACTATCAAAAATTAAATACAAAGAAAAAATATTAAAAGCAGCAAGGGAAGAGCAACAATTACCATACACAGAAATCCCCATAAGGTTAACAGCAGACCTTTCAGGAGATACTCTGCAAGTCAGAAGGGAGTAGCACGACATATTTAGAGTGATGAAAGGGAAAACCCTACAACCAAGATTACCCAGCAAGACCTCATTCAGATTCAATGGAGAAATTACAAACAAGCAAAAGCTAAGAGAATTCAGCACACCAAACCAGATTTACAACAAATGCTAAAGGAACTTCTCTAGGCAGACACACAAGAGAAGGAAAAGACCTACAATAACAAACCCCAAACAATTAAGAAAATGGGAATAGGAACATACATATTGATAATTACCTTAAATGTAAACGGATTTAATGCTCCCACCAAAAAACAGACTGGCTGAATGGATACAAAAACAAGACCCATATATATGCTGTCTACAAGAGACCCACTTCAGACCTAGAGACACATACAGACTGAAAGTAAGGGGATAGAAAAAGATATTCCATGCAAATGGAAACCAAAACAAAGCTGGAGTAGCAATTTTCATATCAGACAAAATAGACTTTAAAATAGAGACTATTAGAAGAGACAAAGAAGGACACTACATAATGATCAAGGAATCGATCCAAGAAGAAGATATAAACATTGTAAATATTTATGCACCCACATAGGACCACCTCAATACATAAGGCAAATACTAACATCCATAAAAGGGGAAATCGACAGTAAAACATTCATAGTAGAGGACTTTCACACCCCACTTTCACCAATGGACAGATCATCCAAAATGAAAATAAATAAAGAAACATAGGCTTTAATTATACTCTAATAAAGATGTAAAAAAAAAAAAGGAAACTGTAAAAAATACAAACACATGGAGACTAAGCAATACACTACTGAATAACCAAGAGATGACTGAAGAAATCAAAGAGGAAATCAAAAAATACCTAGAAACAAATGACAATGTAATACAATGACCCAAAGCCTACGGGATACAGCAAAAGCAGTTTTAAGAGGAAAGTTTATAGCAATACAATCCTACCTCAAGAAACAAGACGAATCTCAAATAAACAACCTAACCCTAAACCTAAAGCAATTAGAGAAAGAAAAAGAAAAAACCCAAAGTTGGCAAAAGGAAATAAATCATAAAAATCAGATCAGAAATAAATGAAAAAGAAATGAAGGAAACAATAGCAGATATCAATAGAACTAAAAGATGGTTCTTTGAGAAGATAAACAAAATTGATAAACCATTAGCCAGACTCACTCTTCAAAATCAAAAAAGGGAAAAGACTCATATCAACAGAATTAGAAATGAAAAAGGAGGAGTAAAAACTGACACTGCAGAAATATAGAGGGTCATGAGAGAATACTACAAGCAATTATATGCCAATAAAATTGACAACCTGGAAGAAATGGACAAATTCTTAGAAAAGCACAACCATCTGAGAGGGAACCAGGAAGAAATAGAAAATATAAACAGACCAATCACAAGCACTGAAATTGAAACTGTGATTAAAAATCTTCCAACAAACAAAAGCCCAGGACCAGATGGCTTCACAGACGAATTCTTTCAAACATTTACAGAAGAGCTAACACCTATACCTCTCAAACTCTTCCAAAATGTAGCAGAGGGAGGAATACTCCCAAACTCAGTCTACGAGGCCACCATCACCCTGATACCAAAACCAGACAAAGATGTCACACAAAAAAGAAAACTACAGGCCAATATCACTGATGAACATAGATGCAAAAATCCTCAGCAAAATAGTAGCAGACAGAATCCAACAACACATTAAAAGGATACACCATGATCAAGTGGGGTTTATCCCAGGAATGCAAGGATTCTTTAATATATGCAAATCAATCAATGTGAGACACCATATTAACAAATTGAAGGAGAAAAACCATATGATCAACTCAATAGATGCAGAAAAA
>NW_020174642.1:170529-245738 GCF_003031525.2 Neophocaena asiaeorientalis asiaeorientalis
TGGGGTTTATCCCAGGAATGCAAGGATTCTTTAATATATGCAAATCAATCAATGTGAGACACCATATTAACAAATTGAAGGAGAAAAAGCATATGATAAACTCAATAGATGCAGAAAAATCTTTTGAAAAATTTCAACACCCATTTATGATAAAAACCCTCCAGAAAGTAGGCATAGAGGGAATTTACCTCAATAAATAAAGGCCATATATGACAAACCCACAGCCAACATTGTTCTTAATGGTGAAAAACTGAAACCATTTCCAGTAAGGTCAGGAAGAAGACATGGCTGGCCACCCTCAGCAGTATTATTCAACAGAGTTTTGGAAGTTTTAGCCACAGCAATCAGAGAAGAAAAGGAAATAAAAGGAAGCCAAATCAGAAAAGAAGAAATAAAGCTGTCACTGTTAACACATGAAAGGATGCTCAACATCACCTATTATTAATGAGGTATCACCTCACACCTCTCAGAATGGCCATGATAAAAAAATCTACAAACAGTAACTGCTGGAGGGGGTGTTGAGAGCAGGGAACCCTCTTGCACTGTTGGTGGGAATGTAAATTGATACAGCCACTATGAAGAACAGTATGAAAGTTCCTTAAGAAACTAAAAATAGAACTACCAGCAGTCCCACTACTGGGCATATACCCTGAGAAAACCATAATTCAAAAAGAATCATGTACCACAGTGTTCATTGTAGCACTATTTACAATAGCCAGGATATGGAAGCAACCTAAGTGTCCACCAGCAGATGAATAGATAAAGAAGATGGGGCACATATATACAATGGAATATTACTCAGCCATAAAAAGAAATAAAATTCAGTTATTTGTAGTGAGGTGGAGACCTAGAGTCTGTCATTCAGAGTGAGGTAAGTCAGAAAGAGAAAAACAAATACTGTATGCTAACAAATATATATGGAATCTAAAAAAAAATTTAAATGGTTCTGAAGAACCTAGGAGCAGGTCAGGAATAAAGACACATATGCAGAGAATGGACTTGAGGACACGGGGAGGGGGAAGCATAAGCTGGGATGAAGTGAGAGAGTGGCATTGACATACATACTACCAATTGTAAAACAGATAACTGTGGGAAGCAGCCGTATAGTACAGGGAGGTCAGCTCCCTGCTTTGTGACCACCTAGACGGGAGGGATAGAGATGGTGGGAGGGAGAAGCAAGAGGGAGGGGATATGACAATATATGTATACATATAGCTAATTCACTTTGTTATACAGCAAAACCTAACACACCATTGTAAAGCAATTATACTCCAATAAAGAAAACCAAAAATAACAGATCATATACCTCACCAAGTTGGATTCATCCCAGGGTCTCAAGGATTGTTCACCATACACAAAATCAATTTGATACACCACATCAACAAAAGAAAAGACAATCTCATGATCATCTCAATGATGCAGAAAAAACATTTGATAAAATCACATCAATTCTATCAATCTGATAAAATTCAACATCCATTCATGATAAAAAAAAAACCCTGTGAGTGTGTAGAGAGGGAACATCTCAACATAATAAAAGCTATTTATAGAACCCATATCCAATATAATATACTACCGTGAAAAGCTGAAAGCCTTCCCACAAAGAACTGGAACAAGGATGCCCACTCTCACTACTTCTCTTCAACATAGTATTGGCAGTCCTAGCTACAGGAATCAGACAAGAAAAAGAAATAAAATGTATTGAAATTGGCAGGGAAGAGGTAAAATTGTCATTATATGCAGATGACCTGATATTATATGTAGAAAACCCTAAAGATTCCCTAAAAACTACTAGAACTGATAAATTGAGCAAGGTAACAGGATACAAGATTAACATACAGAAATTGGTTGTGTTTCTTTACACGAACAATGAAATATCAGAAAGGGAATATAAGCCAAAACTCCCTTTTAAAAATTACATCCCCCCAAAATAAAATACTTAGGAATAAACCTCACCAAGGAGGTGAAAGACTTATATGCTGAGAACTACAAAACATTAAAAAAGGAAACTGAAGACAATTCAAAGAAATGGAAAGATATCCCATGCTCTTAGATTAGAAGAAATAATATTGTTAAAATGGCCATACTACCCAAAGCAATTTATAGATTTAATGCAATCCCTATCAAATTACCCATGACATTTTGCATAGAACTAGAACAAATAATCCTAAAATTATATGAACCCATAAAAGACCCAGAATTGCCAAAGCAATCCTGAGGAAAAAGAACAAAGCAGGAGGCATAACCCTCTCAGACTTCGGACAATACTACCAAGCTACAGTAATCAAAACAGCATAGTATTGGCACAAAAACAGACATATGGATCAATGGAACAGAATAGAGAGCCCAGAAATAAACCCACACACCTATGGACAATTAACCTTCAACAAAGGAGGGAAGAATATACATGGGGAAAAGACAGTCTCTTCAGCAAGTGGTGTTGGGAAAGTTAGATAGCCACATGTAAATCAATGAAGTTAGAACACACCCTCACATCATACACAAAAATAAACTCAAAATGGCTTAAAGACTTAAATATAAGACACCATAAAACTCCTAGAAGAGAACATAGGCAAGATATTCTCTGACATAAATTGTACCAATGTTTTCTTAGGTCTGTCTCCTCAGGCAATAGAAATGAACAAATGGGACCTAATCAAACTTACAAGCTTTTGCACAGCAAAGGAAACCATAAACAAAACGAAAAGACAACTTATGGAGTGGGAGAAAATATTTGCAAATGATGCAACTGACACGGGCTTAATTTCCAAAATATACAAACAGCTCATACAATTCAATAACAAAGAAACAAACAACCCAATCAAAAAATGAGCAGAAGACCTAAATATTTAGATATTTCTCCAAAGAAGACAAACAGGTGGCCAATAGGCACATGATAAAATGCTCTTAATCACTAATTATTAGAGAAATGAAAATGAAAACTACAGCGAGGTACCATGTCACATCAGTCAGAATGGCCATCATTAAAAAGTCTACAAATAATAAATGCTGGAGAGGGTATGGAGAAAGCAGAAACCTCTTACACTTTTGGTGGGAATATAAATTGATGGACTCACTATGGAAACCAGTATGGAGTTTCCTCAAAAAACTAAAAATAGAATTGCCATATGATCTAGCAATCCCACTCCTGGCATATACCCCAAAAATCTATAGCTCAAAAAGGTACATGCGGGACTTCCCTGGGGAACAGTGGTTAAGAATCTGCCTGCCAATGCACAGGACATGGGTCCAAGCTCTGGTCTGGGAACATCCCACATGCCATGGAGCAGCTAAGCCCATGCGCCACAACTACTGAGCCTGTGCTCTAGAGCCCACGTGCCTAGAGCCCGTGCTCTGCAACAAGAGAAGCCACCACAATGAGAAGCCCGCACACCACAACAAAGTAGCCCCCGCTCGCCACAACTAGAGAAAGCCTGCGTGCAGCAATGAAGACCCAATGCAGCCAAAAATAAAAAATGAATAAATTTATAATAATAAAAAAAGGTAAATGCACTCCTATGTTTGTAGCAGCACTATTTACAATAGCCAAGACATGGAAACAACCTAAATGTCCATCAACAGATGAATGGATAAAGAAGTTGTGGTATATACACACACACACACACACACACACACACACACACAGTGGAATATTACTCAGCCTTTAAAAAGAATGGAATAATGCCATCTGCAGAAACATGGATGGACCTAGAGATAATCATACTAAGCGAAGTTAGAAAGAGAGACATATACCATATAATATCACTTATATGTGGAATTTAAAATACAACACAAATGAACATGTCTATGAAACAGAAACAGACTCACAGACATAGAGAACAGACTTGTGATGCCAAGGGAGATGGGGGGGTGGGGGAGGAATGGATTGGGAGTTTGGGGTTAGCAGATGCAAACTATTATACATAGGATGGATAAACAACAAGGTCCTACTGTATAGCACAGGGAACAATATTCAATATCCTCTGATAAACCATAATGGAAAAAGTATATATATATATATATAACTGGATCACTTTGCTGTACAGCATAAATTAACACATTTGTAAATCAACTGTACTTCAATAATTTTTTTTTTAAAAAGAAATCTTGGTCTAGAGGGAAACAGGTTGCTTTGCTGGGGACTTGTAGTGTTTATAGACCTGTGTGGTTCCACTGTGAGATGTAACAAGAGGATGAAGCCAGGTAAGGTGGCCAGTGACTGTGAAACCCATTGATGTCACCCAGATCCTCCCTTCACCTGGGATGTGACTTTACCAGTATGCCCACTTCTAAAGGTTATTACTGGTATCATCTGTGTGTGTTTGTGTGTGTGTGTGTTCGCGTGTGATTGCAAAACATCTGATTAAATAAATTTAACAAGGGAGCAAGCATACATAGTTTGTGGGACTCAACAAATGTTAAAGTTGGTCCTCAGTAATGATATTTGTCTGCTTAGGCTGCCATAATACAATATCATAGACTGGGTGGTTTAAACAACAGAAATTCATTTCTCACAATTTTGGAGGTTGGGGAGTCCAAGATCAAGGTGCTGGTGAGGTAGGTTTCATTTGGAGGCCCTCTTCTCTTGGCTTGTAGATGGTTGTCTTTTTGCTGTGTTCTCGCATGGCACAGAGAAAAAGAGACAGAGCTATGGTCTCTCTTCCTTTCTTATAAGGACACTAATCCTATCAAATTAGGATCCCATTCTTATAACACACTTAACCTTAATTACCTCCTAAAGACCCTATCTCCAAATACAGTTACATTGGGGGTTAGGGCTTCAACATATCAATGTGGCAGGGGACACAACTTAGTCCATACAATAATATTTATATCAGCTCATCTTTCTCAAATCTCAAAATGATTTTTCATGTTTAACTTGAGCACTGCTAACACTAAAATCTCCCTGCTCAGCTGGAGTTGAGCCAACCAAGAAACAATGGCAAGCTACTTTCAGAAATACCTTCACATCCTTGGGGTGATCATGCTGAACCTTAGCCCCAGAAAACGTAGGTCTTACCTACTCTAAAAAATGCTTCCTTTTGCAAAGGAAGAATAAAGTCTTTCCAGAGTTTTTAAGGATTTTCTGGTGGGCTATATAACCACAAAACTACCCCTCACAGTGAGATTAAATTCTCACTCTACTTCATCAAGGATGCAAACCTTACTGAAAGTACAGTGACCATGCAGGGCTGGAACAAATGCCACATATTTCAACAAGTTCTCCCTTCACCCTGAAAGTAACTAACGCAGGGCTTGTGGCCACCATTGACCTTTTGTGCTCAAGGTAAGGTCTTGGTGAATCTGGAAAACTGCCAGGCCACTGCCCTTCTGTACTCAGGGCTTATGTCTTCATTCCAAAAGCATTTACATTAAAGTATCTGAGCGCTTCCATTTAATGAAATATTTACAAACATCAAGCTCTCCTGGTTCTTGAACCCAGCTCAATGCAGCAAAGCTTTATCTTCCTTGGGGGTTAGAACAGAGTCAGTGCCTAGGTGTTCCTTGACCATACAGCTTTGTCTACTTTCTGGAAAAGTTATGTGCTTCTAGTGCTTCAAATGCCACAGTTTACTGCATTTTTCCTGAAAGGTGACTTAAACATCCATAAGGAACTGTCAGGAGAGAGTAAACTAGTCCCTTTTAGAAAAATAATAATGGATTTCGTAGGAGAAACTCAGGAAAGAATGAATTAGCCTGAAAAAAACCCAATAAAAATAGAAGACCCCTGGGCTGCCCTGGTGGTGCAGTGGTTGAGAGTCTGCCTGCCGATGCAGGGGACACGGGTTCGTGCCCTGGTCCCGGAAGATCCCACATGCCGCGGAGCGGCTGGGCCCATGAACCATGGCCGCTGAGCCTGCTGCGTCCGGAGCCTGGTGCTCCGCAGCGGGAGAGGCCACAGCAGTGAGAGGCCCGCGTACCACACACACACACACACAAAAAAAATAGAAGACCCTACTTTAGCTCGGTGGGTAAAATTTCTCTACTTCTATGTCATTAACTATCATACTATGAATAATTTTACCTGTTAAATGTAGATCACCTAGCTGGGGCTTTACTATACCCCACATAAAGAGGTTGTTTTTTCATAAGTGAGGACTTTGGTGTTGGAAATTCGTTGAATATTACCTAATGAAATTGTTCATTGATGTAAGTAACTGAAATTATCAGAAAAATCAAATAAAATATGTTCAAGTCCACTTTCTTACAAACTTATAAAAGGTTGCTAACAAAGTAATTTTTAAATTTCTGTCAGTGTTTTTTCCAGATGCCATTCATCCTGAAATTAATGGAAAAAATCATCTTTCAGTCTACAAGTACAGGAATTACTTTCCACAGGTAATTTCATATTTCTTAATATCACTTCATATTAAGCTTTGGAAACCTATAAATTTGATGTCTGGAGTTCTTCCCTGACACTTCAATTGAGCCCACATTACCACTGGTAGGTGGTATAGGGCTTACTTTTACATTTATAGCCTTAAGTTGTTGAAGATTATTTGGCCGATGGAAAGAGAGAGAAAGAGTCTTTTAAATAACCCTGAGGGACTTCCCTGGTGGCACAGTGGATAAGACTCCACGCTCCCAATGCAGGTGTCCTGGGTTCAACCCCTGGTCAGGGAAATAGATCCCACATGCATGCTGCAACTAAGAGTTCACATGCCACAACAAAGGAGCCCACATGCCACAACTAAGGAGCCTGCCTGCTGCAACTAAGACCTGGTGCAACCAAATAAATTAATTAAATATTTTTAAAAGCCCTGGGAAAAACTTAAATTACTAAGGTCACCTTAAATCTTCAAGTTTACAAAATTTGAAAATCCATAAGACATTAAAAAAACACACAAAAAAATGAATAAAATTAAATTAAATAAATAAGTAACCCTGAGCATCTACAGTGGACGAGGTATGAGCAGTCTTTACCCAAGTGTAATGATTAAACCACTCAGATAAGCAGAAACATGATTTCACTCATTTCTCTTTAACTGAATCATCTAGGCTCCTGAGAGCTCATTTCTCTTTGGCAGTTGAAACACCTAATCTTGCCACTCAAGGTAAACTCCATCACTGCCATTTTTAAATGTAGCAATTTAAGATTTAAAGTCTGTCCTCACAAGCCTTTTCCCCAGCCCCTTTCTCCCTGGCAGTGGTTTCGAATAGTGGGTGGTTTACATTGTACCTGTGTCAGTTGGAAGAGGCAACTATAGACAGCATCCACAGCTGACTTCCTCCGACCCAACTCCAAGTCTCTAGGTGCATTAGTTCTGTCCTAGAATGCCCCAGCCCACCTTGGATAGAGCCAGGGGGCAGACGCAAAAAGGCATTAGGCAACTCTCAGTGGCTTTTTCCTGCTCCACACATACAGGGAGTTCTAGACTCTGGGGCTCTCTCAGCTCATCCCCTGGGCACCACAGCTGGCTAGCTCAGATGCCACGTTGGACATTCTTGGGATATGAGAAAGAAAATATAGTGAATAAGGCTGGAGAGAGGCATCTCCAACAACTACCAGCATCCAAATCATATATACTCTCTCTCTGAATCTCCACTTCACACCAGCTGGGTGAACTTTACTCCTTTTATTGAAATATAATTTACCTATAGTACAACATAGAGTGCGTACAGTTTGATTAGTTTTAACAAATGCATACACCTGTGTAACGTGTACACTTGTCAACATATAGAATATTCTATCACCCAGAAATTCTTCTTATGCCCTTCCCAGTCAATCCCCACCCCACCCCCAGGCAGGCACTCGTGATTTCTATCATCGAAGATTAGTTTTGTGTGTTCTGGAATTTCATGTGACTGAAATCATGCAGTACATACTCTTTGGGGTCTGGCTTCATTTACTCAACATCATGTTTTTGAGATTCATTCATGTTGTTTTGTGTGTCAGTAGTTTGTTCCATTTTATTGTATTTTATGAATAGTGTGCCATTTGTTAATCCAGCTACCGAATGAACATTTGGGTTATTTTCAGGGTGGGTTTTTTGTTGTTGCTGTTATTATGAATAAAGCTGCTATGAACTTTCACATACAAGTCTTTTTTGGACATATATTTTCATTTCTCCTGGGGAAATATCCACCTGTAAAATCGCTGGATCATGGGGTAGATGTATGCTTCACTTAATTAGAAACTGACAAATTAACTCAAAATGGGTTAAAAATTAACCCGAAATGGATTAAATACTTAAATGTAAGACCTGAAGTCATAAAACTCTTAGAAAAAAAGCTTCTTGACATCAGTCTTGGCAATGATTTTTATGGTTATGAGATTCAGAGTACAAGCCACAAAAGCAAAAATAAGCAAGTAGGACTACATCAAACTAAAAAGCTTCTACATAGTGAAAGAAACAATCAAAAAAATGAAAAGGCAACCTACAGAATGGGAGAAAATACACAAGCCACATATTTGATAAGATGTTAATATCCAAAATATGTAAGAAATACATACAACTCAATAGACAAAAAATAAATAATCCAATTAGAAAATGGGCAAAGGACTTGGACATTTTTCCAAAGAAAATATTCAAATGGCCAACAGGTATATGAAATGGTACTCGGCAACACTAATCAGGGAAATCAAAACCAGAATGAGATTATCACCTCATACCTATTAGAATTGTTATTATCAAAAATATAAGAGATAACAAGTGCTGGGAAGGGTGTGGAGAAAAGAGAACCCTTGTGCACTGTTGGTGGGATTGTATACTGGTATGGGCCACTACAGAAAACAGTACAGAGGGTCCTCAAAAAACTGAAAAATAGAAAAAATTTTTTATAGAAACACCATATGATCCATCATTTCCACTTCTGGTTATATATCCAAAGGAAATGAAATCACTATCTCAGAGAGATAAATGCACCCTCACTTTATTGCAGCATTATTTACAATAGCCAATTGAAACAACCTAAGTGTCCATCAATGGATGAATGAAGAAAATTTGATATACATATACAATGGAATATTAGTCAGCCATAATAAAAGAAGGAAGTCTTGCCATTTGTGACACTATGGATGAACTTCAAGGGTATTATGCTAAGTGAAATAAGTCAGACAGAGGAAGACAAATAATGTATGATTTCACTCTTATGTGGAATCTAGAAAAACCAAACTCATAGAAACAGAAGAGACTGGTGGTTGCTGGGGGGGGGGGGGGGGGAAAAGGGGGGGGGGTGTGGAAATGAGTGAAGGTGGTGGAAGATAAATTCTAGGTTTGTAAAGTTCAGCATGGTGACTATAGTTAACAACACATCACTGTATATTTGAAAGTTGCTAAGAGAGTAGATTTAAAAGTTCTTATCACACACACAAAAAATTGTGACTATGTGAGGTGATAGATGTGTTAACACTATTATAGTAATCATTTTGCAATATAGACATATCAAATCATTACACTGTACATCTTAAACTTATACAAAGGTACACGTCAATTATATCTCAGTGACGCTAGGAAGGGAAAGCAACTGTTTATGCTTTTTGGAGGGAATACTGCTCTTGGTCATCTCACATCTCCCCCTTTTCTATTGTTTATGATATAAACTCTATGTTCTCTGTCCTCCAGGCAATGGCTACTTTAAAGCCTCACATACTTTTCTCTATCAAGATGTCTGGGCATTACAAACCTATAATGCTGTGGCTTTCAGACTATGGACTCTACCAAGAATTTTTAAAGCCTGTGTTACAACTAAAAGCCAAGAATTTGAGTGTTTGTTCACATTGTGTTCTTTTGGGTCCTTCCTTTCCTGACAGCCTACAGTTTGTGGATTAGTTTAAATGATAAAAGAACTTCATTGTCAAAAGGAGTAAAAAGAAGAAAAAACACATGGGATCATATTTTCAAATGTTATCTAGTAATTTGGGGCATTCGACAATGCCCAATAAACCTGCCAAACTAGTTTATTCCAATGGTTTGATAACAGCCAATGGCCAGCAGAGGAGAAATAAGTTGACTTTGGCTGGGGACATTTTATTTACCACTCCTGTGGTAGCCAAACAAGGACATAAGAGAATGATATAAGTTACAGAGCTATTAGGGTTTTATTTTATTAGGGTTTTATATTAACAACAAAATATTCTTTTAAAACATTTTGGTGGTATATATACTAGTCAGATACAGAAGTTCCCAAAGATGTATGCCTTCCAATAGTCATGCCCTTGTGCAGTGCTTGCCCCTTGAATCTATGCTGGGCCCAACTTGCTTAATAAGCACTAGAATACAGTGGTGGCAACACTGGGCCAGTTCTGGGTCTAAGCTTTAAGAAGGCCTAGAACCTCTGCTTTTTTGCTATTAGAAGCCCTGAGAATTCATGTAAGACATACAGCTGTCCTACTGGAAGATGATCCAGAGATGACACAAAGAGAGAGGGAGGTCATGGAGAAGAGCCCAGAAGTCTAGCTGACAGTGAGAACTGAGGCCCCAGATATATGACCAGCGTCAAGCCAGCCAAGCTGAACCACCAGACCAGCGAGTGAAGAAGCCATATGGAATGGCCCAGCTCCAGCAGACATCACATGGAGAGAGATGAGCTGTCCCCACAGTGTCCTTTCTAAATTCCTGACTCTCAGAACAGCAAGCAAATAAAATGGTTGTTATTTGAAGCCACCAGGCTTAGTAAGAGGTTAGCTATGTAGTGATAGATATGGTCTCATGGGGAGTTCCTAATAATCAGTTAATTGAGGAAGAAAACTTTTAGGCCTGATTTATAGATGGTTCTGCAGGATATTCTGCCATTACCCCAAAATAGACAACTGCAGCACCACAGCCCCACTCTGGAGTGGCCCTAAAGGGCAACAGTGAAGTAAAATCCTCCCAGTAGACAGAATTTCAAGCAAGGACAGATGGCCAGACATAGAGATCTACACTGACTCACGGGCAGTAAGCTTATGGACAAAGACTTAGGAGAAACACATGATTAGAGAAAAAAAGTCATGATAAAATAGGTCTTGGGAAGAGGTATATGGACTGAGCTCTCTGAATGGGCCCAGTGTGAGGATGTTTGGATTTTATGTGAATGGTCATTAAAGAGCCAACTGAACAGAGGAGGATAATCAGGGATACAAGATGACCTATTCTGTAGATGTCTATGGGGCTCTTTTCCAAGACACCCCAGCCGTTGCCCCAAAGCCTCTTTAACCAAATGGCCATGGTGACAGGGACGGAGATTATACACGGGGTAACACTGGTCTGACCCAGCCACTGCTGACTGTTCAGTCTGCCAGCAGCAGAGCCCAACACAGAATCTCTGATACAGAATCGTTCCCTGGGAGAACCATCCAGTCATCCACAGGCATCATGGAAGGGGCAGTGCTCTGTTCTCACTGAAAGAGATACTTGCTCTACGTATGAATTTGCCTTTTCTGCCCACAATGCTTCTGACAAAAATCAATATTTATAGACCCAGAGAATGCCTCATTATTTATCATCGTATTCCACAGAGCCTAGTTATCAACTTGGGAATTATATCACATCCAACAAAGTGTGACAACGAGCTCACGTATATGGAAGTCACTAGTCACTCCCGATCAGTCACTGGTCTGATAGAACAATTGAATTGCATTTTGATAACTCAGTTATGGCACCAGCTGGGGGAAGAAAACTTTATGAGCATGAAGTTATAACTGGCTGTATCATTGTTAAATAACTGTAACAACGAAAGAAAGTTTGGGTCATCCTGCCAGGCAAAGACCATGACCAGCCAGAATGGGCAGAGGAAGAAGGAAATTAAAAACCAGGTAGGTCCACCTGAGTAGTTATAGCAACAAGAACTGCAGTCATTTTAAGCATTGTTCTTCTTACTTTGGTATGAATATTTGTGCATATATTAACCAATTATCTTTCTTTTATTCCCCCTCTCCCATCACCCTAATATCTATCATCAGACATTTCAATAGTTGGTTAGTCTTTTATCTCAGTATTTAAGTTACAAGATATCAAAGGAACAGCATGGTGCAGCTCGAAAACAAATAACATCACCTGGAGATGGATTAAGTGACTGCTGAGACTTTGTATTTTTGGGGGGAAATAGGGGTAGCATGTTTTAGGTTGTTTGAGGGATCGTTGCATCATGTTAGAAAGTTAAATATGGGTTAAGAGGGTGTGTATGGATGCCAAGTTGATAGGGCGTGGAATGTGCTGCCTTTATACTACGTCAACTTGTCTACGAGCTTTAAGAGTCCCTGAATCCCCTCCCAGGAAATGTAAGATTTGGAAGACAAAGTGAACAGTATCCATTATTCTTTGAAGATCACCATAGTTAGATGCAATAAAGGATAGAGGCAGAAGTGCTGGCAGGTTCCAGCTTCTATCCTTGCTCTTCCCTCCTCTGTATCCAACTCTTCTTAACTGCCAGCCCTGATGACTGTGATGGTGAATGTTACGTGTCACCCCAGAGGGTGTTTTTTTTGGATGTGATTAACATTTAAATCAGTGAACACTGGGTAAAGCAGATTGCCTTCTAGAATGTGGGTGGGCCTCATCCAAACAGTTGAAGGCCTGAACAAAACAAAAAGACTGGCCTTCTGCAGCAAGAGGCAATTCTCCAGCAGACTGTCTTAGGACCGGGACTGCACTGTCAGCTCTCTTGAGTCGCAAGCCTGCTGGCACACACTGCAGAATTTTTTTTTTTTTTTTTTTGCGGTACACAGGCCTCTCACTGTTGTGGCCTCTCCCGTTGCGGAGCACAGGCTCCAGATGCACAGGCTCAGTGGCCATGGCTCACGGGCCCAGCCGCTCCACGGCATGTGGGATCTTCCTGGACCGGGGCACGAACCCGTGTCCCCTGCATCGGCAGGCAGACTCTCAACCACTGCGCCACCAGGGAAGCCCCACACACTGCAGATTTTTTACTTCCCAGTCTCCATAATCATGTGAGCCAATTCTTTATAATAAACCTTTCTATATATACACATATACATATATATGTATACATACATGTACATACGTAAATATTGTATATATATGTATATATAATAAATCTATATATAAATACAAAACAGATTTTTGACTTCCCAGTCTCCATAATCATGTGAGCCAATTCCTTATAATAAACCTTTCTATATATACACATATACATATATATGTATACATACATGCACATACGTAAATATTGTATATATATGTATATATAATAAATCTATATATAAATACAAATATATATATATATGTATTTACTCCTGCATTGGTTCTGTTTCTTTGGAGAACCCTGACTAATACACTGACCCACTGACCAACAGCCAGGTGCAGAGGTGACAGCCTTCCTTAGACGCCTCCACCAGGCCCCCTTCCCAGGCAATGTCCCTGCCTTCTCATATTCTTTGTGAGCCCTGCACTGGTCCACTTGTGCTAGTGCTTCAGAAAGCCTGGTTAATGATGTTTCTCTGATCCCTCAGCTCCTCTTTTCAAACCCTTACCTCTCCAGCTTCTTCCATAATTGTGTAAGGCCTTACTCCTATAATAAATCTTATTCTATAAAACACATGATGACTCTACTTTCCTTATTTTACCGTGAATGATACAATATAATGCAAAAGAAAACGTGCTAACATTCTCAGCAGAGACAGCAAAGCATTAATACTGTTAAACAGTTCTCATTTCTTGTCTCATTTGCTCATTCATTCGTGCCTTCATTCATTTAGGAAATCTTCAATACAGGCCAGGTGCTGTTCTATGAGAGCAGACTTGAAATACCCAGAGGGCTGTGATGTGGAGCTCCTCAGGATCTAGAACTCTGGAAAATCGCCAAGAGAAGCTTTCTGTTCAATACAGAGAACTTCCTGACAATTAAAGCTGCCTATAGATGGAACTGCCTCTCCATTCTAAGGTAGTGAGGGTCTAGGTATCCCAGAAACTAACTAGCGATTTACTTAGCCAGGGATGTTTCAGAAGATATTAGCCCATCAATCAGCAGTGTTTAAACTACATTTTCACCAGATGTACTTTCAAATTTTATATTCTATGATTCCGTTATATTATATACCATTTGTAAGATTCTATATGCTATCCGTATTGAGGTGACTATGAGATATAATAGGATTATGATAGGCTCAGAATAACACCACAGGGTAAAAGAACTAGTGTTTATTGCATACTCTATATACTCGGGCAATAATATATTATACACCATTTGTAAGATTCTATATGCTATCCGTATTGAGGTGACTATGAGATATAATAGGATTACGATAGGCTCAGAATAACACCACAGGGGAAAAGAACTAGTGTTTATTGCATACTCTATATACTCGGGCAATTTTCATTGGTTATTTCATAATCCTCCCAAAACTCCAAGAGATAAGTTTTTTATCCCCACTGTGTGGATAAATACACTGAGATTCAGCATGCTATAGTGACTTGCCAAACCTCTCAGTTCCCAAGCAGAAGAGATTGTAATCTGTCTGCCCCCAGAGTCCATGTTTTTTCTTTCATGCTGTACAAGGTTCAGCATTAGTATGTGCAAATTAATAAGATTATCAATTATAAACAAAGGCATCATTTTCAGGTATATTCTTAATGAATGAAAATTTTTATATCTCAGAACACATATTATTCAATGTATTAAACTAGTAACACGGCATCATTTATCGAATGTTTTGTATGTTCCAATCACTCCAAAGTCCTTTACTTTCTTATTTAATCCTCACAATAACCCTGCTGATGGAGTTATTATTTAACCTCATTTGACAGATGAGAACAATGAAAATCATAGAGTCTGAGAAACGTGTCCAAAGTCAACCAGCTACCAGGAAGAGGCAAGGCTGGATTTCAAATTCTATTCTGATGTTGAAGGCCATTCATCCATGTTCTGGGTTCCCTGGTTTAATTTCTCCCATGGCTTGGGGCCAATGGGTAAATTTTGTTTACTGTATTTTCCAAGATGACTTGTTCCTCCTGGTACATGTTCCAAAGTTATTTCCTTCACCCCCTAGTTGCCTCCCTAAACAGCTTCTTGTTTATTTCTATGCCAATTTCTACTTTCAGCCTCATTTAAATATTTGGAAGACTCACCCCATCAAGGCATTTCAATATGAGGAATTGGTTGAATAAAAAGAAATCTTTTAGAATACTTAAATTGCAATGAATGACACAACTACAATTCAGTGCAATGTAGGTGTTTTAATACATTTCTTTTACTTTGCCCAACCAAGCACTCATAACTACATGATTTTGCTTCTAGGTATGATTCAAATCCACAGAGGATTTCATTTTGCCTTTCAACTATAGCTGACAATTGCTACCCGAGATGTTTAAGACAACCAGGTATATAAATAGCTTCATCTATAGTTAAGGGGAAAATGATTGTATATTTGTAATACGGACCTTGGGATAGACACAGTCTAGTTTGCTATTTGCACCACTTACCAACACCAGCTCCAAAGCAGAAAAATAAAATGGAAGAGAATTGCTTTGCAGCTCATTACAGGGAAAGGAAGACTACATTAGTACATACGATTCATATAAAAAGAGAAACATACACACAAACACACAGAGAAGGAAGCTAACATTTATTAAGGGCTTAATATATACCAAGAGCTTCACATATCTTACAAAAATCCCTATGAAATATTATTTCCTATTCCTAATTTCTTAATTTCATATTATAAAGGAAAGAAGTCACCCCCCCTCCAAAAAAATAAAAATAAACAAACTCAACTTGATAAATCCTTCCACCTCAGAAGTCCAGGCTTTTCTCAATAATGCATTAACTCTGTGTACAAACTTCTCTTAGAAACTCGGAACTTGTTATACAAGATGTCATTTACCTTTTTGTGCTTCAGGATGAAAATAAAGTCATGAGTCAGAGTCATCGCAGCCTCTTCTGATCGTCCCTCTGCTCTAGTGTTTATTACCCAGTTTATAAGCACCCTCATGTTTAAGCCTTGACAAATTTGTTCAGAAACCCTAAAGTCTACGATGAAAGTGAAAAGACAAAACTGTCCTCCCATTTGAAACATTAGAGAACTACTAGCTGTCTCGAGATGATAGCTGTCATTGCTGGCAACCCAAACCTCATCTCACTGATTTGGGGAACAATTCCTTGCCTTTCCTCCTCCCTCGGGATAGAGATCATCTAGGGCTGATGGTTTTGACAAAGCCGTTTATCATTCAAGGTGTCCTTCCCTCCTCTGACCAATGGGAGATAAACCAAGGCCAGGTTTTCCCCATTCCTACCCAAGATTCAGAGTTTGTGCAGAGAGATTCAAAGAGAGAAAACAACTGGAAAACAATTGGATTCATCCCAAACATGGCCCACAGACACTACCCATCATTTCTCCAACTCTGTCCAGCTTCTTGTCCTGCTTATGGCTTATTTATTCATACTTTCCTTCAGTTCTATGGGCAACTCATATCCTTTCGATACATTTCTCTATTTTCCCTTTATTAGGTACAATGAGTTTCTGTCACCAGCAACCTGAGTCCCTGGAATGATAAACCATAACATGTCCAAGCCTTGACATATTATGTGGAGTCACAGTCACACATTCTCGTGTCACTGCTAACATTGGGCTGCACGGTCCTTCTCTCCTGGATGCCTGTGACTCCTTTCACATGTGTTTGCAGGATGTGCTCTTCCCTTATCCATTTGCCATCATCAGATAATCCCAACTAAAATGGTCATGACTCACAATGGCTCAAATTGTATCATCTACTAGAAGAGATTTTAATTCAGTAGGAAATCCAAGAGAACTAGAAAATGTTGCAGACACAGAAAAGTGAGATTCTAATAGTGGGATCACACGTACACTAAGTAAAATATCTACAGTAGATTGTTCTATAAAGTTCTAGCACAATCTATAACAACTACTGGGATTTCCCTGGTGGTCCAGTGGTAAAGAATCCACCTACCAAAACTAACACACCATGGTAAAACAATTATACTCCAATAAAAATGTTAAAAAATAATAATAACTAAAAAAGAATCCACCTACCAATGCAGGGGACACAGGTTCCATTCCTGCTCGGGGAACTAAGATCCCACATGCCACGGGGCAACTAAGTCCGTGCGCCACAACTACTGAGCTCACGCACCTCAGTGAGAGAGCCCGGGTGTCACGAACTACAGAGCCCACGCACCCTGGAACCCGTGTGCCACAGCTAGAGAGAAGCCCATGCCGCAATGAAGAGCCCGTGCACCACAATGAAAGATCCCACATGCCTCAATGAAGGTCTCACATACTGCAATTAAGACCCAACCCAACCAAATTAATTAATTAATTATTTTAAAAATAGTCTAAAAAAAAATTACTGTTCTGTCATCTGAACAGTGTCATCCAGGACCTCTGCTCCAGAATATCTCCATGGTTTATGAAATCTCACACTTACAGAATCTCTCTGTGTAGATTCTTAATTAACCAGTTACTGAATATTGTACCTAAGACCATGACAATTTATACTCAGTCACTTCCACACTCAGATTTATTGGGGTTTAATTCAAATTTTTCAAAAGAAAAATCTAGGGCTTCCCTGGTGGCGCAGTGGTTGAGAGCCTGCCTGCCAATGCAGGGGACACAGGTTCGAGCCCTGGTCTGGGAAGATCCCACATGCCGCAGTGCAACTAGGCCTGTGAGCCACAACTACTGAGCCTGCACGTCTGGAGCCTGTGCTCCGCAGCAAGAGAGGCCGAGACAGTGAGAGGCCCGCGCACCACGATGAAGAGTGGCCCCGCTCGCCACAACTAAAGAAAGCCCACGCACAGAAACGAAGACCCAACACGGCCAAAAATAAATATATTTTAAAAAGAAAAATCTAATATTAAAAATATATACATCATGTACCCTCTCAGCACGAGGAGCAGGTGTTACCGCAGACTATTTATTCAGAGTAGATTCCTGAGATCTGAGTCCACCTGCATTACCTCCTGCTGCTGGTTTTTGTCTTTGCTCGTGAATAGTGAGATCACAGTAAACTACCGCAATCCTCACCACCTTGCAGATGTTTCATTATTCAATTAATATCTGTTCATTTAATCTGCAGGTGAATAAAGGGCCAGAGACAGCTGTATTTCTTCAGGGGCTTCCAATTCAAAAGGATTAAGAGCATATCCATGTCCTAAGCTTCCCCGATTTCTCAGCATAATCATTTTTTTTTACTCCATCTTAAGTATTTCAGCTATAGAACTATCCTATGAATAGTCATATTTTCAGAAAGACTCAAATCAGACAAGACGACTTGCATTTGCAGAGTCAGGTCAAAACAGTTTAGGATCAGGACCCTAAACACTACAGATTCTTGCTTTTCTGCCTGTGAACACACACATCCTCCTCTCTGCTCAGTTATACTTTTCCATCCTTTGAGCACAGGTCATTCCCTTCCTCTGTGAAAGGTTCTGTGACCCACCGACCTCCTGATACATCCCCCTGCTGGGGTCCATTTATCCTCTGAAATTTCAGGAGTCCCTTGAGGCACTTAGCAGAGCTGGCCACACACACCCTGACCTCTACGGGGAGCCCAAGTCTCCTCTCCTCCCATTTAGACCCTGGTAAGGTCCAAGGCTGTAAGATCCTTAACATCTTACAGAAAACCCAAACGAACTTTTCGGCCAACTCATAATAAAGCACTGAGGCACATTTGGGTCACAGAGCTGATTAGGGCACAGGAGGGAAATGTTTTGCTGGAGGAATAACGACGAGGTGAATGGACTGCTTTTAAAAGCATTTCCCTCCCGTGTTTGCGGTGGGAGCTCGTAAGCGTTCTGTGCAACCTTGACCTGCCTCTAGCTTTTGTCCACATTTGTAAGACACAGGGAGCTCTTGGGCATGTTCATTCCAGAGGCTCAGGGGGAAATCCTGTTTCCTTGTCTTTCGCAGCTCCCAGAAAGGTGGCCTTCATTTGTTGACTCACGGGCCCTTCTTCCATCTTCAAAGCCAGCAGAATAGCATCATCAAATCTCTCAGACTCTGATATTGCTGCTTCCCTCTCATGAGGACATTTGTGATTGCATTTACGGGCCACCTGAGTAATCCGAGATAATCTTCCCATCACAGGGCCCTCAACGACATCACATCTACAAAGCCCCTCATGCCATGTAAGGTTACGTAGTCACAGCTTTCAGGGATTCAGACGTAGATATTTCAGGAGACCATTATTCTACTTACCAGCCCCAACCCCTGGCATACACACACACACACACACACACACACACGAGTGGCTACGTAGCCATATCAGACATTTGTGAAGGACCCCAGTGCTGAGATGGAGGGTTTTTAGATAGAGTATTTAGCATTTCCCCCACTAGAGAGGCAATGAGAGAGCAAAGGAAAGCCAGCACTACCCCCAACTTCCAGGGAAGAATAGCAAGAGTGGATCTGTCTTCACTTCAGAGCAGCAGCTCTCAGCAATGGCCAGCCTCCTCATGGCCTCTTACACTAGGACTACAACTGCAAAGTTCATTGCCAGCTGAAAGCGATGAATCAAATCATTATCTATGTGTGATAGAAGTTTATGTGAACCCTTTTGTAAAGAAAATAATGACTCTCCCATTTAATCTTTTGGGCAAATATGAATGTGAATGAATGTACATACAAGGGATTACTTAAAATTGAGTGCACCCACGTTTATTTTATTAAGATTAGCATTCTGAATCCCGCTCAGAAAGCTACTGCCCCCATGATTCCTTAGGGCATTAGCCCCAAAGATGAAGAAGCATTGGGACTCCTCCCCCGAAAAACTACTCTCTATGATCTTATTTGAAACAAAAGAAAAGGGACAGAGGAGAACAAAGGAGGCAAGAAGAACAGAGAGGAGAGGCTAGGAGAGAAGAGAAAGACAACAGAGTAACGTTTTCTTGGCAGGGTGCCCTAGGAAACAAACAGGCAACATCTGCGGCCTGTTTACTTGGGGAGTGCAATGTGTTGGAAGCCAGAATGAGGGGGAAAGGATAGCAGAGTAGAAAGTATAGCAAATAGAAGGTAGACCCTTACCCATAAAGTACATTCTGCCCACTCGCATGGACTGTCTCCAGATGCTGCCTGGAAAGTGGGACCCAAGAACCAAATGGGGGAGGGAAGGAGAACAATTTATCTGCAGGCTCATTCCTGTCTCCTGCCTCTTTTTGGTCCAAGTTCCCCCAAGTTGTGTGACCTGGCCCCTCTGAGCAGCCACTAGGGAGCCAGTTCTAACACCCTAGTTATGGCCCTTCGTCTCAGTTCTGAAGTGGTAGACTCAGAACAGAGTAGTGCCCTATGAGTCTGGTCTTGGCCAGCTCCAAAGCCAAAACCACTGACCCTCTGTCTCTAGAGCCACCTTTGCAGGACAGACTTGGGTAGGGGCTCGGAACCTCAAAGCTTCCTGGCCTAACTCTTTAGTGACTGCATTCAGGGCCTCAGCAAACTATTTCAGACAACTCTTCCCCAGGAAAACTAGGCTGTACCTCCACCTTGTCCCTTCTTGGCCACAGGCCGTCTCTGCATCCCTTGAGCCCTGGACCCGCCCTGGCTCTTGCTTCCATGAGCACAATGGCAGTCACAATAGCTATGCTGCATAGCCGTGGCCGAAGTGAGCCAGGGGCTTCGAGGCCAGCCAGCAGCTACCCAGAGAGCGCTTACCACAGAGGAAGTTGTAGTCTGAGACATATTGAAAAGAAAAATAAAGATATAACACAAGGGAATCTGAAGCTTAGCAAATCAGAAAGACATGTAAAATTGGACTTGATACAAACTCTAAATACATGATAATTTTTACATAATACCAAATTATGATGTGGAGACAGCACTTTGGGATTTCAGTGGAAGGAAAAATCCCTCAAGATCAAGGACTGGGAACGGCATCAGAAAAGAAACAGTTCTCAGGCTGAGCCAGGACGGAGAGATTATAATAATAACAACCAGCATTCTGATATTCCCATGAATGTGCCAGGCACCATCCTAGCCTCTTTCTATAAAATATTCCATTTAATCTACCACTGTGTCCAGGGGAGATAATCACCGTTACCTTATTACACAAGTAAGGAAGCTGACACACAGTTAGTGAAGGTCATTCAAAGTAGCAGAAAGCCGAATCATATGGGAGAGTAGAGGGATCATTAAGGAGACAAGAAAAAGAGTTTTTTAAGAGGTAGGTAACTCCCAGACCTAGGAGGGTGTTCAGAGCCAGGTTGCAGAGTTGGGCTGTTATTCGGTAGCTTTGAGGCGAGCAGGGAGAGAGCCGCTGAGGGACGACATATGTACACGTTTCCAGAAGATAATCCTGTGACGATGATGAGAAGGGAGGCGGAGGCAACAGAGAAACAGATTATGAGATTCCTGCGGTCCACGTGGAAGGGGCACTGGCGGGTTTGATAACTTTCACTTAGGCAACAAGATGGTGGGAAGAGTGAACCACGGCCCTGAGTTTCTTCTGGGAGCACCGCACAGACGATGCCACTGAAGGGAAACTAATTCCGCATTCACCCATCTGACCTGACTGTGCACACCCAGGACCATGCAAAGCTCTCACCATGGGACCTCACTCACCCAAATGCTGCAGACTAAGCGTGAAGCTTTCCATCCACTGTGACGAAGGGGCTGATTCCCAGTGATGGAGGGTGCACGAGAGACCTGCATCAGCCCCGCCTTGTTACCCACCATCCTTTCTAGTCACAGAGTAACATCACGTGGCACTTCAATTTTTTAAGGAGCGCCTAGAGCTTTCCAGGTGCTCTTGCTAATTACCGCAGAACCCCTGGGAGCTGGGAGAAGCAGGAGAGTGATGATGCCAAAGTCAGTGCAGGTGGGCCAAGCACTAAGTGGCTGAATGAAAATAAAATGCACGTGACCTGCTCCCCAGCAATGGGGCCTTACGTGCCCTGGTGTAAACACGTGAGCTGTGAATTATCTTTCATTCGGTGAAATGAGCACTTCTCAGGAAATGGTGACCAGCCAGAGATGGGAGAAAATTAAATTTACTATAAATGAAACATGCAACTCTACATGCAGCAGATTTATGAGCTTTGCGTCCTTACAGGGACGTAAGTTTCCCTGGAGACACTGATGAGGTTATCATCCATGGTTTCGCATTGTCTGTCTTTTAATGCAATGGGTGATTGAATGGGGATCCTGAGAGTCATCTTGGGACCACAGGGGAACATGGGGCTGAGATCAACCAGCACAGAAAAGAGATGAGCTGGGATGAGAGAAAACTAGGTCAAGTCCTGAGACAAACTTGCAGCCCCTGAATCCAGCTTATCTACCCTTGAGCTTTCCAGTGAAGTGAGGTAAACATGTCCTTTTTTCATTAGTTTGAGTTGATTAACTTTCTTTCACTTACAACTAACAAATTCTGGGCTCAAAACACCCTGGACCCCAAGAACATAACTGATAAGTTTTCATGAGAACACTCTGAAAGCCAATATTAATTTGACTAATAATGCCTATCATTTGTGGCTTTAAAATTAGACCAAGAAAAAGTGAAAGAACAAATCAAAACCTTCATTTTACTTGTGGTACAGTTTTCTATGACTTCACCCCAGTTCTGACTACTAAGGCACTGAGTTATCCCGTCTTTCTGGCTCGAAGTCAGTGATTACATTTGACTCCTATCAGCATCTCTAAACCCTTCTTCTGGCCTTCAGGGAGATGCTGTACAAAATAATCGATTTGTTGACATGAAAGAGAGCAGAATGTACTGAACATGAGGTTAACTAGGTAAGGACATTGCCTCACGTCCTGCTGGAAGCAGTGGCCAATTCACATTCCTCTTCCCTGGAGGCAGCATCTGTAAAGGCTGCAGGCACGGGTACTAATGACGTTTGAGATTTACATAGCACTTTCTTGTTTACAAATGCTTTTTCATCTACTTTCTCATTCCATATCCCCAGTAGTAGGCTGGGACAGAATGACACCCTGCCTTGTTACAGATGAGGAAACTGAGGCTCAGAAAAGTCAAAAGACCAAACAGCTCTTGTTCCAAAACAGGACTCAGTCCATTAAAACACAACTGGTGAATCTGACAATTGCCTTTTTTGCCTCAATAGGAGAACAGTGAAGCTTTGCCTCTACTCAGCTAGCTCCCAAGTGGATTGAAAAAGGCCTGGGTAGCTTTCCCCTTTTTTTTTATTGCGGTTGACTACAGGTGTGGATGACAAGGGAAACAGGCTAGGGTATGATTCCGGAGCTGGGAAAGCCCTCTGTCCCCGACTCCCACCATCCCAGAAACTGGATCAAGAGAGCTTTTGATTTCATAATTAGAGATTAACTTTTGTAAAAACTGGATAACTGGGTAACACCAGGCAGTAACTCGTGATGACCATGAAAGACCCTCACAGCCTCCTTCCCCCCACCTCCACACAGACTCCCCTGCAGCCCCCTGCCTCACTCCTCCATTACCCTCTCCCACCTGCCCCCAGTTAAAACCTTCCTACGAGCAGATTTGCATGAGTAAGGAAGGGAATATCAACTGTAGGACCCCGGGGATTTGAAGTGTCTGAGCTATGGGTGAGGGTTGGCGAAAAGAAGGAATGAGTCGGGTACCCCGTACTGCACGGGCCGCCATCTAGCCACCATCTTATTTAATGCTGACTCAGCTTCTTAATGGAAGGCATCCCTCTCTCACTTTGTAATTGAGGGAATCAAAGCCCTTAGATAAGGTAAAATAAATTACCCAAAGCCACACAACGAGGTTCAAAACCAGGTCTAACTTCAGAGCCCATGTTCAGTCGGCCAGACCATGGTGCCCCAAACACACACCCAGCTCTCTCACCTTACCCCAGGAACTGGGGAAAGGGTCAAGAGAGTTCCCAAATACAAATGTCCCTTCTTCAGATTTGCTTCCTCCAGTCAGAAACTCAGTGATCGATTTGTATCCATTTCCAATCGCCCCAAAGCCAGAATCTCTAAATTATGATCCGTCAAGAAATGAACTCCAGTTGGTCCTTTCTGTTTGGCTGGGAGCACCGTTAAATCTAACCCAATTCAAAGGAAAGGACAGAATACATTAAATGTTACACCAGAAAGCAGCATGAAAAGTGTCATCTCTGGAAGAAATCAGTGTGTTTCAGCAACATCTCAGAGCTTTTGCATGTGCCTTGTCAGATGTACTCACCTTTTTCATTGAAGCACCTGTGTTCAGTCGCGTCCTTCAAAGCCTCAGGCTTTCAAGTGGAGTCATCAATCTTACATGGGCAGCATCCATCAGGTGGAGGTCAGCCCACGGGCACTGCAGAGCCTCCTAGTTAAGATGCCAAGAAAGAACACCATTTGCTTTCGAGGCAGGTTTGTGAAGCCTGGCTGAGGACGAGAGGTTGACACTTTCAAGTTAAGAATGTTGTGATAACCAATGTTCTGGAGCCGTCTGTAATGATGTCCCAAGTTCAAGTACAGCGCCATTGGAAACAAGGATCTCTGAGTGGGACAGGTGAGCACAGAAGCACACTTAGAGATTGAAGAGCCGCAAAATGGCATTTCAGCCTCATCCTAGGGGTGAAACTGGCAAAGGGAAAGGGGCTCTGAGCTGAGGGGCAGGTGGGAGTAAGGGTGGAAGGGGAAGGATCTTTCCTGAAGGGCACTGGTGAAAAGCAAGAAAGAACTCAGCATTGCAGAAGCCACTCGCCCAGAGACCATGGAAAACTGATCTGTAGCTCATAATCTTGTTTATGTGGACTTTTTAAATTTGCACTGTAAAATACTTCCATCACACGGAATAGAAAGAATGGCACACTGAGTAACTGGGGACCAATCACCGGGTTGATCTAATCCTAACCATCTTCCATGCTTGTTCCTCATCTTTTTTTAAGAGACAAGTCATCAGGTTGAAGTCCCCCTCACCCTCTCCCTCCTTTCTCTCCTTCCCCAGAAATAACCAATATTCTGAACGGTGATGGTCATTCCCATGCATGCTTTCAACTGTTATTACATGTAAATATAGTATTGCTTTGTTTTCAAACTCTATTTACAGCTTTGCCATTGCTATTTCCCTAAACTTTAGGTTTCTGAGATTTATCCACTTTTCACTGCTGTATTCTATTGGATAATAGACACATGTGTATTTATTCACTCATTTCTGCACAGTTAGATTGCTTTATTACTTTTTTTGTTTTTTACAAATGATGTTGCAGTAAACATTCTTATACACTTATCTTTCCATGTATCCACTGTGTACAGTTTCTAGGGAATATTCCCAGAAGCAGGGCTGATATTCAGCATGTTTTTAGCAAGAAACATACACCCACTGGGTACAGGAAGCCTCCATTCTGACTGGAGAAGGTGCAAATCCATATTGGTGGGTGCCTTGCCCTCTGGGATGTTAAGTACGTCAAATATCATCCATGTTTAGAAGTGGAATGGCTGAGTTGAGGACTACAGAATCTTTAAATTTGATAAATAGTGACAAATTTCCCTCTCAAGTTACTAGTGACTCAATCCTACCAATCATGACTGATAACTCCCATTTCTCCAGATCCTTATCCACACGTGGTATTATCTGTCTTTATTTTTTGCTCAACTGATGGTGCAAAATATTATCTCACTGTGGAATTCATTTGTGTATCCCTCATTCCTAGTGAGGTCGAACATCTTTTCATGTTGACTAGACATTTAGCTTTCACATTTAGTGAATCACCAATTTGAAATGTCCAGTTTTTGTTTTGAGTTTTTCCTCTTATTGATTTGTAAATCACACATAATAATCCTTCATCAGATACATATAATATATATTATATAGTATAATATATGTATTATAATTATATACAATATACTCTACATGTATAGTCACCTTTTCCATCTTGTTGCGTGGTTTTCAGCCTATAACACCCAGTGCATTGGTTCACCCCAGCTCTTGTTCACCCCAGCCATGACTGTTCTTCCTCTCTGAAGGGGTATCAGCAAAACAGCCACCACGGGAGACCCAAAAGTGTGACCTGTGACCTCTGAAACACATTCCTGCAGCAGCCTTCTCTTGGACTATTTGTTTAGAATTTACTCATATGTTGAGCTTCCCTTTCAACTTGATAGTGGATACTGTGAGGGCAGGAACTGGGGCCCAGGACAGTGTTTTTCACAGAAAAGAATACCCCTCACTCTTGTTGGTGGGTCATAAGTAGGAAGGAAGAAGCTGATCTCCTAAAAAGCATAGTTAAAAGTTGGTCAGTATAATCATTATTGTGGTGATAGCTGTCACTTATTAAACACAAACATACAAATTTAAATAATTTACTCTTCTCAACAATCCCACAAGGCAGGTGTTCTTTTTATCCTATTTTTTGAGATGAGAAAATGATGACCGAAAGAATTTTTAAAGCTTGCCCACCTAGATCGTAAATGGAAGGATTGGCACTGAAATCCAGGAAGCTGGGCTCCAAAGGTCTGCTCTTGTTCATTCATTTTATTGGTTCACCTTCCTTTTTCCCACTCCTGTCCAAATAAAGTCTTAGAGTACGGGCAAAAGGGTTTCCAGAACTAAGAGAAAAATAAACACAGATATTGTAATTACTGCTGGCCTGGGACCTATAACTTCTCACTCCAGCTTTGCTTCTTTATGGTTTTCTCCAAAGTCCCTGTTTCTGGCAGGGCAGAAAGCCTGGGGAAGCTGTAGGTTCTAGGCATTGTTGGCCTGGTGCTGTTATCCCTTGGAATTATATATATATAATTCCCATTAGTTCCATTTCTCTGAAGAACCCTGACTAATACAATTGGGATAGTAAATCAGAGTCAGATCATGTTGCCTCAGAGATTAAGACAGTAGGAATCCTAAAACTGCATTTGGAAAATCTAGCAGATAACATAATTCCACATGTACATTTGTGACTGGGACAGCTGAAACTTGACAGAGTAAGAGACTGGCTCAAGGTCACACAAGCAAAGGAAAATTTGTTTGCAACCCACCTGGTGGGCAGGCTCCCCTTGCTGGTTTGAAGGAAAAGCAGGGATAATATTGACGACAACAGAGGAAGATTGTCTCCCTCCTAACCCCTCATCCCCAGGACATTTCAGGTCCTTAAAAACTATGGAGTCCAAGACACAAGGACCAAGTCCATAGAAGGTCTCACCAACCAAGTTGGGGATGCAGCACCTCTGCAGACAGGCAACATTTCTTTGGCGCTCTAGGTCACCTCACACTTAAAGTAAATGATTAATTTTCCTCACGTCAAGGTAATTTAAAATAGAGGACGTTTGTATTTGCGACACACCTTTCCCACCTCCCAACATACACACACACACACACACACACTGGCCCCTTTATTTCTTGCACTCCAAAGTTCTTTTTAATATTTAATCAAATTTTTCTAATTGATAAAATCTGATTTTGATTGTTAAAACTCCCAACTGAAACCTTAAGTGGATACCTCTCTTGAATAACACAGGTGGAGATATGGAAGAGAAAAGAAGATAAAAACTGGGGTGAAAAAACTAAAAAAGAAATATTTTTTCTCAAATAATTTATTCGTAATCAGTTAAAAAAAGAAAAACCTAAATTTCCTGTGAATTCCTTAACAAAAGAACTTCTGGAAAGCTAAACTCCAGGCAGAAAATGAGTTTTACCTATCAAATGTCAGAATCTCAGGCTTCCCGATCTGACAATGGATTTTTCTAAACAACTCCCACCGTTGCCCTCTCTGGGGCCAGGACAGTGAAAAAAAGGAACACTGAACCTCAGCTACATGAATGTTCAACTGTTTACACACAAAAATGAAAGCTAGTAAAGGGGAAGGTTAAACGCCTTTGCCATTTGGTCCATTTACTCGGGGAGTTTGCCATTAGGCGGTACGCTGTACTCAGTAGGAAAGAGGTTCAGGGAATGTGACGAGCAGAAACATCACTCTCCTGCTATCGCATCCGATGCTGATTAAAATAATGGGAGAGGGATAAAAAAAAAGGGTGGATGGGGGAAGGGAAGGAAGAGACAAAAGAGAGAGAGAGAGAGTAAAAGGATAATTTTTGGTCAGAGCAATAGTCTTGAATTTGCCTTGGACCATAAAAATATTCATAGTGAAAAAGCGACCTCTTCTGGTCACATGAAGGAAATGCAAGAACTTCTCCCTCAGCGAAGTTCAAACTTCAAAGATGGGTGAATTACTATTGATACATTGAAAAAGAACTGCATTCACAGCTTAATAAATCTGCCATTGTGCACTGAAATAAACCCCATAAACTAGAAAACTCAACTCAGAGTCAGTGCCGGAGGATAATGTTTCAACAAACCCAGTGAGAAAGCAGACGTAGATATGACCTTGCTCACAATCTACCCTTCTCCAGAGAGATCTTCTCCCCCTGTTAAATTATGGAAAGCCAAGTCAAACTTATCCTCTTATGATAAAGGAACTTTTCCAAAATATAATTCAGGAGTAAAGACTACACTTACTGCTCCAAAGTAACAGAAGTGGCAGAACATATGAGTTCTCCATGAGGTCACGATGGCTCACTTGGGCTCCATTTGGAGCCAGTTAGACTTAGATTTGAAAGCTGGGTTTATATAAATAGGTAACTTTGAGCCAAGGCTTAACAGTCTGTTTTCCCAACTGTAAAATGGGCAGAGTAACACCTGTTCAGGGTTTGTTCTGACGACTCCAGGAGAGAGTTTGTGAAGCACTAGGCAGGTAGGAGAGGCTTGGCAAGGCTGGACCCCTTTCTGGGTGGGTATCACTGAGTACAATACAGCTATGATTAATTAAATTGTGCAGCCAACATTTGTGTATTAGCTCTTCTGTTTTTACATTTAGTCTTTTAAAACACTGAAGAGAAACATTTCTTTTATTGTGGTGAAGTATGGGTAGCACAAATCATTTTAACGACTTTGAAGTAGCATTAATTACATTCCCAATTTTGTGTCACCACCACCGCTATCTATTCCCAAAACTTTTTCATCACCCTAAACAGAAACTGTGTACCCAACAAACAGTCACTCCCCATTTCCCTCACAGCTTCCCGCTCTGGCACCCCTGGTAACCTCCAATCTACTTTCTGTCTCCGTGAAGTTGCCTATTCTAGATTTTTCATGTAAGTGGACTCATACAATATTTGACCTTTTGTGTCTGGCTTATTTCCCTTAGCATACTGTTTTCAAGGTTCACCCATTGTCATAGCATGTATTAAAACTGTTTTCCTGTACATGGGTGAATTATATTCCAGCCATAAATAATATTCTGGTAGGTACAGTCTGTTGATCCATTCATCTGTTGATGGACCCTTGGGCTTTTTCCACCTTTTGGCTATTGTGAATAATGCCACAATGAAGAATGATGTACAAGTATCCGTTTGAGTCCCTGTTTTCAATTATTTCAATTATTGTTCCAATTATTCAATACCTAAGGAGAAGAATTGCTGGGTCATGTGGTAATTCTATATTTAACTTTTTGAGAAACTGCTAAACTGTTTTCACAGCACCTGCACCATTTTACATTCTCACCCACAACATACAACTGTTTCAATCTACCCACATCCTTGCTTATTTTCTGTCCTTGATTATCACCATCGTAGCAGGTGTGAAGTAGTATCTTGTTATGATTCTGACTTGCATTTCCCAAATAAGTAAAGATGTTTAGCATCTTTTCATGCACTAATTGGCCATTTGTATATCTTTTTCGGAAAAATGTCTATTCAAGTCCTTTGTCCATTTTTTAATTGGGTTGTTTGTCTTTTTGTTGTGAAGTTGTAGGTGTTTTTATATTTTGGATAATAAACACTTATCGTATGTTATGATTTGCAAATAGTTTCTCCCATTCTGTAGGTTGTCTTTTCACTTTCTTAACTTGCAAAAAACAGTTGCTTTGTTGTAGATCAAGCAAAGACTCCAAGTAGAACTGAGGAGTTGGGAAGACCAGCACAGGAGTTTTGGAGCATAGGTGCTGCTGACCTGTACAGATTCTGGGTGGAAACAGAGCCCCATATGGAAGACAAGGAAGCCGATGTAGGAAATGGGAACTAAATAAGTAAACTGGTTATTTTTTCAAAATTCAAGAGACGGACTCAGTAATGGATTGGACGACAGAGACGTGACTAGCTGTCCAGCTTGATCAGTCCGATAGCAGGTGATGCCATCTACTGAGAAGAAACATAATAGAGGAAGACAAAGTGAGGCTGGATATAATCAATTCAGTTTGAGGAATGGCCTGAGGGACTTGTAAGTCTATAGCTCAAAAAGTTTCCAGATTGTCAGGCTCAGTGAGTGCCACCAACTGTCACCTGGGGTCCTTGTGTGTGGCCCCCAGGAGCTGTTCTAACTCACCATCCCCAGCTGATTCTCATCTCCAAGCCTTGTACCTCAGAAGTCGCTGTCTCCCATCCATGAACAATGCACCCCAGCTAAACCCCACTTAACCCAGTTACCGTGTTGTGTGAGCCTGGGAAATCCACGTCACCACTGGGGGCCTCAGTTCCTCGCCTGTAAAATGAGAGAAGTTAGAAAAGATGACTTCCAAGGGTCCTTCTTAGCCCACTCAGCTCTGGTTCCAAAGAGGAATACACGGCACTTCATTGATCTATCACCAGGGGGCACCAGATGTTACCAAGTCCAAGCTGGTACTGCTTGCCACACAACAGGCCAATAAATCGAGAGAGATGAGTTGCTGGGGCAAGGAATAGAGACTTAATTCCGAAAGCCAGCTAACCGAGAAGATGGTGGACTAGTGCCCCAAAGAACCATCTTTTCCAAGTTAGAATTCAGACTCTATTATACTAAAAGGGGAGAAGGTAAAGTCCTGGTTCTGATCAGCCTCCAGAGAGCATGTGTTAATTTATTTCCTGCAGCCATTCACAGGTGGATCTGGTCAGGATGTTTGCTGTGAGCTAAACAAAGGTATCTTAGCTTAATGCTCATTACCTGGGAGGCAGGGTGCCCAGAGATGGGTCATTATGTATAATTAAAGCTTATAGGCAACATCCCTTTCCTGATTAACTTGTAGCAAAAGCAAGCGAATGCAAAGGTTAAAGTTAAAGGAACAGACCTAAAATGGAGTTAGATTCGTTCTTCCCTATCACACGGAGAGCTGCCCTCGTGCAGGGCTGCAGTGGAAGGGCCCTCATCCAGCCAGAGGACCCACAGGATGCTGACGTAAAATGAGATTTGGAACACAATCCTTCCACACCCTGATTACTCAGTCAAAGCCATAGATCTGAAAAAAGTTGCTCAATAAACAGCACTGGCAGCCAACTTTCTATTATCTTTATAGTCTTTATCACTTTATTAAGGTGAAAAGCATTGTCTAGCTCTTCACTGCCGGAGTTTGAGTCAGTCAGACATATGAATTTTCAACGTAAATTAGATCCAATAATTTTCAATCCAATTATGTAACAGACAAGGAAAAAGGGACTAGGTTTCTTGTCTGTGGTTGACGTAGACCTGTAGCTCAAGGCTCTGCTGATACATCACAATCACCAGGATGCTTTTAAATTTACTGATGACCAGATCCCAACCCAGAGCGGCAGCAACCCCTTGCGAGGCCACAGCTCTCCCTTCAGCTGAGAGACGAACTTGGGACAGATTCCAGCTCCCTTGCTCTCCTCCCCCCACCTCACTCCCTCGAACTCACAGTCTCGTTGCTAAATCAAGTTCAGCTCCTCCCTGCGTCAACGGTGCAGAAGAAAAACTTGAGGCCATCTGGCAGGTCTCCAGCAGGGGGCAGTGGTGTACACATGGGACTTTCAAAGCTGCTTTGGTAAAGAGCTTTTAACGTGGCGGTTAATGCGGATTTAGTCCTATTATCATCCTTATTAACCAGATAAACCCATAAAGGAAATACCGTTGGAGGCTTTTAGAGGCCAGAACGTTCCGTCTGTTCTTTTTCAAAGAAGCAGGAACAGCGTCCTGATACCTATAATTCTAGCATTGTTATTACCGCCAATCAATGAATTTCTGGCTGGAATTGCGTGGATTTGCCAGTCTGTCCCTCTTAGTGGGGGTCTAATCCTGGTCATTAACACTTAACAGAATGGCTGCTGTGGTGCAAGTCACAATGTCCTTGAGACTTCTTTTCTCACCTCTAATTTAGCAACAAAGATATCTGCCCAATCCATCTCACAGGATTTTGTGAGGGTCACACCGAATAACATATAACAAGGTGCTTTGAAATCTATAAAAGGGATGCAAATGCCAGGTGAAACTACTTTAGAGGTGAGGGTCACTTCACAATGTTTCCTTTACAATTAGCCAAAAACATAAATAATCCAAACATCCAAAATTATCAAATTTGAGACCCTCAATTTTGCAGCAAGTATTTGAGGGTGCGTATGGTGTATCCACTCAAAAGAAATCTTTATAACCACCTAAAGGGATTGATATAGACACACTACTATATATAAAATAGATAACTAATAAGGACCTACTGTATAAATAATCCAAACATCCAAAATTATCAAATTTGAGACCCTCAATTTTGCAGCAAGTATTTGAGGGTGCGTATGGTGTATCCACTCAAAAGAAATCTTTATAACCACCTAAAGGGATTGATATAGACACACTACTATATATAAAATAGATAACTAATAAGGACCTACTGTATAGTACAGGGAAATCTATTCAATACTCTGTAATGACCTATATGGGAATAGAATCTAAAAAAGGGTGGATATATGTATATGTATAATGGACTCACTTTGCTGTACAGCAGAAACGTACACAACATTGTAAATCAACTACACTCCAATTTTTTTAAAGTATATTAGAAGGAAGCTTAGTGACACTATTAATAATGCACGGTAAGTGAAAAAAAATCAGACCACAGTATAATGTACAATATGATTCCCTTTAAATATGCATGTATTTACGTCTGTATATTAGCTAGATATATACATATACATATAAAAATGGCAGTGGGGAGATGGAAGATGATACCCAAAATGGTAGCAATGGTTATGTCTGGGCAACTAGATCCATTGCATGTGCCTTCTTGTGTCACTTTTCAGACTAAAGAGCAAGAAGTACGATAATGGGACAACGAAGTGAGTTTCCCCCCATTTAAATTTATTATTAATTTATAGTAGTATAAATAAACTGCATAAATTTGAACTTACATTCATTTACTACTTTTAAACAAACACAAAAAAGAATGATTCAAGTGACTGTACTTCAATGAGTGCAAGGGATTTTATATTTCACACCCTTGAAAATCATCACGTTGCATTTTGCTTCCCGATTCCTACTTCAGATATCGATCTCCTTTGCAGGAAGTGCTGGGGAAGGAAGAGAAAATGGCCTTCCATGAATGAAGTGTCATATGGACATGCGTGTACCAGGGGCATTTATTTCATGCGTTCATTTTGCCAGATTGTGAGCTCCTTGGGGCAGGAATTATGCTTATCCATATTATGTCCCCAATCTCTTGTATATAATAGGTGCTCAATAAATGCTAGTTAGATGTATGGTTTTTCAAATTACCAAGGTAAATTAAATCCAATAATTTTCAATCCAATTACAAGATAACAAGAAAAAGGATTAGGTTTCTTGCCTGTGGTTGATACAGACCTGTAGTTCAGGGCTCTACTGATGCATTAGAATCACCTGGGTGCTTCTAAATACACCAAAGTCAGTGCACGTAGCTCTATTCTTTTTAACTGCTGGTAAAATTCTTTAGCATGAATCGTTCATTTAACTTCTGTCTCTCTCTCTCTTTCTCTGTCTCTCTCTCTGTGCCATCTATCTATTTATTTGCTGCTACTATAAATCCTATAATACTTATACACGCCTCTTTGCTTAAGTGATAATATTAAACATTTATTTTCTAAAGTAAAGGTTAATGTAAAGAAACAAATTAGAAATAGGTTAGGGTCAATTAACTTACGACAAAACAGCCAAGAATATACAATGGGGAAGGGACAGTCTCTCCAATTAATGATGTTAGGAAAACTGGACAGCCACATGCAAGAGAGTAACACTGGACCACTATATTGTACCGTACACAAAAGTTAACTCAAGGTCAATTAAAGACTTGACTGTTAGGCCTGAAACCATAAAAATCCTAGAAGGAAACACAGGAGACAATGATTTTTTTTGGATTTGACACCAAAAGCAAAGGCTACAAAAGCAAAAATAAACAAGTAGGACCACATCAAAGTGAAAAGTTTCTGCACAGCAAAGGGTAACCATCAATAAAATGAAAAGACAGCCTATGGGATGGCAGAAAATACTTGCAAATTATATATCTGATAAACAGTTAACAACCCCAATATGTAAAGAACTCATACAACTCAATAGCAAAAAAAAAAAAATCTGATTAAAAAATGGGCAGAGGATCTGAATAGACATTTTTCCAAGGAAGACATATACACAGATGGCCAACAGGTACATGAAAAGGTGTTCAACATCACTAATCATCAGGGAAATGCAAATCAAAACCACAATGATAGATCACCTCACACCTGTTAGAATAGCTATTATCAGAAAAACAAGAAAAAACAAGTGTTGCCAACGACGAGGATAAAAGGGAAACCTTGTGCACTCTCGGTAGTAATGTAAATTAGTACAACCACTATAGAAAACAAAAACAATATAGAGGTTCCTCAAGAAATTAAAAAACAGAGTTACCATGTGATCCAGCAATCCCCCTTCCGGGTATTTATCTGAAGAATAAATTTTTTTGGATATGACACCAAAAGCAAAGGCTACAAAAGCAAAAATAAACAAGTGCGACCACATCAAAGTGAAAAGCTAACTCGAAAACACATATGCACCCCCCATATTCATTGTAGCATTATTTACAATAGCTAAGATATGGAAGCAACCTAAGTGTCCCACAATAGATGAATGGATAAAGGAGATGTGGTATATACATATACAATGAAATATTACTCAACTTTATAAAAAAGAATGAATTTTGCCATTTGCGCCAACATGGATGGACTTGGAGGGAATTATGCTAAGTCAGAAAGAGAAAGACAACTAGTGTATGACTTCACTTATATGTGGAATCTAAAAAGCAAACAAACAAGCTCATGGATCCCAGAAAACAGATTGGTGGTTACCAGAGGAAGAGTGGCGAATTGAACGAAATGGGTGAAGGGGTTAAAAAGTACAAACTCCCATCTATAAAACAAATGTCATGGGGATGTCATGTACAGCATGGGGACTATGGTTAATAATAGTGTATTATACATTTGACAGCTGCTAAGAGAATAAATCTTAAAAGTTTTCATCTCACACACACACAAATTGTAACTATGTGCAGTGGATGTTAACTGGAGTTACTGTGGTGAGCATTTTACAGTATATACAAATTCGGAATCACTACGTTTTATATCTGAAACTAATATAATGCAGCATGTCAATTATATCTAAAATTTAAGAGGTCCAAAAGTACTGTATCTTGGAACCAAAGGAATTGAGCTGCTATCAACACAAATGGAAAAAATGTTTTTTTTGTTGTTGTTACCAGCATTTATTAAATGTTTATGAGCCAAGCTCTTGCAAAAGAAAGAGAGAGACAGAGAGAAAGAGAGGGGAAGGAAGAAGGGAAGGAAGGAAGGGAGGGAGGGAGAGAGGGAGGTAAGGAGGGACAGAGAGACAGAGGAAAGAAAGAAAGAAAGAAAGAAAGAAAGCAAGAAAGAAAGAAAGAAAGAAAGAAAGAAAGAAAGAAAGAAAGAAAGAAAGAAAGAAAGAAAGAAAGAAAGAAAGAAAGAAAGAAAGAAAGAAAGAAAGAAAGGAAGAAGGAAAGAAAGGGAGGAGGAAGAAAGAGAGGGAGAGAGAAAGAAAGAAAAAAAGGAGAGAAAGAAAGAGGTTAGATATTATTACCTCTAGAATTAGTCCGTAATAGGTATATAATAGTTAATGTTGGGCTCACTCTTTTATTTTTGCAACTGGATGTGAAATTTAATCTTGGGGTAGTAGGAGTCCAGTGAGTGATACTTTTCAATTCTCTTTGCCTAAAGGTAACCTACCTGGGTTCAACATTTTTTGATCTGGCTTTGAGGGTCTTCCAATTCTGCATGTCTCCTCTGTTCTTTGGCTTTTAGGAAGTTCTCCCTGGGGCTACAAGTGGGTCATCCTTCTTTTTTTTTTTTTTTATAGTAAACACAGAAACAGAATCCCAAAAGCCAGATTCTGTGCTTCTTCATTTACTAATCTATCCCACCTTGCTATGGAGTTTAAATGAATGAACTGCATGGCTCCAGACTTTTCTATCACCAATGCCCTCCTAGTGTATTTTTTCTAACTGTGGTCACCTCAGAATTTAAAGGATTCCCTTTTGGCCGCCAAATCACACTTACTAATCATGCATTTAATTTTATAAGTATCACAGATAGGGAAATATATCCATCATTCTGATCAGCATGAGTGTACAAGGGTGATTGCACTGAGTTACTATGAGTCCAGTTCAAAGTGAAGAAATGTAATATTTGAGTTCATCTCAGATCCTTTTTGAAGGTTGATGTATCATTTCATTAAGCTTTTCCAAAGACTGAAAAAAAGCTCTGGGGCTCTCTACTACTCATATAAAATGAATAAAAGTAGGGATTTTACATAGCCTAGCATTTTAAAAAAATACACTGATACACTGATCCCAGCCCAGAGATTGTGATTCTCCTGGTCTGAGGTGAGTCCTGGCATTAGTATATTTTCTTTTTTTTTTGCTATTTTTTTTTGAATTTTACTTTATTTTTTTATACAGCAGGTTCTTATTAGTTATCCATTTTATACATATTAGTGTATATATGTCAATCCAAGTCTCCCAGTATATTTTCAAAGCTGCCTGGGGTTGAGTACCACAGATGGGTAAGATTTCCTGATTACATTTCTCCTGTTGCCACCAGAAGATGTCCGGCGTGCTCATTGAGCTATCATGTGCTTCCTCTCTGGAGGAAGGGCTGGCCTCTTCCAGGACTACAAGAAGCCCAGAGACACGGAGCAGCAGTGGGAGGCAGCTGGGAGGATGGGGGTGGGGACTTCCACTTGCCTGGTCCCTTCACTGTCTGTGCATCACTCACGGCTACTCCTTCGGAAAGAGCCAGGGATTCTCCACGTGTCCCTCCTCTTCAGAGCTGCCACATCCCGAGTTCAGTTACCAGATATTAGCAGTGAGGATGCGGAGTCAGTATCGATGGAATGATTCCCCACTTTATTGCTGTCCCCAAAAAATAAACCAGCATTTTTATAAATTTCAGTTGAAATTTCATTGAAGAAACAGGAAATAAAAATAACAAATATGGCAAGTTAAAAATCATGTATCACCTATAGGTGGAATTTTAAAAAATGATACAAATGAACTTATTTACAAAGCAGAAATAGACTCAAAGACATAGAAGACAAATTTATGGTAACCAAAGGTGATGGGCAGGGAGATAAATTAGGATTATGGGATTAACATATACACACTACTATATATAAAACAGGTAAACAACAAGGGCCTACTGTAGAGCATAGAGAACTCTACTCAATATGTTGAAATAACCTATAATGGAAAAGAATCTGAAAAAAAATATATATATATATGACTGGATCACTTTGCTGTACACCTGAAACTAACACAACATTGTAAATTAACTATACTTCAATTTTAAAAATTGGGAAATGGAAAAAAAAATCATGAAACTTCTATTTTAAACCCGTGTCAAGGTTCTGTTTTGACATTTTCATAGATCCTAATCTTTCCCTTAGCCCGTCTGTGACTCCATCTGAAACAATCCTGGGGAATTTCCTCTAGTTCTTGTTCTGGGGAGCTAAACTTAACTGCACTTTATATATTTATTTTTTTTTCAAATTGTGTACCATGGTTCATTATATCAATTTTTAAAAACTTTTTATTAGAGTATAGTTGATTTACAATGTTGTGTTAGTTTCAGGTGTTGACTGTACTTTAAACAGGTCAAACTCTCCACACGTTATGCACCTGCCAGGATTGATGGAAACTCCAGGTCCTTTAGAACTGGGTTCCTAATGTATAGTCTCCATCTAAGAAAGGATGGTGAAGAAGGTTCTTCAAAATCAGTTCCCTGTGTGGCTTTAGGATGACCTCTCTTGACCTTGGGGAGGTCACTCTCACCTTTCTCCAAAGTCCCCACGGCACTGATCCCTGAAAGTGCCAGCCTTTTGCTGGAGCTTGAAACCCTCTCCAAAGTTCTCCATTTGGTTGCTAGGATTGGCCGGGCACACATGCGGCTCAGCATCCGTACCCATCCCTTCCCACTACAGTGTCAGCTCCATGAGGTTAAGGATTTGGTTGTGTGCTTCCTTGACTCCTCCAGCACACAAAACAGTACCTGGGCCTTCACACACAGAGCAGGTGCTCACAAGTGATCCAGCAACCCCACTCCTGGGCACATATCTGGAAAAGACAAAAACTCTAATTCAAAAAGACACATGCACCCCAGCGTTCATAGCAGCACTATTTACAATAGCCAAGACATGGAAGCAACCTAAATGTCCATCAACAGAGGAATGGATAAAGAATATGTGAGATATATATATGGCTGAGTAATATTCCATTTTATATATATATATATAATGGAATATTACTCAGCCATAAAAAAGAATGAAATATTGCCATTTGCAGCAACATGGATGGATCTAGAGATTATCATACTAAGTGAAGTAAGTCAGGTAGAGAAAGACAAATGTTATATGATATCACTTACACGTGGAATCTAAAAAATAATACAAATGTATCTTTACAAAACAGAAACAGATTCACAGACTTAGAAAAAAACTATGGTTGCCAAAGGGGAAAGGGAGGAGGGAGGGATAAATTAGGAGTTTGGGATTAGCAGATACACACTCCTATAGATAAAACAGATAAACAACAAGGACCTACTATATAGCACAGGGAATTATATTCAATATCTTGTAATAACTATAATGGAAAATAATCTGAAAAAATATATATATATATATGTGAAACAAAATCACTTTGCTGTACTCCTGAAACTAGCACAATATTTTAAATCCACTATACTTAATTTCAAAAAAATCAATACATATTTGTTGAATAAATGAATTACTTGTCTGAGGCAAGCAGTGGAGTCTGGTCCCATGAGTCACTTTGTAGCCTTGATGGGTGTCATCCCTTCCCTTGGGCAGCCTAAGACCCATCAACCAATGGATAGACAAACTTGGAGTTATTCATGCAATAAAATCTAGCAACAAATGTACAGAATGTACTACTAGGACACACAGACGAATCTTACCAATTTCAGCTGAGTGAAGGAAGCCAGCCATAAGAGAATGCACGCTATCTGCTCCCATTTGTGTGAAGTTCAAAAGCAAGCAGAACTAATCAATTATGATGATCTCAGTAGTTAGTGTTTCTATAACAAAAGACCAGAGATTGGGTGGCTTAAACAATAGAAACTTATTTCTCACAGTTCTGGAGGCTAAGCCCAAGATCGAGGTGCCAGCAGATTCAGTGTCTGGTGAAGACCCCCTTCCCTGTTTGCAGAATGCCTCATTCTTGCTATGTCTTCACGTGGTGGAAATAATCTCTTCCGTGTCATTTGTAAGGGCACTAATCCCATTCATGAGGGCTCTGCCCTCACGATCTGATCATCTCCAGAGGCCCCACCTCCTAATACCATCCCAATGGGGACTGGGACTTCAACATATGATTGGGGCTGGGGGGCAGGGGGACACAAACATTTAGTCCCCAGCAATGACGGAAGTCGTAATAGTGGTGACCCAAGGAAGGGTGTGGGTTTTGACTGGAAGAGATACAGGGAACTTTACGGGACGCAGGAATTGTTCTATATCTTGCTCTGAGTAGTGGTAACATGGGGTAAACATACAAAAATCAAAGGTAGGGCTTCCCTGGTGGCACAGTGGTTGAGAGTCCACCAGCCGATGCAGGGTACACGGGTTCGTGTCCCGGTCCGGGAAGATCCCACATGCCGCGGAGCGGCTGGGCCCGTGAGCCATGGCCGCTGAGCCTGCGCGTCCGGAGCCTGTGCTCCGCAACGAGAGAGGCCACAACAGTGAGAGGCCCGCGTACCACAAAAAAACCCAAAAACAATAAAAATCAAAGGTATTCATTTATGTTGTGCACTTTGTATATCTGTTCTACCCCAATTTTTAAAAATTATTTATTTCTTTACTTTTGGCTGTATTGGGTCTTCGCTGGGTTGTGCGGGTTTCTCATTGCAGTGGCTTCTCTTGTTGCAGAGCACGGGCTCTAGGCTCGAGGGCTTTAGTAGTTGTGGCTCTCGGGCTCTAGAGTACAGGCTCAGTTGTAGCACACAGGCTTAGCTGCTCCCCAGCACGTGGGATCTTCCCGGACCAGGGCTCGAACCCGTGTCCCCTGCATTGTCAGGTGGATTCTTAACCACTGTGCCACCAGGGAAGCCCTACCTCAATTTTAAAATTCACTTTTAAAAACATCCCTCTCCCTCTCAGAAACGCCCTGTAAGTCTGTGTCTCTTATCTAGTTCTCAGTTAATAAAGCAGAACTGTTTGTCATTCTGAAGCCTAACAAAGGACCTGGCCTTTTCCAGTCTGACACGCCAGCTTCCTTTCTACCTCCCTAAGGGAATTTTATTTTTATAATGTCAAGATTTCTTACACATAATGTCCACTAAGGTACAGTAGGAACATTTCCTTGAAGAAAGTCATTACTGTTTATTTACTTATGAAAACAAGATCCAGGGCAGAGGCTCCCCCTCTTCAGCCCCACCACACAGTAGTGGCAGCCATGTGGTCGACTCCCAGGATTAGAGATATTGCTGGAGGGTGTAGGTCTTCAGAAGACAGCTCTCCATAAATAAAAACCAAACCAACTTCTTCAGTTTATTAAGAAAAATGAGCAGAAGAAAATAATTGTAATTTTAAAAAATATATCAACTAAAACATAATAATTTCAAGAACCATCAACTGATTGAAGATTTTGAAAAAAAAAATGATGGGGAAAGGAAGTATCAGTGAAACTATGGTAGGATTCCCAAATGTGTTCCTTATAAAAATCGAATCAATGATGTGATTTTAACTGAGAGAAATTGCACGTGCCCTGGATAAGATTTAGTAAGAAAAAGAAGGGAAAAAAAATGAAAAATAGTTTGTGGAATTCTATGCATATTTGTGTTTTAGATTTCTTTACATATTTAGAGTCATCTGAGTAACATAAAAATCAAGCAGAAAAAAAGATTTTAGTAAATTTTTCCTATCCTACCTAAGACAGATTGTGCAATGGGTTTTTATTCTTTTCTGATGTTAAAATCGGGGTGCATCAGACTCAGACATCCAACTACGAATTATTATTATTTTTTTTTTTTGCAGTACGCGGGCTTCTCACTGTTGTGGCCTCTCCCGTTGCGGAGCACAGGCTCCGGACGCACAGGCTCAGCGGCCATGGCTCACGGGCCCAGCCGCTCCGCGGCATGTGGGATCTTCCCGGACCGGGGCACGAACCTGCGTCCCCTGCATCGGCAGGCGGACTCTCAACCACTGCGTCACCAGGGAAGCCCAACTACGAATTATTGAGTACTATGGTAAGTGACATAGGACACATCCACTAATTGCTATTTTGATCAAAGCTTCCAAGTTTGTTTTAAAAATCATGTACATAAGTTAAATGCACTTGCAAGGCAGTTTTTCCATTTCTTTTAAGTTCTCTATAAAAACTTTCTTATTCTAATCATTTATATCACTGTTCAGTCTAGATTTACTTTTGCATATTTAATGGAGTGATGAATAACTTTACAAGTGAATACAAATCCCTAATAAGAATATTTTCCAGGGCTTCCCTGGTGGCGCAGTGGTTGGGAGTCCGCCTGCCGATTCAGGGGACGCGGGTTCGTGCCCCAGTCCGGGAGGATCCCACATGCCGCAGAGCGGCTGGGCCTGTGAGCCATAGCCGCTGAGCCTGCGTGTCCAGAACCTGTGCTCCACAGCAGGAGAGGCCATAGCAGTGAGAGGCCCGCGTACCGCAAAAAAAAAAAAAAAAAAAGAATATTTTCCAGATGTTTCCCAACAAAGACCGTCTTTCACTTGAAGGTTCCAAAGCAAACTTGGTACCAGGTTATAATCTCATTGATAAATTGAGATGTCCATGAGGTTGACTGAGGTCCTGGGTATGGGGTGGGAGGAAGTAGAAAGTGACCATTAATTGAGTCACATGATAAAGTAGGTATTGTTAACCCACATCTGAGGAGAGGAAACAGACTCAGAAGGGTTTGGTGCCTTGCCCAGGATCACACAGCTGGTAGACAAAATGTCAGGGTTCAGCACACAGGCATCCCGTGCCAAAGCCCATCACTTTCCATCCATTCAGCTTCCCTGATGCCCAATGGAGAGTGGAAAGTGAGAAAGCGTGGACTGCCCTCTAAAATACTCCCAATTTCTAGGGCAACAGTTTTCAATTTTTTCTCAGAAGCTCCCCCAAATACTTTTTTAAAACTATGTACCCTCTCTCGTTAACATCTAAATGTTTTCCATGATTAATTTAAATCATTTCAAAGGATGTCATTTCTGGCTGTGGTAGATTGTTGCAGTAATGGTCCCTAATGAGTCACACCTCCCTGGATCCATGCCTTTGGGCAGTTCTTTCCCAACCTGCCTCTGGGTTTGGTGACATGACTTGCTTTAGCCAATGGGACATAAGCAAATTTGAGCTAGGGAGAGGCTTGAAAATGGGATGTGCATTGGGGCTTGGTCCCCATGCTCTTTGGAACCCTGAGGCCACCACGTGTTACAGATTGAATGTTTGTGTTCCCCCCAGAATTTGTATGTTAAAGTCCTAACAACCAATGTGATGGTATTAGGAGGTGGGCCCTTTGAGAGGAGACAGAGTTTAGATTAGTTCATGAGGGTGGGACACTTATGAGGGGATTTGTGCCCTTAATAGAAGAGAGATAGATCTCTCTCCACACATGCTTGGAGGAAAGGCCATGTGAGGACACAGAGAGAAGGTAGCTGTCTACAAGCCAGGGCACGGGCTGTCATCAGGAATTCAATCTGCTGGGAACTTGATGTTGTATTTCCAGACTCCATAACTGTGAGAAATGAATGTCTGTTGTTTAAGCCACCCAGTCTATGATGTTTGTTACAGCAGCCCTAGCTGAATAAGATACTATGTAAAGAAGCCTATGCTAGCCACTGGTGGAAGAGAGGCCACATAGAACAGAAAGAAGCTATCTCATCTGAGGATCCCTAGACCCAGCAAGCTTCCAACTGACAGACATGAATGAGGCCATAGGATGTGAGACCATCCAGTCCCAGCTGAGCTGAGCCACCAGCTGACCTCAAAGTTCGACCAATCCAGTCAAGACCAGAACTGCCCACTGACCCACAGAATCATGAACATCAGAAATATTTGTTGTATGAAGTCACTAAACTTTAGGGTGGTTTGTTACATAGCAACTGATTCACTCATGTACTATAAAATTTGATGTTTTAAAACAAAACTATTATATCACTTTTAATGTATGTAACATAATCTAAATACTGTGACAATTTATGCCCATCATCCATTTAAAATATATATTTAAAAACTGAAAAATTTCACATCATTTCTTTTTCCTTTGAATTCAGTTTTTGAATCCCCTATTACCCTAACACACTACTTTACGATATCTACATAAGTTTATTTGTTAAAAGTTTTGGTATTTTCTATGACCATAAACCTCCAACTATTAAAAAATCACTTTTGGATTGAGTTATGATTATAATTATTATTGGTACATAATTGATCAATATGAAAATATAAATTAAAAATTATTAAATGTAAAAGGTAAAATTTCACTGAAGATGATATCTTCATGGCACAGAAATGTTCGGGTTTTTTCTCCAATTAGTTCATGTATCCATGAATGGCTCTCACTTTTAGCTAGATACAGATAGAATTTGGCATCAATTGTGTTTCTACTTTTCATTTTTATAGATACAAGCACAGAGAAACCTTGCTGGGGAGTGAAAGGAGTTATATTATGGTGGTTCCACTCGTTTCCTTGACCTCTTGAATTATATAACAAAAATAAGAGATATCATCGACAATTATTTTTACTGATTTCTCACCTGACAACTTAAGTCCTCGTTCAAAGTGACTGAAAGCAAATTTGAAACAACCTGATTTATAAAGGGACTAGCATCCTGGTTAGTAGTCATTGACTTTCTCAACATGTTATTTTTCTGTGTCTATTTGTTTGATGTCCCAGAGGTTTTCTCCCCCTACGTGTGATGTGGGAAAGATGAGAAGTCTCTTTCTTTTATAAAGTGGTAGAAATAAGACTGTGAAAGAGGAGGGAGGGAAGTTACACGTCCATCACAGGCACATTCCTAGGTGGATGAATTTTAGGAGAGAATATTTGGGTGTGTATTCTCCTTAAACTATTGGCTCCCTTGAACCCCCTGGAAAGTCACATTTTGGTTCAAGGAAATCACTGCTTTGTTGCATCTATTCATCTTTCTCTCTCTCGTGGTGAGAAACTCCCCGAGACTTGAATGGCTTATCGAAAATCTACCATTGTCCCTTTCCCTGTTCTACAAAAAGCTTTCTTTTCCCATAATGGCTGTTAATAAGACATCGTGATTTATTGCAAGTGAACGAAAATTTCATCCAATCACCCGTGCCTACCTTGATTTTCCATTCATTCCCCACACTAAGTAATCCTATTCTTGGTGTTGTAACCATTTTCCCATCTGCTAGATTTTATTAATGAGTTGTTAAATTGTGGTCCACTTGAGCCAGAGCTTGATCCTGTGGCATCTCTGTTTCAACAATTAAGTCTTATTTAAATCTAAAAAAAAAAAAAAAAAGGTCTATAAATACTTATTTCTTTGAAAATGTCATTTCCGGGCTTCCCTGGTGGCACAGTGGTTGAGAGTCCGCCTGCCGATGCAGGGGACACGGGTTCGTGCCCCGGTCCAGGAAGATCCCACATGCCGCAGAGCGGCTGGGCCCGTGAACCATGGCCGCTGGGCCTGCGCGTCCAGAGCCTGTGCTCCGCAATGGGAGAGGTCACAACAGTGAGAGGCCTGCGTACCGCAAAAAAAAACACAAAACCAAACAAACAAACAAAAAGAAAATGTCATTTCCTTTATTAGTATATGCTGGGAAGAATGGATTGCCCAAGCATGTCTGTGATATAAAATTGATTTTATCTCTACTATAAAAGCTCAACTTTCATTTAAATCTGGAGGCAAAACAAGAAGCAGCGTGAATGGGGTGAAGGATATTTAAAATCCCGGGAGTTCTGAAAGGGAGAATGCTTTGATATTCAACTCGAATCACCATAAATACCCTATAGACCAACGGCTGAACATTCCAGTAAAACTGAATATGGACTGGAGGAAGGAGGATGGAACAGAGAGGAGGCCCAGCTCACCAAGCGTATCCAGCCCAAGAATCTGAATACAAGCTCAGGTGAAAAAGCTAGTTTCCCTCAGCAAAGCCACAGGCATTTCTGTGACGAAGTAAAGACACTAGATAGGAAATAGGATCTTGACCACTCACCAGAAGCCAAACAGGAGTACGGCAGCCTACAGTTTAGAAATGTACATCAAAATCTTTAAAACGCATGTAAATGCACCCAAAGCTGTTTCTATGACTGTACTCTAAGGACATAATTGGACCCCTGCACAAAGAGTATGCAACATGGATGTTCATGGTATTTTGTTTGTTTTTTTTCGCGGTAAGCGGGCCTCTCACTGTTGTGGCCTCTCCCGTTGCGGAGCACAGGCTCCGGACGCGCAGGCTCAGCGGCCATGGCTCACAGGCCCAGCCACTCCGCGGCACGTGGGATCCTCCCGGACCGGGGCACAAACCCGTGTACCCTGCATCGGCAGGCGGACTCTCAACCACTGCGCTACCAGGGAAGCCCCATGGTATTTTTTTATAATGATAAAAACTAGAATTCTTACTGTCCATCAGCAGGGAATTGGATATATAAATTATGGTAAATCAGTCCATTCATTAACATGGATTTCTATGGAGTTATGACTTAGAGTGATATAGGCCTATGTATAATGTCATAGGAAAATGTCCACAATTTGTATCATAAAAGCTAAAAATCAGGTTAATAAAATAGTATGAATAAAATAGTATGAACCCATTGTGTGTGTGTGTTTGCACACATGCATGTATTCAAGAAACCAGTCAGGAGGACACAAGCCAAAATGTTAACATCTTGATTGAAAGCGAAGGTGTAATAATTAACCAACCATTATTGTCTAAAGCTCAAGGTAATGATACCAGGCAGAAAACACCAGCACAGAGCAGAGCACAACAGAATACAGGACATTCTAAGAGGAAGACACCAAAATCAGAAAGGAAGTAGCTCTTGGGAACAGCCCAGGAATCCCAAATGGCTCTCAGAAAAAGAGATTAAGCCCTGAAGCCAAAGAGGATAGAGCCGGGGCTCAGAAAGATGACAGCAACTCAGTTAGGGTCCCACTGGCTAAAAAACCCAACTTTGTTTGGTCTGGGTGTGGAGCATATTGAAACAATAAGGAAAATAGGGGTTATGTTCTATAGTGGTTCCTGATTTTTTAAATATTAAGGATCCTGCATTTAGGTTTAAAAAAAAAAGTGTCATGCCTCCCCTATCTGAGAGTAATTGACTATACAGATAATGCTATGTGAATATGCGGATTATAATCTGAAATCACTGGACAACAGCAGAGGACCTAGAGCCCACCAGTTAGAAAGCACCAGCCCACAGTTAAGAGTCCGCTGTTGAAAGCAGTGATGTGAGGACTTGTCTATCCATCACTTTACACTGAGCACGTGACGGAGGTAGTGGCCGTGGTTGATGGTGACACTGCCTTACTTCAACGGGGTAATTTATAGGCTAAAAGTTGCTTCATACTGTAGAAACGGTGGAACAGACCAGAATAAACCATTACAGATGAGTGAGATTTAGTATATAAGGCATTCTATTGATATTAGCGGCAGAGGGTTTTAACAGGGAGGACAGTATAAACAAAGTGATCCAGGGTTTTGTTTTGGGAGGGTTTCTACCTCTGCTTCAGTCAATCGAAGCTGGTAACTTACCAACAGCATCCATACTCACGTGGGGTTTATAGAACTCTACACATTGATGATTTGTGTTTTGAATATTCTTTGTTCTTCCTTCAAACATTGGCATCTTTTAGAGAAGGCTGTGGAGAATGTGACACTGTAATTCTGATCTCATATGCTTTAAAAATAAGTGGCCGAATACTTTGAGTATTTTTCTCCCTGTATTTTCATTTCTCCCTCTACCCTACCTGCCCAATACTTACCTCTAAGAAAGGACTGTCACAGGGATTCCCTACTCCAGGATAGGCTTGTAGCAAGATGAAAAACAGAAATTGCCTGTAAGACTCAGGTAAAAATTGGATATCAACAAAAAGTCTGAGGAAAAAGTAAGGGCTAGTCTACACTGCACCCCACACTCTCATCCAACCCACCCACACACAGAAAGGCATACCCACTGCCTGGGGATGCAGGCAGGAGAGGGAGGCCTGAGGGGTGGAAGCGGCAAGATTAGGAAAGGCATCCTGGTAACATACCAGCGGGGGACACAGCATGCAACGGACCTGGTTGCAAAGGTGGGAAACCTGAGCTGGCCAAAAGGAAACACTGGAGAGCACACCAGCCAACTTGACAGAGCCTGTGGACATTGACCAGGACAATGGTCGTGGCTAGAGCTACCTCGGTGGATGAATGGACCCCAAGACTGGAGGGAGGACTCCACCCTTATTACCTCCAAATCTTGACAACCAGGGAGAGAAAGGTGAAACGAGGGCATGTTCTGCCAGCCTGGTGGGATGCGAGCCCAAAAAAGTAATTAAGTTCAGGTAAAAAGGAATGGTTATTTCTGTATACTTGACTTCAAGTCCTCAATTTTCCCACACTGACAGATTCAGAAACTGGAAGGCAGCCCAAACTGCCTAATTCTCACTTATACCGAGTGCAAAGTGTTGGAATAGTTGCATCAGGTGTCCTTCAGTTATCTCCCCAAAGAAATACAACGGGTACAGGAAGAAATCTTTTTGTATCTTAAAATGTATATATTGGTACAGCAGAGCCTGAATATACTTAAAAAGGTATGTGCTCCAGATCACTGCTCAACATCAAAACGTTTAGAGACTGCCAAACCAACACTTCTCAAACTTGAACATGCATATGTATCACCTGGGTATCCTGTCAAAATGCAGGTTCCGCTTTAGTAGGTCTGGGTGCACTCCTAACAAGCTCCTAGGATCTGACGCTGATGCTGTTCATCCAGGAACCGCTCACCTGTGGCTGTGAGAGGAACTCTTTTATTTTAGGGAAGGCAGGCAGAGAAAACCTATTCACCTGGAGGGGAGGGGTGGGTGAGGTCAACTTTGACGGGGAAGGTTCTTAAGGGATTGGGGAGGAGTAAGATCTGGGGCTCTGAAAGGGAAAGGTGAGGCAGCCCAAAACCGCATTTACTTTTTCTGTGAGCCTGTGGAAGACTCAGGCAGCAAGACCCCCAGGGACAAAATGTAGAGGCAGATCTTGTGTTCAAGAGCTCACCCGCCCAGGTCAGTCTAAGCTCTGCACTTCACCCCAATTCTTCCCCAGGCACCCCTCTCCCTGCTCGCACCAGGAGGGCGCAGGATGCCGGAAAAGAGTGCTCAGCGTGGGTACAGATCCGTATCTGTGCTATTTCGTATTCTCCACTATCAGTAGACCAAGATATCGAGGAACTGTAATGTCTTTTTGGCGTTGTTGTTAAAACTTCAAGCTCTACTGACAAACACATCACTCACATGTGGAATCTAACTTTTAAAAAATGATATAAATGAACTTACTTACAAAACAAAGACAGACACAGATTCTGAAAACAAACTTATGGTTACCAAAGGGGAAGCGTGGGGGGAGGAATAAATTAGGAGCTTGGGATTAACATACACATGCTACTATATATAAAATAGATAACCAACCAGGACCTGCTGTATGGCACAGGGGACTCTACTCAGTAGTCTGTAATAACCTAGATGGGAAAAGAATCTGAAAAAGAATGAATATACGTATACGTATAACTGAATCACTTTGCTGTACACCTGAAACTAACACAACACTGTAAATCAACTATGCTCCAATAAAATTTAAAGCAAAAACAGCTTCAAGCTCTACCGACAGCAAACGATAAACACCATTATCATCTCATTTATATGTGGAATCTAAAAAACAAACAAAAAAACACAAATAAACCAAGCTCATGGATATAGAGAACAGAGGTGGTTGCCTGAGGTGGGGTGGGGGGATGGGCAAAAAAGGTGAAGGACATCAAAAGGTACAAACTTCCTGTTACGCAATAAGCCATGGGGATGGAATAGACAGCATGGGGGCTACAGCTCATAACACTGTATTGCATGTTCGAAAGTAGCATAGGAGAGTGGGTCTTGAAGGTTTTCATCACAGAAAAATATTTTTTATAACTATGGATGATGATGGATGTTAACTAGGCTTTTTGTGGTGGTCGTTTTGCAGTATATACATTATGTTTAGTATCTGAAACTATCAATGTTATATATCAATTATACCTCAATTAAAAAGATTAAAAAAACTTCAAGCTCCACCAATTCCGCTTTCCCTTGATGGTCACGATATTTATGTATCCAAAAAAAAGGCATCCTTAGGTATCTTCTCCCACATATTCTACAGTTCATATCCATCCTCCCACCCAAAAAGGCACAGGACCGTCCAGACACTTTTCAATATTTTTTATTGTTTGACAGGCATTTACAACGTTCCATTCATAGACCTAAAAACATAAAAATAGACCTTCTTTCAGCTTATAAAAGAAATATATAAGAACTTTTGACATAGACACATCATGACCTTATGTACAAGAGACAATGGCACCCTCTCCAAGCACCAGACTTTCCAGCATTTTCAGACAAACCCGTTGCACTGGGACTGGTAAATGGGACTATTAGAAGCCTCTGCTTCAGTTTTCCACCCAGACACAATCGAACTGGAGATGAAATGGAACAATGCAGTGATACGAAGGGTATAGAAATCATCCTAAAGCTCTTTAAGAAAATCAGAAGATATAGCAAAAATTTAATAGAATAAAACTCTCAAAAGATCAAGCTCAAAGCCCTGGAAACCCGAAAGGGGAGGGATACAGGGTGGGAAAGCAGGTAAAGCAAGCAGGGGCACAAGAGCAGGATGGTCTGAACTCTCTATTGTCTGGAAATATAAAGTCATAACTGATTTTTATAAAATATAATTCCTAAAGCTACTATAAAATTCAGGTCTTTAAAGTACCTACTGATGTGTCAAACATCAAATAGATATTTTCCCCAAAAAGAAAGTTTTCTTATTATTTAAACCTTTCTTAGGAAGTGGACATTGTGAAATGGGAAAAAAAAAAAAAAAAAGCTATAAACCTTTTTTTTAAAAAAAGAAAATACTGAAAGTGCTTTAACTTGTTTTTGTTCTTCCTATTTGGAAATCTGTTTAGAACATTCGTTTTTTTAGCATGTTTACCCTGTTTTGTTGGCATGAAGAAGGTGTTAAACCCAAGACATGTTTTTGAAGAGGTGGTTTTGTTAAACGGTTTGGTTATGGACTGTCAGGGAAGGAGTAGGTAATCTATGGATGAAGATGCAACTGTGATGGGAAAACCAATGATCACCATGGCAACTCCACGAGGAGGAGTCTCCCCTCCCCCGCCATGTGCAACAGACACACACATTGCCCATCCCGGTGTCATGTTTAATCCAACCAAGCTCCCATATCAAATAGAGATTCAAACATTTAAATTAAAAAAAAAAGAAAACAAAAACAAAGCTGCTTCTTGGGAAAAGTTTCTCCTAAGCATCTTGTTGGCCTTTCATATATAAATATAAAATCACCACGTCTCACTCTCTCTGTAAAAGGTAAAATCCTCATTTTTTTAAACTCAGAGTTACACTAACACTGTGTAAGTCTCATCTGTTTGTGCCCCCTGCATCTCAGGTAAAATACAAAAAATAGTGGTTTTTTTTCAAGTGATAAATTTGGATCTCTTTCAAGGAGTTTGGCATCTTTATAATTCTATGCAAAACTAGAACTTCCGAACACCGACATCGAGTAAGACCAGCCATAGACCTAAACAGAAGAGGAAAAAAAAAAAAAAAGAAAAAGGCTCATGGAAACATAAATCTCCACCTTCTCCTCACACATTCTTAAAATACACAGATATTCTCAGACACTTAAGAGGGAAAGGAGTAAGAACACTGCAAGCTGTACAGTTGCTTTGTTTCCCCAACTAGGAGATGGCTCCTGGATTGATTTCAGATAGAATCTTTTATTTTTTCGTGTGCTACCCTTTAAACTAATCTGTAGTACATACTTCAACTCCTGGGGTAATTTGCTTTCCAGTGCTATAGAATTTTTTGTTTTTTTTGTTTTTAATTCTTTAGGCCCTGATTGAGAATAAATAAAAGCCCTTGGTAATATAGAGAGATAGGACTCAAGCTGATTTGGGATTCTTGAACAATTCTTTCCGATGTTGTTAGAAACGATAAAGTTGGGTGGCTACATGGCTTCAGAACAAAGTCAGCTGCCAAAACCGTGTGTGCAAGAGTGCGACTTAAAGGGAACATTCTCCCCCTCGCGAATCCGGGAGGGGCGTGGAGTAGGGGCGGGGCGGGAGACGTATCTACAAGGACTGTCTCTACCGGGGCACGTGGCAGTCAGATCTCAGTGTTCAGCTTCCTGGAGGGGGCAAAGTCTTCACGCCTAACCCAAATGACCTCGTCGCTCGTGCTCTCCGGGCCTCCGTTGACGCCCGAAAGGGCGGCTTGCTTCTTGAGCTGCGTCATGCGGGATGCGTGACTATCCAGGGCCTTCTGGCATCTCTCCCGCTGACTGATGGAGGCGGCCTGAAGCCGCTCCTGCAGGTCTCGGTCCGCCGCGGCGCCCTTCACGGACTCACAGAACTCATCATCGTCACTGAGGATGTCTGTCTCCTTGACGTCATCGTGCTCCTCGTACTGAGTAAGGTCAAACTGTTCCTCTACCCAGCGGTCAGTGTCCCCGCCCCCGGGGTGCTGCTGGGACTCTTTCTCCGGGCTGCTGGCGGAGATGGCATCAGAATCAATGGTAAACCTGTTTCGGGCCAGTCGCCGCCTCCTCCTCCCAAGAGACTTGCTTGGGGCGGACACTGCGCACACACACAAAAATATAAAAATAAAACGCCCACATGCTTTACGTGCGATGCAAATCCAGAAAGCAAATACAAGAAGAGGAAAGGAAAGACTACATGATATGCATTCAGGACCTGGATGTCGTTTGGGGCTTAAAGTCCGGATTTCACCAGTCTGTCTTGGGGTCTTTACCTTGCACAGGTGTCTGGACGTGGAGGATATCAGCTATCGATGGAAGGGCAAGGACGGGGAGCAGCTGGGGGCGTCATATGGGTGGGTTGTAAGTTACGGGGGAAAGGGGATTCAACTCCCTCTGAAATAATTTCTCTACCCTGTGCACCTGGGAGACAGGGAGCACAGATTCTTGCTGCTGTCGAGTGCAACACTGATGTTGGGATTAATTAGTGCCCTCAGTTCCGACCATGGCCCATGCCACAGTGCTCTGGGACTCTCCCGGGGCTGTCCTAGAGTCATTTAGCTGGAATAAATCTTTAGTAAGGATGGGGGAGGCCTCCAGAGTTTCACTGTCTTTGTAGAAATCACCATGATATATCAAGGAGGGAAAAACACTGGTCCAAGTTATATTGCTTTCTAGAAAACTGAATGTAACATTTCTCGAGGATCTGCAGGTACCTTAAGGGCACAGCACTGTTTTTGGAGAAGCTAGAGAGAGAGTGGGTCTCAGAGATATTAAGTCCTCTTTCTGACAAAGACCCATGTGAACTTGAGGCTAAAGCAAAGGTGAGCCTTCGTCCCTCCCGTCTCTGTTCTGTGTATCCCCAATTTCTCTTCTACAAAGCAATTAAACTACCAGTGCCGGAGTGGAAGGAGAAATAAATAATACAACACCCAAGCAGCTGATTAACAAAGTGCTAGATAAAGTGACTAAGAGTTAAGAAAAACAAATCTTTGAATTCATTCTTTCACCCTACTGCCCTGTAGGAAGACAGTATTATTAAAAACAAACAAAAGACACCACCCAATCAAGCAAACAATCACACACACACACACACACACACCACACACACACACACACACACACACACACACACACGACACATGGAAACGCTGCCACTTCTCCCTCGATATTGAAATGTACCATGGGCTTTCCAGTGGGAGGCAGGAGCCTAGACACCACTTAGGAGCTACTTTCCTGAAATCTAAGCCTGAAAAACCATTCAACTGCTTCAGTGCTGCTAGAAGTAAGGTGACTATTCACAATTACTGCCAAATGCAGCCTTGACTTCAAATACAGCAGGTACAAGGTCAGTGAGCTGGACAGTGGTCTAAACTGGCACCTGCTCTGACCACCCTCTGTCCCAGATCCCTGTGCTTCCATCATCATTCCTGAGTGTTCTATCATCTTAAAGCACGGAGTAAATAGACACCATTCTCACTCAAGAAGGGGAATGAAAATCATTTCCAGGAAAAATGGAAAAAAGAAAGAATGAAAAAAAAACAAAACTACTACCACTACTACTATTACTCTACTGGAAAGAAGCAGAAATTACTGTTCAATTTTATCTCAGTACCACCAGAGTGGAGCCTGGCTCTCTCCAATCACTCTATTAGAATTACCTCAATTCCAAATTGGGATATTGGAAATATTTGTCAATGATGTGCAGGTTTAAGTATTTAGGAGTAAAGTATGCTAATGTCTATTCTAGAACTGTGTCAAAAGTAAGATGAGTTGATGGATGACAGATGAATATGTGACAATGAAAATATAAAAAGTATTACAGACAGTAGGTATGAATGTATACAATTCTTTCATTTGTTCTATATGCCTGAAAATTTTCATAAGAAAATGTTGGAAAAACAAAAAAATGTGTAGTTAGGTTACTGGCAGACATAAAGTGCTTTGAGACTAAGGGAGACTGGCTATTTGCCTTTACTGAGCAAAAAGAGAAATAAACTAGCTGGGTATTCATGACAATGCATAATGAAGCGTAAGAATAACCCAGCCAGGCTTCCCTGGTGGCGCAGTGGTTGAGAGTCCGCCTGCCGATGCAGGGGACACGGGTTCGTGCCCCGGTCCGGGAAGATCCCACATGCCGTGCCGCAGAGCGGCTGGGCCCGTGAGCCACGGCCGCTGAGCCTGCGCTCCGCAGCGGGAGAGGCCACAACAGTGAGAGGCCCGCGTACCGAGAAAAAATAAATAAATAAATAACCCAGCCAGCCTTACGGGGTTCCAGGAGACAATCTTTGATTCGAGTATTTCCACTGTTCACTATTAAGACTGACTAGCTAGTGCTGTGCCGACCCACTCCAACACCATTTTTAAATCATCTAATTTGAAGATCCTGACGATAGTGAGGTGCTTCAAAAGCAGAGTGATAAAGACTTTCTTCAGCCAAAAACGAGCCATCAGGCAAAAAATCTTCCTATCAGCCAAAGCCAACAGGCTCTGACATCAAGGCTCTCTCCCTTGATGTTCAAGATGATGGGGTAGGTTGTAGCAACTCTGTCTTCTTCCCAGAGGGGTCTCAGCAGGAAAACTTCTGAGTGTCCTACAGACTAAAAATGCTTAGTTTCAAAGTAAATGCAGCTCCGACTTTAGGTTCCTCGATTAACAACAGAAACCTGACCAAAGACAGGTGGGGTTTCCTGAGGTTGGCACACATATTCCCAATCCTAATTAAATATATGTGGCAAGTGAAAGGAACAAATGAGACAATTCCAAGGTGAAGTTCTCTGCTGTGAGCTCTAAAGGGATGAGAAAGCTTTTTACATGAGGACTCCATGAGAAATTGTGGATAGGGAAGTATGCAAGGCACTGGTGAGCCCAGAAGAGTACTAGGGGTTCACCATACCAGATTTTCAGTGAACACTTATCAACTGATTGGAGAATAGATATAAGATAACTAGCCCCTTTACATTAGTTAAACTAAAGTACTTAAAGAGTATAATATACTCTGTCAGGGTTATGTCTATGAAAACCTTCAACCATTCACAGTACCATACCTGCCTCTTCAACACAATTGAGAACAGGCGGAAAATTCTTTAGAACAGAGATCAGAAGCCTTTCTGTCAAATGCAAAGGAAGCCTCTTTTATTGGAATCTTCCCTGCAAAATTCTGGACTGCCTCTTAAGAAAGGGGTGATTAAAAAATGTTAATGTCTTGACGTCATTAATACCTAAGTGTTATGAAAATATCTTTCTTCCTAGATAGACTTTAATGCCATTTACAGGTAGTAGTATTGATGTTTACTGCTTCAAGGTGGTAGAATAAGTCCTAAAAGAATATTTACCCTGGGACTACTTGAACTCCAGATTCCTCTTTTCTAATAGCAGCTCATGGCTTCCCTAAATGAACATGAAAGCTAAAAATAAAGTTGCAGGCCCAAGGTGAGGGTAAAAATCTGATGGGTCATCTGGTCTACCAAACATGGCCTCCTTACTGAGAGTAGGCATGGCTGTTGTTTCTCGAGGACAAAGCCATCACGTTCTCAGAATGGTGGGCTGTGACTATGCTGAGACATCACACACTGCTTTTTGCTGGACAAAGCTGGCTGTCATGCAAAGCAGCAACTCTCATTCGGCAAGCGGGCTAAGACAGCCCCTCTAGAAAGAGAATGCGCTCACTTCCCAGCTTGGCAAATGAGAGGGGAGCTCACCAGCCAGGAGGAGGAGGGCAGCGAAGGGAAAGCTTGAGGGAGGGCAAGAGGCTCAAACCAAGGGAGGGAGGCAAGGGCCGGGAACCTCACACCAGGGCAGAATGTACTCCAGCGTTAGCCCCCGCAAGGACACGTCTAAGTCTTGCTCAATGAGGACGTCAGTTCTACAGTGGAGTGGGGATGACAGGGATCTTGAATGTCTGAATCTCCACAGTACCTGCCCTGCTCATGGCTGGCCTGGCCCCTTTCAGCGCACACAATCGTTTTCCTCCAAAAGGGACATATTGCTGGGACGAGGGAAGGCTTTCGGTCTTCAGGAGCTGTCTTCTGTGCTTATCACGCAGGATGGAATGCACAGCCTTCAAGAACTCCTTTCTGCTCTCTGGGGAGCTATGAAAAGAAGATTTACACCTATTAGCGAAACAGCACTGAACACACGATGGAACTTCTGATGTTATCGGGTACAGCCAAACAAATATCCCTGAGGACCAAAGGTTAAAGACTGAGGCCACGACTCCAATTTCACTGCCGACCAGCAGTGTTTTCACCGCCGGAGATACAGAACACGTATTCCTTTCCCTTTATGCTTTGCGATTCATCTCCTGCAGGCAATTTGGGACCGAGCAGCCCACAAATGAATAGATTGACGGAGAGATGGATTTTGCACCACAAAGTTGCTAGATTCTGCTCTTGGCACTTAAGGCAGAGCCTTTCAGTCTAAAATGTTTTACAGACAAAGGAACCACAAGATTCTTGCTGCTCTGCGGCCCACTTGGAAACTGATGTCCCAACAACCTTCGTTTCCTCTGAGTTGTATATCGATGCCTGTTAAATATCAACACCTTCCGTGACACACGTCAACATGTAAATATTAAAGTTACATTGGTGAGAACTGGAAAATCTTCCCAACTTCCAATTTGCACGATAAAAAAAGTGCTTCTGAGGTTAGTTCTTTTTCTTGTTAAGTTCTTAATAGCTTTACCCAGGCAAGTTTTAGCTGGCATTCCTTATTACCAATGAATATGGCACCTCTACGGGCGGGCTCATTGGACCCTGTGGATTTATCAACAAAGTCACGAGCAGATTAGCCTAAATAGACTGTAAAGATGGTGCTAAACCACATGTAGATTATCTGAAAAAAAATTTCAATTCTAATTCCAACAGCTTCCTGGGATCTGGTTTGTTGATCCCTGTCACCCAACATCCAACAAAGAGGCAATGAAGAAACACAAAACATGGGCTTTGAAGTCAAACCCACTGAGTTTGAACTCAGTATTCATTTGCTATAAGGTTTTAGCCAAGTACCCTCTGTGAGCCTTGGCGCCCCATTTGTAAAATGGAATAACAGTAGCTCAGTCTGACTAAGTGAAATAATGCATGTAATCCCTCTTGCGTCTCCCTAAATGTGCCTTCTTACTGTATCAGCAGCCACGTTATAAAATATTACTAACAACCATAAAATATTGATTCCGTTGAGTTTCTATTGTGTGTGTGGGCAACCCATAGTATACTACCCACGGTGTGGGATAAGTACTGAATAAATTACTAAGCACCTATGATAAAATTAAAGCATCATGGAGTACAGATCATATTGAAAGCCAAATGTATCAGAATGCTGGCTGTTGGCACCATTCAGCCTGGTGTCTTTAGGCCAAAAATAAGAGAGAGAGAGAGAACTGGCTGCACTTGAGAAAAGTACAATTCTCAAATTCTTAACGACAGAGCCCAAAAGGAGGAAGATGAGGAAGACGAGGGGATGGTGAGAGGAGGGAAAGAAGAAGAAGAAGGAAGTGGAAGCCCACGTCGTAAGTTCAGCTTCCACTCCAGATCCGTAGGTGAACCTGAGTCACTTGAGCCAGCCTCCCTAGGTCGAAGTTTCCCCTACACGACGAGGAATCCCAGCAACACTGCACACACCCTCACCTCCTCCCAGGTGACTCTCCATCTGCTGTACCTCAGAGATGTTACAGTATAAATGATGCACCCAAACACCCAAACAAAACATGACACAACCATGTCCTTCTAACCCACCAAATGTACGTATAGGAAGAAAGCCCTCGTTCGAATGTCAAATATATACGTGAAAATTCCGATTTCCTTTTAGAAAGATATTAACCAGGTTACTGTCTACATTCTGATAAAATGAGCTTAATTTATCCGATTACTGTTACTTGATAAGTGTTAAATAGTTTCTCAAGTGCACAAGAGAAAGAATGTAGCTTCTAGGGATGCACAGGCTGGTGTGCAGAACCCAGAGGCGTTGGGGACACCAAGCACTGTCACATCCCTTCCCTCTGGACGGCACCTCCCACACTTCACGGCTCCAGGCTCACCTGCAGCACAGGTGGAAGACCCTCTCCGGCCTCCCTTCAGACTCCGATTTTACGTGGACAATTTCACACACAGCATTTGCTTCTGCATCTAGAGAAATTAAAACAAGGACGAGTGAGAGTATGTTTCAAAGAGATTTATTTGCATTTTTACAAAAGCATTTCCCATGCTTTGGTGTAGGATTAAATAGAGCAGAGCCACATATGACCGAAGAAACTTCATTCCTATCCCGTGATCTCAAGAGACAAAATGATTGAGAACTTAATGGGCGTGAAGAAAAAGAATGCTTGGAAAATTACCAGTTGCTAAAATCTCCTTCTGGATGGTCTAAAAGGACAGTCAGTCAATCATATTGATGGAAAAACTGACCCTTTTAGCTGCACAGCCCGTTTGGCTGAACTATTTTAATTAAGTGATTAGTTGTTTTGGCAACAGCTGGACTAGACAGAGCCCAAGATTCCAGTGCTGATTTCATCAGGCCAGTGATATAAAGAGGCAGGGCCCTGCCATCTGCAGCACAGCCTTTCCCCTGAGCGACTGGGACTAGCGCCCTGGACAAGCGTGTCCTGGGAACGAATGGGGTTCCTCTTTCTCAGCCTGCCCACAGCACCCAACCTGAAGGAAGCCAGAATGGTACACTGAGAAAGTGAGAAACAGTTATATTTAGAAACAACTTCTAAGTCTTTCAGTGCCTGAAAATCATATTATTTTGCCGGGTTATTCATCATGAGTGTTTATGAAAGAAACAGTTCACTGCAGACCTCAAGACTGCAGGTTGTGAAGTCTCATCCTTACCTAATGGTTCAAAACCCTAGTTACAAGCCCTCATCGTGCCCACATTATTTAACCAGGCAGGACCCATATGCAGAGAGTTTCACAGGTTTTCCCAAACGAAGACGAAATCTAGAAATTTCCATCTTCTGATTCTCATATCCACTGGAATTTATTTCATAACAAGAGATGTGTTGGCTAGTCTCTGTAAGTCCATGAAAATAAACTTTTATCTTGATTTTAAACTTGATTTGAATGAAAAACCGAGGGCGGGAACGGAATATCATTTTCACAAAGATGGCTTTGTTTTCCAAACTTAAATTCTTCATGTATTTAGTCCTCAATGAAGGCAAAATTCCTGGCTAAGGAGCCTTTGCGGTTTGTTATAAGCATACGCTTTCCTATTTATAAACCAGGCGCGAGGGAACATATGAACTAGATAATTCATAATCTAAGATTGCAAAGTAAGACAATGCTAGTGTTTGAGTGCCCACACCTCAAAATATTATTATAGCTGTTTGTAGACCTATGATTTACAAGGGCCTGAAAATTCATGTGTAAATCAATTTTACAAATCAAACCAAAGCTAAAAAGGCACGAGGGTCCTCTGGGCCAGTAGGTTAGACAGAAACCTTCTTAAGGCAAATAATCATCCCCAATACATTTGCCAGACGTGGTTTCTGCATTTGAGTTCTCCTCCTGCAATGCGTAACAACTGAGAAGGAAGTGGCATCTACTTTAACTTGGGTGGGTAACTGGAGGTTTCCCAAATACTGCAGAAGGTTTTTCCTCATGACACTGGACTAGGGAAGAGGTGGCTCTATAAGGATTAGAGCCAATTTTATGGCTCATGGAGGTGACAAATGAAAACGGGGAGAAAATGAGTGACACCAACCAGACATGAAGAACTTATGGCTCGTGCTAGATGCCAGGAACACAAAAGAGAAATACAGATCCACTGTGTACCTGCAGAGGTCCACTTCCGTGGCCCCTCTTACAACCAGAAAGCTGTACCTGCTGTCCAAGTGGGACGGGAATAGGGGTGTCCCGAGAGTTTCCACTTGACCCCAAAGCTGCTCCCTCTCAGGTGTGCCCGGGAGAACCATTGCTGATTGCTCCTCCCTAAAACAGCCTCAAATTAAGCCCTGGATGGGGCCTCCGAGTCATAGCAATATTGGTATTCTTAGTCAATACCGTGCTGACATTCACTTCTCTTCTCATGTGCTAAAGCATCAACGAATCATCTTAGCAAGTACTTTCATCACTGCCTAACAACTTGCTTCACGGCTACTTGGGTCACAGAAAAAGAACTGACATTTCACGCTGATACAAAGATAAAGATTTGTAAGGCTTCAGGAAGAAAGAATGTATTCAACGGCGTTTTTCGTGCTTCGGGTGGTCTTTTTGGGTCTCCCAGTTAAAAGGCAAGTGAGTTATTTACATGGGCTTTGTCTGCTGATGGTCACAAAGATTCTTCCCAGAAGTACAAGACTCATTGCTACTTAGATGTGAGTCCCTGCAGTATTATTAATATATATAACAGAATGAATAGAATTCCTTGGAACAATATTAAAGGCACTACCTCCATTCACTTAGTTCATTCATTTAATAAACAGCTGGGTAAATAAGAGGCAATGGAGAGACTGAGGGAAAGGAAACTTAAGCACAGAAGGAAAAAGATGGTAGGGTGGTTAGAACCAAGAGTGTGGACTCAGAAAAACAATTCATACATACACAGAAATACGTACCCAACCTGTTTCAGAGTTTACCTGCACTTGCCAAAGCTCGAACCTGCAAAGCTTCGGTAGGAATCATGTGTCGAAATCGGAAGGGGTCCCAGTCCTCGTAAATTGAAAGCCTGTGAGATCCTACCTGCAGGAAGAGAAGGAACTAGGTGCGTGAGAAGTCTGTGCTCAGCCCGGACCAGACCCGCACACACTTTCTAAACCAGTGATGTTGCAGACATAGAGAACAGACTTGTGGTTGCCAAGGGGGAGGGGTATGGGGGAGGGAAGGACTGCGAACTTGGGGTGAGCAGATGTAAACTATTATATAGAGAATGGAGAAACAACAAGGCCCTACTGTAGAGCACAGGGAACTCTATTCAATATCCTGTGATAAACCATAATGGAATAGAATATAACAAAAGGAATGTCTACATGTGTGTAACTGAGTCACTTTGCTGTACAGCAGAGACTGGCACAACACTATAAATCACCTATACTTCAATAAAATAATAAAAATTTTAAAATATGTCATTAAAATAAATAAATAAATTGTTTTAATTTCCAAAAGAAAACCCAACAAGAACAACAACAAAGCAGTGATGCTGGAACCCCGGGTCACTCCCCCGTGTGCACTTTTGTTCACCCAGCAGCAAGCCAGAGGCCATGGGACAAATCTGCTGAGGGTGTGCAAATAAGCTTGCTAACCAGTCAGGCAAAAGAGAGACAAAGGAAGAAAGAGAAAAGGGATTCCCAAACAAGCACAGAGGGGTAGGAAGAACAGGCAGTGGATAAAAATAGTATTAGGAAGGTAGGTTCGGGCCATGGTAAGCCCAATAGCTGTTTACTTTCGTGCTCTAAACGTGAGTCTGCCTGCAGGAAGGCAGGATGGGCAATTTCCTTAAGTCCTCAGCAACACTTAAAAAAAATCATAAAACACTCACGCCTGACAAAGGTGCAGGATTACAATTACGCAGATAAAACTGAGGAACAGATAGTAAGGGAGATACTTTGAAACTATGGGGTGAAATAAGAAGTCTTACAAGTTTCCTCTTCTGTTTGGAACCATCTTTATACACAAGGACCACAGCAGTTTTGAAGACTGGAAAAACATAAAATGAAGGCAGTTATAGCACACAAGGGGTTGGGTTTTCCCCTTCACTTTCAATAACTTGTGGTAACAAACACTACCGTTATGAAGAGGACAGACAGTCCCCGTGAATCGGCTCCCATTCCACCCTCCACTCACTCAGCGCATCTGAGAGATGCAAAAACCTGTTAAGACAAAATTTTCCAGGTCCCAGATAAACAGAAAAAGCCTGAAGAGATGGAAATAAACCCTCCTGCCCCACTGGAAACTTTTGGGTAAAATATATTTTCACTATGGTATCAATTCAAGCGTAAAACTTCAGCTTATACACATTTAACAAAAATGTACTAGTTCAGCAGCTGAAGGAATAATACAAACATCAATAATAATAATGCTTACGGTAACTTATATTTATGCAAATTAAGCTAATATTACACACACGCAGAGTGCTCCTAATTCAGGAAATGTAATTCATCTTTTTCGACCTCAATAAATAAAAATGAGTTTATGAAGTAGAATGCAGTTTTACTTTTTCCAAACAGGATGAATCGCAATCAACTATTTAGAAGCAGGGAGTATGTAGTTTTATTCTTATATTCTTTGGGGGTGGGGGAAGATACAATGGAGTTATGCATAGTCTTCCATAGAATTCCTTAAACAATGCCAAGGACGTTCAGCACTCAGTGATTCTGACCCCCCTGCAAAGAAGAACTGGTGTCCAGAACGACAAGGAAGGGTGACCCCAGCCCATCCCTGGCTCCCTGTATCAGGGTCTCCATCTCCCTTCACACTCTGACCCCAAGGCATAGCAGGGACCACGTTAGTCACATGGCAGCTGGAGGGGGCACACCTGGTGTACCAGACACACAATTACAGGGAATTCTCAGGGACAGGCTCCCCAGGCTCCCAGGCTCTCTGCAGACTAACCCAACGTGTCTGGTATACGTTTTATCATTTTTTATCCTACTGACCCATCAGGCTCCCTTTGTGTAAGACTGCAGGAAAAAAAGCTTTCGGGTACAAAGAAGCGGACCCCAGGCACTGGGTCTGGGCTGTCACAGCGCCTGACTTGGTAAAAATCCCACAGGACAGACTGCGAGGTTCCCACTGACCCCAGGAGGCCACACCAGCTCTGCATGGAGGCTGCACAGAGCACCCGAGGCGGCCCTCTGTCCTTACCATGAAGCCTTCAGAAATCACAGTGTCCAGGACAGCAGGTCCCTTTAAAATGGAGGGAGCTCCACTGCAGGAGAGGGTGAGGTTGCCAGTGAACTTAGTCTCAGAAGACCCACCATCTCACTGGGACCAGAGCTCAGTGAGGTTGTTGCTGTGACTCTAAGAAGGCTACTGGTCTGCCTCGGTTTACCTGGACCATCTAGGATCACAGCGGCAGGGCCAGAGTGGACCTCAGTCTGGGCTATGAGCATCTCCTCCTTCATCCCTCCCTGATCCGCAGCCGACGGTCACTCAGTTGACTCCAAGTGCTGCCCATCCCTTCAGACATGGCCTTGATGTCCAAAACGCCTGGCTGCCCTGACCAGCCTAAATCCCTCTCTCGATATCCCCAAAGGTGAACATCTAACACCCTTTAAGGCCGAAACCTAAACAAACTATTTCTTTCCTTCTTTTAAAGGTGGTGATGGTCAGCCCTGAGTACAAACTAGCCGTCCTGGGAGTAAAACATCAAGGTGCTGGGTGGGCAGCCGGTCAACTTTGTTTTCAGAAGAAAGCAGCACTATTTCCTGAGATCAGAGCAACGGAAACAAGACAACCACATTTTAACCCCAAAGCTGCCTGTTCAGTGGCAATTAAGTTACTTCCCTCACAGCAACTCTTCCTTGTTTCAAAACACATTTCTAGGGCTTCCCTGGTGGCGCAGTGGTTCAGAGTCCGCCTGCCGATGCAGGGGACGCGGGTTCGTGCCCCGGTCTGGGAAGATCCCACATGCCGCGAAGCGGCTGGGCCCGTGAGCCATGGCCGCTGAGCCTGCGCGTCCGGAGCCTGCGCTCCGCAGCGGGAGAGGCCACAACAGTGAGAGGCCCGCGTACCGCAAAAAAAAAAAAAACAAACACATTTCTAAGGCTCTGTTAGTTCTGCTTGCTACTTAAAAATCACACCAAAACTGCCAAACATGTCACCTTTTAAGGACGTAAATAAGCTCATTACGATGACGACAGCCTGCCTTGAGCCAAACACACACATTGCCCCTCAAACCTCAAAACTGGCATTTTCCTGAACCCTTTCTATCACAGGTTGGCAAACTAGGGCCTGCGTGTTTCCGCACAACCCGCCAATACTAGCGCCCATTTGTTTACATACTGTCTACAGCTGCGTCTGGCTACTTATGGCCTCTTGGTCTGTGAAGCCTAAAATATTTACTATGTGGCCTTTTACAGAATAAGTCTGCCAACCTCCTACTTTGTCCCAGTCAAAGGATTTTCTTTTTCTAAATCTGTTTCTTTCTAACTATAGGAAATAAGTAAAATTCAGGAGACAGGCATGAAAAATCCCAATGTTGAACTCTGGAATGGTTCACCGATAGCCCAGCATCAGAAAGAGGGAGAGAGATGGTTTGGATCATTTCCTTCAGAATCCTACACCCCATAAGTGACCTACTCAGAAGCATCAGAAAGCTCCCAGACCTCTCCAAGAAGAAATTTCCATATAAGAAATGCAACTGTTAATGATGGGAAAACACAACAAAGCAAAACAAACAGTATCCCTTCCCCTGCCCAAAATACCCACTACTATCAAAAACCACCAGCATGTCAAAATACCCTCAAAAAGCATTTTACAACACAACCACATGAGATTTCTAACTGCAGCAACTGCGTCCATCTGAACTGGCTTATTGGAAAATTAATCATTCGCAAACATCACTACTTTCGCTGCTGTTAGCCACGATGCGACTGAGAAGCACCTCGTAACTGCTCAAGGCATCCAGTGACGCCACAACAGGTGAGGTGAGAATCGTGCCCTGAATCCTGGCATCACACAGAGCAACACAGAGTTGGGAAGAGAATAAAAGGACTGGGGAGCTCACAAACAGAGACAGTTTTGTCTTGATTTTTCACTTGATTTTTCCTTGGTTTATCATTAACTCATTATTTTGAAAAGATATTCAGAGCAGCAGCTTAAAAAAAAATCTTTTCCTGCCAATATGTCTACACCTGGGGGAGACCTGAACAGCCATTCCCTCCCTCTTGGTAGCTGGGTGGCCACATTCGTCATACTTAGCTGGAAGGTTTAATTTAGTATCTGTGACATGTTGGTGGCCATAGCAGGAAGACAATGCAGAAAACTGTAATTAACTATATTTTAATAAATTGTGTCTTGGAAAAGAAATGTTAACTGCGAAAAATAAGCCAGCCTCCCTCTTCCCCTCCAAACCTTCTCGTGATACATACCAAAAGCTGCCAATTCGGGCTCCTTTTTCCACTTTCCCAGCGAGGCTGGTGGGTTTGGCCAGATCACAGTGGTGTGCAAAAGCAGGTCTCCCATGCTCAGATCTGCAACCTGAAATCCAGGGCAAAACTTACTGGGCGATGTTAAAAACACTCAGATATCCATGACATTTTAAAATTCAACAGGCTGGTGTCAATTCAACTCCAAGAAAATAATGTCTCCCAATAATGTCTCTCATTTGGTCAACTTTTTTTCCCTTATCCTGTTTGCCTATCAGAATTTCAAGAATAAGGTGGCCAAAAGGTACAAATCGGGCCTCTGAAATTCACACGCAGTAAACCTGTCAAAATTGATGAACAAAATTGGAGAGCGTTTGGGTTCAAATGGAGAGTTATCTAAGGAGAACAAATGGCTGTCAACAACAAAGATCCAGCCCAGGAAACTGCAGACATTGCCACCTGTGAGTTTAAATCCCTTTGAAGCCAGGGTCTTCTGGGAAGCAGTGGAATCAATTATTTCTTCTTCTTCCGACTCATTTTAAGGAAGATTTCATTTCACTTTAGAAGAGGGAAAAGAAGCCAACTGAGGAGTTGGGAGATTGTTCTTTAAGCTTGTGCAGCTCTGGAAACCATGAGGTCTAGTGTTGTCTCCCCGAAGGTCAAATCTAAACCATCTCAGATGGACAAGTTCCTCTTCTCCTTGTAGAGACACGATGATCCTGAGAGTCCACTGGAGTCTACACCTCACAATAGTCATGTGTGCCTTTTTCACTGGAGTCCTTGGTCCACTTCCAAGTCTACCAAAATCCCATCCTCCCACCCACTCAGCAGCCCAATCACAGGCGAAAGGATCATCTGGTCTCTCAATGTGCTCCCTGTGCAAACATGTCAGAGCACGAGGCTTTGCAGAAATCAGAGTCCACGGTCCATCCCACTGGGAAACACCATACATTGTTAGGAGGGTCTCCCTCTGGTACGCCTCCCTGAAGCACCCGCCCCCACCAGCCTCTCACTTCTGCTCTGCGTCCACAGAAACCAAGCCCGAGTCCTTCTTCCTCAAAGCAGCAATTTGAATATTTGAAAACTTGATGTTTGGGTTTCTAGATACAACAGCTGCCGAGCAGCCCTCCACGGGGCACGGTGCCATTTGACACTGCCCTTCTCAAGCCACCAGGTCAGGCTACAGTGCTGGAGATGGGGCTCCATCTCAGTGGCAGTGGCATTGCTGCCACTATAATGGTTGGGATCATTATAATAATTAATTAATAATTACTCCAATTATAATTGAGCAATATTATTAGTAGTACCGTCAGTGGTTAAAAACATTAAGCAACTGTATTACTTTGTACATATTAAGTAACTAGTCAACCAAACACCCAGGTGAGTATCCACTAAGGGAACTATATAGTCTCCACCATCCATGCCCCACACACCACAGCGGAGTGGTATATACATAAGTCAAATTCCTTGGAACCATTCTGGTCCACAGCCTTAGAGGGAATGTTTTTAAAAGTGATTAAATGCCATATGATCCAACAATCCCACTCCTGGGCACATATCCAGACAAAACTATAATTCAAAAAGATACATGCAACCCTATGTTCACTGCAGTGCTATTTATTGATACAACAGCCAGGACATAGGAACAACCTAAGTGTCCATCAACAGATGAATGGATAAAGAAGATGTGGTACATATATACGATGGAATACTACTCAGCCATAAAAAAGAACAAAACAATGTCATTTGCAGTAGCATGGATGGAACTAGAGATTATCATACTAACTAAAATAAGTCAGAAAGAGAAAGACAAATACCATATGATACCACCTATATGTGGAATCTAAAATATGACACAAATTAACTTATCTATGAAACAGAGACAGACTCACAGACCTAGAGAACAGACTTGTAGTTGCCAAGGGGAGTGGGGAAATGGAGTGGGAGTTTGGGGCTAGCAGATGCAAACTAGGATATATAGGATGGATAAACAGCAAGGTCCTACTGTATAGCACAGGGAACTATATCCAATATCTTGTGATAAACCATAATGGAAAAGAATATTAAAAAAGAGTGTACATATATAACTGATTTCCTTTGCTGTATAGCAGAAATTAACACAAAATTGTAAATCGACTATACTTCAATTTTTAAAAAGTGATTAAAGATCACTGGGGTAGATCATTGCCCAAACTCTACTTCTTCCCTCTATGTATCTGTACCTTCCACCATGTGATTTTCTAGTACTTCCCACTAGACTAGGCTAAGCCCCAAAGTCTCTGGGCTTGGCCATATGAGTTGGGCCGTGGACTTGGTATCAGAAGTTTCTACCAGCCCTCATAAGCTTCTGCCTTCCAGTCATGGAAAGGACATGCTCAAGACAATCACTGCTGCTTCAGCCTGGATGCCAGAATGAAGAGACATGGAACACTCTGAGACCTAAGCTCTGAAGCTCACCAAGACAAGCCAAAGCCCAGCTGACCCACACCCTGTGAGTGAAATACAAGTATTTGCTTTAGTGAACACTAAGATTTTTAGTTCTTTGTTACCTGGTAAAAACAGGCTGATACAGTCCCAATGCACATGGTTCCTCTCTCTTGACGAGTTTCCACACTGTAAATGTATTAAGGGGGTCAGGGCTGCTCCCTCTGGCCAACAGCCTCTCCCCTGGCCTTCCACTGGTCCCCTTCCCAACATCCTATCAAAACCCTGAGACTGGGCTTCCCTGGTGGCACAGTGGTTGAGAGTCCGCCTGCCGATGCAGGGGACGCGGGTTCGTGCCCCGGTCCGGGAAGATGCCACGTGTCGCGGAGCAGCTGGGCCTGTGAGCCGTGGCCAATGAGCCTGCGCGTCTGGAGCCTGTGCTCCGCAACGGGAGAGGCCACGACAGTGAGAGGCCCGCGTACCACAAAAAAAACAAAACAAAAAAACAACTCTGAGACTGAGTTCCGCTAACAGGCCTCTACCCCAACAAGGACTGGGATGCCTTGCTGAGTCAGGTTTTCCGAGCCCTTCTTTTAAGGGGAAATGCCCTCCTTGGCCTTTTCTTCCTCTGACCTAGGCAAAAGGGATGCTTGCTCTGTGTGGTCCAGCCCAACTCCCTAGAGTTTAACATGGGGTAGGGACTGAAGGTCCAGCTTCATCATAAAATGTTTCTTTGTCCTCTGTGGATATCTGTCTTCAGGGACCTCCTGGGGACAGTTGGTTGGTGATAGCATCAGGTACTCTGTGTCCCTGGAATGTTACCATTTCAGTATAGACCTACCATTCCCAGTAGATACTGATAAATATTCCCGTTCGTGTTTACCAACTGTTCACAGTACCAGTCTAGGTTTTTTTCCTGGATATTGCCATTAAAAGGTTACTCAAGGATCAGGAATCACCTTTGTGAAAATCAGGCCATAACTTGTAAATGTCTGCCTCTATAGGCTGTTTCCATGGCTGTTCCAATATACTGCTTGCTGTAAGTACTGCTGCAGAATTATAACTGATATTGGCACAGAGCATCCTATTTCCCCAGGACCGTTCTCCCTGTGGTTTTATTTTTGTGGAATCAAGACCACTCTATCCTTTCCAGTTAGAAGACCATTCTCTTCTATGGAGAAAAAAAGAGATCAAGTAGATCTGAGTCATTTTCTTTGAGTAATCAATTTGTCTTTGGTTACAATACCTACGGCCCCTTTTAGGGGCCTATTTCTTTCTTATTCTTCCTATAGTGCTAAGACATAATCTTTCAGTGCTCTCTCTGGCATCTTCTCCAAGCCTTCATTTTTCTGGTCTTCAGACATCCTAACACTGATATAGGACTTTCCTACCCTGTAATACTGGTATATGATCAAATGTCCCTCCTTCCATCTTTTGCACTTTTTTTTTTTTTCCCTAACAAAATCTCTGCTCACAAGAGACTGCTGTGTATAGCACTGTATCTCTTTGTTCCTCATTGGAAAGATTTCTTACTTGGTTGACAGAATTTTATTCTAGAGGACAGGCTGTCTCACCAAAGCCATATCCCCTTTTAGAGTCTCTGACTTTTTAATCGTATTCATCTTTTTTTCTAAAGTCTTTGCAATCTGCTACCCATATCACCTTCTAGTCTTTAGCATAATGGTGCTTTGCCCTCATTAAAATTCAGAAATCAATTCAGAATATAATGAAATACACTGAAATTGTTCATTTCCATGACCCAATAAAATTCGCTCCTGTCAAAATGAAATAAACCAAAATACAGGATGGAAGAAGCCTTATGATCTAAAACGTCTGCAGTATTATTCATAGTCATCAATAAATGAAGCCAAGCGAACTGCCTGACAATAGGAATTAAGTAAATCATTGTTCAATCACACAATAAAATATTCTACAATAATTTCAAGGATTCTTCTGAATCATTTAAAATAACATGAAAATTAAATAATTCTTTGTTCACTATAAAAAAATTCAAGGTACAAAATAACTTCCAAAATATTCAAGAATATATAAAGAACTATATTTAATATTCAAGTATATAATATACATAATTCTGTAAAAATTAAACACCAAAAGATCAAGAGGTTTTGCGTTTTGAGATCATAGATAATTTTTCTCCTTGCCTTTCTCTGAGGTTTGCCCTTTTCTTTAATAAACATAGTATGTTTTTCTTACTATAATAGTTTTACAAGAAAATGGGAACTACATCAAGAGTAGCAGTGTCCGTCCTTTCTACACTCTGATAGATTAAATTATCTGCCTGGTAGACTGAGAACATTCTCAGGCTCTGCCTGAAATATCCATGTCGAAAAAATAAATTGTATTTCAGTGGAAAACTATGCACACCCTCCTGGGCTATCAGAGTCCAACCCTGTATCTATGTGCCTTTGAACTCCTTTGCCACTCTTTGTAAGGTGTAGGTAACAGATAAATGTATAAATTCTCTCTAGTCTGGTAGCGACTTCCTCGTGCTGTAGAGAAACCAATTTGTCTCCATTCACAAATCATCTTGACATTTCTTCACTTCATACATATACCTGGGCTATTCTGACTGTCTGGTTCCCTCACATCATCTGAGTAAAATAAATTCCTTCATATGTGTTCCCTTGTACATCTCTATGAGATATCATGAATTTACCTTTTTCTGAAAAATCTTTCAATAGTCCGAAACCTTGTCTTGTTTCACTGAGGACATAAACGTGAACCTAGATAATAACCCTTTATACCTCTGAAGATAAGGCTGTTTTCACGTCTAGACTAAACAACCAAGCCTTACACCCATTCTCTCCCCCGCCGCCCCACTGCCTTTCCCCCTCTTTCCAATCACAGCAAGAGAGTTTTTCTTCATAGTTCCCTCCCAGCTTGTCTCCTTTTTTGAGGCAGAAAGCAAAACGAGGACAATATTCCAATCAAATCATGAGGTACAGAGGCACGGATGAATATCATTACATATCATATCTGTAATGATATATTGATTCATTTTAATATTATCAGCATTTTTATTCACATAAGCTCTTCTCAATAACTCAGGCACAACTTAGAGTTCATGCTACGTTTTTCTCAAGTATATCTGTTCCTGTGACTATTTCTTCTAAGTAGATTTTCAGGCAGACTTAAAAAAGAAGATTCATAGTCATTTGAAACTTTCATTCACTCCACAAGTATTTATTGAGTACATACTACATGCCGGTTATTATTCTAATCTCTGGGGATATAGCCTCCGCCTTCATTGGTGTTTAGAGAAACAGCCCAAGTTACGGTCATGGAAATTCACTCTCACATTTAACACAAAAGAAAACCAGAGGTCCCGAGGGTGAAGGGGTGGAATCAGGACATGTTTCCTATATTAAGAAATAATTCAGCTGAGAAAGAAAACTCACAATGTAGCCTTGCGTAAAGGATAAAAGTTCCACCAACGTGGGAATGTAAACTGGTGCAGCCACTATGGAAAACAGTATGGAGGTTTCTTAAAAAACTAAAAATAGAACTACCATATGATCCAGCAGTCCCACTCCTGGGCATATGTCTGGAGAAAATTCTAAGTCGAAAAGATACATGCACCCCAATGTTCACTGCAGCACTATTTACAATAGCCAAGACATGGAAGTAACCTAAATATCCATTGACAGATGAATGGATAAAGAAGATGTGGTATATATACACAATGGAATATTACTTAGCCATAAAAAAAGAATGAAATAATGCTATTTGCAGCAAAATGGATGGACCTAGAGGTTATCACACTAAGTGAAGTAAGTCTGACAGAGAAAGACAAATATCGTATGGCATCACTTATATATGGAATCTAAAAAATGATACAAATGAACTGATTTACAGAACAGAAACAGACTCAGAGACATAGAAAACAAACTTATCGTTACCAGAGGGAAAGTAGGGGGGAGAGAGATGGGAAAGTTAGGAGTTTGGGATTAGCAGATACAAACTACTAATATTTAAAATAGATAAACGACAAGGTCTTACTGTATAGCACAGGGAACTATATTCAATGCCCTGTAATAAACTACAATGGAAAAGAATCTGAAAAAGAAGCTGAACTACTTTGTTGTACACCAGAAACTAACACGACACTGTAAATTAATTATACTTTAACTTAGAAAAAGGTTTCAGCAACAAAAACACTATCCTTGTAACTCTCTTACTTACAAATAGCACCTTAAAGAGAAACAAACCAACCCAGCTCTATGGATAGGTGTGCTGGGAAGAAGCGGGGGTCCTTACCTCTTTTTTCTCACCAGTCTGTTCGGCAATCAGCTGGTCAAACACAGCCCCAAATTCTTCATGGATTTTCTGCATTTCATTGATATGACTTGCAACTTTATTCATAGTCTTGATGGCCACTAGAAGAAAACAGGTCACGAAATAAATGAAGAGGCTGTTTAAAGGCTCTCATGGAGACACGAGCAAGGAGCAGATCTCAGGGGCCCATGACTCACAATCCAAGTGGTAGTGTTCCTCACTCTCCGCGTCCGTCAGAGCAAAAAGCTCCTTCAGCAGAAGCGGGTACTTGAGGATCCTCTGGATGGGCTTGATGAGGTAAGACTCCAGAGTGGATGAGTGTTGCTGCTTCGGGTTCTGGGCATCCAGGAATGCCTTGAAAGCCGCGTCCATCTTGGCTGGAAGAGTTTAAATACAGGTTGTCTGGGCAGGATGTGGAAATGACTCCCTTTCTCACAATTTCACTCACGAATTCCAAGGTGCCTTTTTACAGGACTGAGAGTACACTGAGTTGTCAGAGCGGGGAAAGAGGGCTCAGAGGCACAACCGGAAGGGCCTGTCCATCAGATTTAGTTGTTTATTTGAGGGGCGGCCCAGTGAGTTAAGGGATAGCAGAGTTTGTCAATCTCATACACATGGATTTTCAGGGGCTGCTGTTTATCGTCCTTGCATTCAGAATGTCTTCTTCTTCTGATACTTTGACATCTGAGGCCTTACAGACCCTGGGGAAACTGCCCATCTCAGAGCTAGACACTTCCTAGATGGTAAAGGACTCACCTGGAAGCATGCCTTTCACATGCAAGCCAATCAATGCAGAGCCACCTGCCTCCTTCCCTCTTCTGTTAGCCTTTTACACTCTAGGCCACTATCTCCCCTGCCCCTCCACCCCAGAGCCTGCTGAGATTATTCAAATTACCCAATCCTAAACCTGTTTACCCTGCCTCACCCACTCCTTCCTGCAGAAACCACAATAAAGGGTCTTGCCCACGTCTTCCCCCTCACTCATCCTGTCCCCTGGTGGGCTGTGGTGCTTCCCCCCTTGGCCCTGCACGGCGTAGCGCTCCCCCTTCTCTTGGGAGTCCTGAGTAACAAACTATCTTTCTGATGGCAATTGTCTCCTGATCTGTTGGCCTCACCATATCTGAATAATATGAAAGCCTACGTTTGAAAACACTCCTTACGCCAGTTCTTCTAATCCTTCAAGCATTTCCTTGCTGGTAGAACCTCTTTTGAGAAAAGGCAGGAAAATAAAAAGCAGCAGCGGCACCTTGCAGCTCTGGTAAGTGGAGCAAGGCTGATCCCCTGCAGTGAACGCCTTTTAAGATCTGTTCTATGTTAATTCAGTGCTACCAGCTATTAGGATTTATTTCAGAGGGAAACATACACCTGACCTAAGGTAACTCAGGCAGCACTTTCGTCACCAGCTGAGCTTCCATCTGTGTCCCGGCGGAGCTGAAAAGCAGCCCTGGGGAGTTGTGGGTCCCCAGACAATCACAAAGGTACCTGCCAGTGGATAATTAGGAAGACACGACTTATGCCTTCCAGGTGCAAAGAAATGGCAGAGAGAGAGGCTGAAGTGAGGGCAAAGAATGGGAAGAAGAAAGGACAATATATCAAAGTGACTAACTGTAGGCATATATTTTTTAAGCTTCTGATAAAAATATATTTCCGTCTCCAGTAATTAGGAATGTGAGCTAAGAACAGAAGGTGTTATAAAAGGACACCATGAAACTGTAAAATGATTCTTCTCAGTATCTTTATTCAATTAAGAAAAACAGCAATCATGTGGGGAAGGCCTTGTAAAGACTACAATCTTTTCATTTGTTTAAGCCCCATTAAGAGGAATCAGACTCCATGGGTCCAGCCACCAAATCCTTGAAGGGAAAGAAGACTGGGAATGAGGTGACTGAGAAGAAGCCCATGGCCTCGGAAGCGAGCCCAGGCCCAGAGCTGATGCATGCGGAGGCTGCAGCTTCCGTGGACATCCCAAGTCTTGGTCCATGCCCGTAAGGGGCCTAGGAATTCCCCCTAAAGTCCTCATGCCCAAAAACACGTCCATGCGCGTTTAACCCATCAAGTGTATTTCACACATCAGGGCAAAAGAGGGCATGCTTCTCAGCTCTTTGAGCGGTAAAGGGCATCACTCCCATGCAACCTAGATGGGAGTCTGTTAAGAATCATAGGCTATTTGTCCTCAAAGAGTTCTCTTCATCTTCTTGGCACATCTGGCCATTAGAAAATTGTGGGTCACACCTAATGTCTTAAGGCATGGTTTTGAAGGATTTTCTAATATTTTTCAGGTGCAAAAAATAATGGTTTTGAATTTTAAAAATCTATAGGGGCAGAATTTAATCTAATCAAGTGATTAAAAATAACACAATTACTTTAAGAACTCTCATGAGTATATAATTTTACCACAGAGCAAAGTGCTCTAAAACTGTTACGCTAAAATCTCTCATAACATAGCATTCGATTAAAGTTTAAAAAGATGCACACACACGGAACTACATGACCAATTCAGCATGTGTAAAACCACAGACTAGGCCATACAGCGGGACAGTTTCCTTGTCCTACAGCAAGACAAGGAAATTCCCAGGTTCCCTTTAAATTTTTGTGCTGAAGTAGAACTCTTTTGCCTAGACTACGACCATCATTAAGTATGGCATTATCTGGGGCAGGATCTTCTGTTGTCCAGAGACCTGTGTTGTATTAATGTTTATTATAATACGTTTTGAATTAAATCAAGCTAGTTCTCTTTGGCAACAAACATAAATATAAGTAAATTACTTACAAATTCAGCAGCTGTTTACATGGCAGCCACAGTAAAGTGTTAAAGAAGAGCAGGCTGATTTCCAGAGATTCTTTGAAATCGAACTTTCTATTGGTTCTACTGTTTACCAAGGACATGTTTCTCTAATCCTTTAACCTATCAACAGTCACATGCAGAACTATGGAAGCGAAACAACTCTCTGGAGACTCTCAGAACACCCCATCATCTTCCTAGAACACTTAGGAACAGCAGCTTGCCAATCTAAAAATTCTGTTCTTTTCCATGCAAAATATAATTACAGCTGGAATGATTTCTGTAAATAACTGAAACAATTTTAGTAGTGATGATGGTGACTATTATCACACACCTGAGAACAAAAATAGGTGAGGGAAAAATGAAATGCCACAAAAAGGTGTATGAAGTGTGGTAGGTTATAACAAAATTAATGAAAAATAGAAATAAAGCAGGGGGATTCTAAACTCCCTACGTTTCTGCATAATTGCAAAATGACTCATCAATTCTGGCCCCAAATAACTGAGTCAAAACGTTGATGGTAAGAAAATGGACAAAACTGTTAATTCAAGATATAATGCATTTCATTTCTCAGTACAGTCGGGCCCCCGTATCTACAGGTTCTATCCACAGGTTCTGCATTGTGAATTCAACTCGCCATGGATAGGATATATCTGGGAAAAAGAAATTCCAGGGCTTCCCTGGTGGCGCAGTGGTTGAGAGTCCGCCTGCCGATGCAGGGGACACGGGTTCGTGCCCCGGTCCGGGAGGACCCCACATGCCGCGGAGCAGCTGGGCCCGTGAGCCACGGCCTCTGAGCCTGCGCGTGCTCCGCAACGGGAGAGGCCACAACAGTGAGAGGCCCGCGTACCGCAAAAAAAAAAA
>NW_020174642.1:246095-264347 GCF_003031525.2 Neophocaena asiaeorientalis asiaeorientalis
CCAAAAAAAAAAAAAAAAAAAAAAAAAAAAAAAAAAAAAAAAAGAAATTCCAGAAAGTTCCAAAAAGCAAAACTTGAGTATATTGCACACGGACAGCTATTTACATGGCACTTATATTTTATTAGGTATTATAAATAATCTAGAGATGATTCAAAGTATACGGGAGGATGTGCATAGGTTATATGCAGACACTACACATTTTATATAACAGACTTGAGCATCCTCGAAGTTTGGTATCCATGCGGGGGCGGGGTCCTGGAACCAATCCCCCACAGATACCGAGGAACGACCATACCCTTAATCTGCGGCCTGTTGGAACATCCATCTGGCACAACAATGACTCCGATTTCTGTCCCAAAGCCCCCAACCACAGTTGGCCACACAGATGTGAACTGACAATGAACAGGCCCACCTGCTACCCAGTCCTCCCAGGCCTTACCTTTCACCAGAACCTTGGGGACCTTCGTGTGGCTAGCACAGAAGGCACTGTAGAGCTTGAAGCGGTCGGCATAATACAGAAAGGATCCCCCCAGAGAGAAGAGCACCTTCTGGATTTAACAAGAAACAATGCAGTTAGGTTAGGGTCCTCCTCATGTGGAAATATCAGCAGGATATAGCAGGGAGCTCGCAGCTGCCTGACTCTCCCCACAAATCAGCACCACTCACACCTGTCACAGCCTGTCTCAGCTCACTGATGGCCTATGGGAAAGTGTGTGGGTTTACATGTTTGTGTAATAGATGCTGGATTTGGCTTTCTCGGTAATTAGAGTCAAGATGTCACTGGTTTTCTAGGCTTGTGTCTTTCAGTGACCTATCTGGGATGTTTGAATGTTACCGAGAAAGCAGATACGGCATTTTGGAGAAGACAGAAATCTTTATTCTCTCATTAGTTCCTGTTGGGAGGTAGAAGTGACAAACCAAATAAAGGCAGGAAACGCATAAATCTCCCGAAATAGAAAACACATTTCTCTAATCACTAACTCCACCCTCTCCAATGCCATGCTCTCTTCTAGCAGGAATAGATAAGAACATAAGAAATAGACTCAACTAAGGAATTAGTACTGTCTCCCAGGCCATACCCTCTGCCCCAACAGGATCAAAACTAGGTGGACGCTTTCCCTATTAGGAATTTAATATGCCTGAGGTGGGATACTTTTTATCCTACACATTTTATAGAAATATATGTAACAGGCCTCAGAAAAGTATCTATGAGGTTTCACAATGATCTAGTCTAGTTCAGAAAGAGCTATTGCTTATTTAAATTTAGAGTTTAAAACGTACATTCAAAGCAAAAACTAAGCTATACATATAAACATATCCCCATATCTCCTCCCTCTTACGTCTCCCTCCCACCCTCCCTATCCCACCGCTCTAGGTGGACACAAAGTACCGAGCTGATCTCCCTGTGCTATGTGGCTGCTTCCCACTAGCTATCTATTTTACATTTGGTAGTGTATGTATGTCCATGCCACTCTCTCACTTCGTTCCGGCTTACCCTTCCCCCGCCCCGTGCCCTCAAGTCCATTCTCTACATCTGCGTCTTTATTCCTGTCCTGCCCCTAGGTTCTTCAGAACCACTTTTTTTTTTTTAGACTCCATGTATGTGTGTTTTGGATTTGAGTGATAAATTGGATTCCACAAAGTGCACTTTACTGAATGAACAATGCAGAGAAATCTGATAGAATATTAAAAACAAAAAAAGGTTTATTATGAACCACACATAACTGGTAATTAGAAGCCTAAATTCTTTTCCTACATGTTGTACTTTTCCTCCTTTACTCCTCAAGCCCCATCCCTCCCCAAACCTCACCCGCTTGACCGAGAGAGGGTTTCGGGAGGGGCAGTCTGACTCTGTAGGTATAGTCATCCTTTGAGCTATATTCAACAATCAATGAGAAAAACTATAGAAGAAAAAGCTCTAATTGTAACGTCTTACCTTAGCCATATCAAGCCATTCATTTGTTTAACTTAATATTACTTACTAGGCACATACCATACAGCAAACACAGATAGAACATTAAGGTATTCATTTGTTCTTCCAGCCTTAAAAAATGATCTCAGAGCACAAAGTGTGCACAAACATGAGGGGTTTCTACACAAAGACTGCATTTCCCCTGTGTTTCTCTTCTGCAGGACTTCACAGAGCCTCTCACTGGCTGACGGACATTGCAAACTTCCAAGGGAAAATTATATCAAAACTTATTTCACCTCAGAACCAATTTTTTTTCTAATACTGTCTTAGGCAACACAATTTGAATATTTTAACAAGTGTTTATGTTTTTGACAAATATATAATCAGGATTTAAATGAAGCAGCAATGGCGGAAACCAACAGCAACAGGTTTAAGAGTGAACACTGACTGTCCAGAAGCCAACTCAGAAGTGCCAGAGAGCAGCCCCAGGGCCAAGAATATTGCACGTGCACCAGTTGTCATGTCTGACAGATGGAATGGAGAGGGTCAGATTAGGCACTAAATTAGTGAAATGAAGGTCGGGGAAGAAAGTTCCACTTAAATGGAATTTACAACACTGACTGCTTAGCGTGAACTTGCTAAAAGGATCACGCACCAAACCCTCCCTAGAAGAACTCTGCTCATGACACAGTTATGTTCATATCACCGTTCTGATAACTAAACTCTCCTGAAGTGATCAACTGACTCTAACCGCAAAGAACTGGACTCACAGCAAAAGCCTGCTACATGAATATAATGAATGTTAGATATTTTAGATTAAAACCAAATGTTTTCGGGTCTGTTCGCATTTTTATTATGTTCCACGTTAAGCAACTTTTTGATTAACTGACAAACTACTGGCCCATATCATGGTGTTCTAATATCCTATTAATTAATTTATCAATGAACCAAACTGTACTTCAAATGGACAGTATGACCAACTACCCTGAAGAGAAGAAAAACGAACTAACACAAGCAATTTCTGAACACACAAAAAATGAACTATATGCAGTAGTTAGGGTTAAAGGGAGGTAGGGAGAGAAAGGATAAAGCAAATGTGTTAACATTTGGAAGAAGGCTGGGAGAAGGCTATCTGGGAATTCTTTATACTATCCTTGCAACCTTTCTGTAAGTCTAAAATTACATCCAAATAAAAATAGAGAACTATACATGAATATATGTCCATATGCTTATGTGTATGAATATGTGTGTGCATTCTAAATGACTCCTGTTGCAGAGAGGGACTGTAAAGAGATGACACACAAAAATATATCGAAGGGGTAGTCTTCATCTCATCCTATAAACCTGTATACATACTAACATTACACAGCCAGGTTTCTGCAAGTGTTAGAAGAGAGTCAAAGTGTATGAGGGTCCCCACCTATATGGACAACTGAACCCAAGTTCAACACAAGCGCAAAAGCGATTCAGTGGAAAAGGACTGAAGGATAGTCATTTCAAAAAATAGTGCTAGAAACGTTAAATATTCATATGCAAAAAAATTGACTTCGATTCACACCAGATCAGAGACCTAAATATAAATCCCCAAATTATGAAACTTTTAGGAGAAAATCTTTATGACCCTGATTTAGGCAAAGAGTTCATAGATAAGACAGCAAAAGTATGACCCAAAAGAGAAAAAATTTGAAAACTTGGATTTCATTAAAAAATAAAAACTTCTCAGGGGAGGGATAAATTAGGAGGTTGGGATTAACATATGCATACTACCATATATAAAATATATAACCAACAAGGACAGGGAACTATACTCAATATTTTGTAATAACCCTATAAGGGAAAAGACTCTGAAAAAGAACAGACGTATACGTTTGTATGTGTGTAACTGCATCACTCTGCTGTACACCTGAAACTAACATAACATTGTAAATCAACTATACTCGATTAAAAAAAAAGAAATCAACTTTAAAAAAAAAACTTCTCTTTGGGAGATACTGTATGACAAGGAGAAAATATTTACAATTCATATATCGGTAAAGGGCTCATACACAAAATTTCCAAAGAACTCTCAAAACTCAACGATAAGAAAACAATCCAATATAATAAATGGGCAAATGATTTGAAAAGACACTTCACCAAAGAGGATATATTCAAAGCAAATTAGCACATAGAAAGATACTCATAGTCATGTCATTAGAGAAACTAAAATTAAAGCCACAATGAAGTGCCACCACCTACCTGCTAAAATGGCTAAAATTCAAAAGAGTGACCCGACCTTGTTGTAAGAATGAGGACGAACAGCTGGTGGGACTGTACACTGGAACCGGTTTGGAAAATAGTTCCACTGTTTCTTAAAACGTTAAACATACACGTACCATATGACCTAACCATTCCATTCCTAGGTATTTACCCGAGAGAAATGGAAGCACATATTCATACTAAAGCTTGTACATAAATGTTCATAGCAGCTTTACGTGTAGTCACCAAAAACTGGAAGAAAACCCAAATGCCCAAGAAAGGGGAAAGGATCACAAAGTGCAGTGCATCCACACAATGGAATACTACTGAGCAATAAAAAAGGAATAAGCGTGGGTATATGTAACAACAGGGATGGAACTCAATATAATTACACAGTAAACAATACCACACAAAAAAGCGTACATGCTATATGTTTCCATTTATATAAAATTCCAGAATGCTAACTAATCTGTAGTAACAGAAAGCAGACATAGTTGCCTGTGGCTAAGAGGTGGCCGTAAAGAGGAAGGAGGGAGGAATCACGAAAGAGCAGGAAAAACAATTAGGGGTGATATTATGTTCATTATCCTGATTGAAGTGATGGTTTCACAGGTGTCCACGTATGTCAAAATTCATCAAACTGTACGCTTTAAATATATGTAGTGTATTGTCTATCAATTGTACCTCAATTAATCTGTTTTTTAAAAGTACATGAGGGTGACATGTAAGCCAACAGCATTGTGCGCAAATCAATGAACCTTTGTCAATCAGAAACACAGCACAGGAAATTTCTGCAATAAGGGAAAGCCAACCAAGGAGAAGGAGACAAGCTGTCAGCATCCTCACTAAGGTACTAGTCATAGATCCTCACTAAGGCTACAAGGACATGGCTTCCCTGGTGGTGTAGTGGTTAAGAATCCTCCTGCCAATGCAGGGGACACGGGCTCAAGCCCTGGTCTGGGAAGATCCCACATGCCATGGAGCAACTAAGCCCGTGCGCCGCAACTACTGAGCCTGTGCACTAGAGCCCGGGAGCCACTACTGAGCCAGTGCACCACAACTACTGAAGCCTGCGCGCCTAGAGCCTGTGCTCCGCAACAAGAGAAGCCACCGCAATGAGAAGCCTGTGCACTGCAGTGAAGAGTAGCCCCCGCTCGCCGCAACTAGAGAAAAGCACGCACACAGCAACAAAGACCCAACGCAGCCAAAAATAAAATAAATTAAAAAAAAAAAAAAAAAGGCTACAAGGACACTGTGTGCTGGAAGATTGCCTTCCTCCTAGATAATTGATAAGCACTTCCATTAACCAGTTTCCCAGAACAAGATAAGTTCATTTGTTTATTGGAAAACCAAGAGTGCTAGTCTAATTTGTTAATAGCAAGTATTAAAAGCCCCTACATAAACAGAACAAAAGGTAGGCACATCTTCCAAAGCAGAAGTCAGCAGATACACCAGTTTAATGCAAGTCAGTGGCACTGGTTCTACCTCAGCCAGAAAAGCAAGATGCAGTGCGTTCCCCTCTCAGACTCCCTTTAGGAAATGACTCCACTGGCAGTTCAGTGAAGACTCAAGACCACGGCAACAATGCCTCCTGCGATGTGTTATTAGGAGATTCGACTTGACCTATAGGAGAGCCCACCCTTGACATTAAGAGGCAGCTTTACACTATTTGAGGATGAGACTTACCTTAAATTGATCAACTTTCTCAAGCTTTTCCAGATCAGGTACCAATCTCACTCCATCTTCTAGAGTTTTAAGGAATTCTACTTGAAACTCTACCATTTCAGTTAAATTTCCAAAGAGCACATCAAGCTGGAAAATGCAAAAGAATTTCATCAACCCCGTATTTCATTAGTGTGCAGAACCTTTATTTGCTTCTGATCTCAAAGTTTTTCTACCCATACTTATAAATTACGGTAATGCTCCCACCACCAGCAGGCGGGGCAGCTCCCTCCTTCCTCTCCAAGTGCACACCAAGAGCTCCACAGGCAATAATTTGATCTATTTATTACAATTAAATGAATTCAAAATGCTCTCAGTATTGTGTGTACTCCCCAGTCCTTCCTCTTCACCAAGTCAAGCTATAGTGTGACCCTCACGAAGTTCAGACAATTGCCACCATACCTCATCTTGGGTGAGAAAAGTTTCTTTTTGAAGAGGTTTTAGGTATCTCTCCATGAGGCAGTTTAAGTCCTAAGGGTTGAAAGAATATGTGATTAGCACATCTAAACGTCTATAAAGAATCTAAAGAAAAAAAAATTATGTCCCAAATGCTAACATTTCAGTCTTTACGTCACTGAGGTCCATTGAGGCAGAAGTGAGCCAAACTTTTCTCAAGATATTTCAGACTTTGCAGGCCATATGGTCTCTGTTGCAACTATTTAACTCTGCTGCTATACAGGAAAGTGGCATAAATAATACATAAGTGAATGTGTGTGGCTGTGTTCCAATAAAACTTTATTTGTAAAAACAGGCAGAGAGCTGGATTTGGCCCAAGGACCATAACTTGCTGACCTCTGACTTAAAGACTAAAACAGATCATACTATTGTAACATGGAACTAAACATAACTAAATTATAGAGTTAGAGGAGTATATCATTATACAATTATCATAATTAGATGAATTATATAGTTATAGGAATATATTATAAATTATATAGTGTTGAAATAACTTTCCAGGCCCAAGATGGAGCCATTTCTGCCTGGGGTGTCGGGTCAGCAAACCCAAATTTAGATCATTTTTGTGTGCCTGTCAATACACCACTTGACCAGACCGTAGTATATCCACTCAGCCAATTTCCAAATGCCAGGCCAACTCTGGGCCTTCTCATCCCAACCAAGGTTGACTACGTGGCCCCAGCCAATCAAGTATTGTCTGTTTGTCTCTTCCTTGTTCTTTATTCTTTACCCTATGAAAGCTTCTTGCCTTCTGTCCCATTTTACAGTTCTACAAAAGGAGACTGTCCATTTCACGAATAAAGTTTTAAATAAAGTTTTTATCACTTTTAAATTGTCTTCTTTAATCATTTTTAAACAATAGTTGTATGTATTATAAATTATATAGGAACAAATGATATAGTTTCAGAATATAACTAAATGTCAGAACAAATGATAACAGACCTGATATCTTTCTGCCTAGACTCAAAGTAGATTGTGAAGATACTACTAGTTGAATTTGTCAAAAACGAATTCAATTTTAGTATGAGCTCAACAACATATTTAGAAAGGTCAGAAGCTTCACTTAACATCCACCATCATCTCCTTTCTGAGTCAATCAATCAGTTATTTATATCAACGAAGTGCTATAAGAATAGATATGCTTCCCTAAAACACAAAAGGAGATCGTAACATTCAGAATCAAGGCCAAATTCCATAGGAGAGACCAAGATACCCTTCAAGACCGTGATCTGGCTTTGCTGTCAGTCAACATCAGTATCAACACAGAGCCTGCATCCTTCCGAAGGATGGGAGGAAGGATGCAGGGCAGGAGAAGACGTACTTTCACATAGGTGCGCTCCGTCTCCAGGAGCTCACAGATGACCTTGCGCAGCTTATCGGCGTCCGTGAGCTGTCTCATGGTGGCCAGCTGAGGCCCGGCAGAGTCCTGGGGGGACGGGCTCGGGTCAGAGGAGTTCATCTCGTGCAGACTGCGGCAAAATGCGGCCACCTGTTCCGTGCTCTTCAGAGCACAGTTGAAAAGGCAAGACAGACGAAGTTATCCCTCACTAGAGAGACCTCTCTGACATCTGTCCCTCCTAAAGATGTTCCTCCTGGTTAATGAACTGCCACACGTGAATCACATCTCTCGTTTCCCCAAATTGCTCCACGCATCTGAGAGCTCACTGAACGCTCATGACAACCATAATAACAACTGCTGACATATACTGAATGATCACTGCCTGCCAGGCACCGGTCTGATCCATTTAATCCTCCCACTTGGTAAGTGAGGGCTATTATCATTCCTATTTTACAGTTGAGACAACAGAGGCCAGGAGAGGTTAAGTAACTCATCCAAGATTGCACAGCTCGGATCTGAACCAGGCAGCATGGCTCAAAGCCTGTGTCCTTAATTACTCTCCAAGAAGCTCTCCAATGAGGAGAGGAAGATACGGACAAGTGCATTTCACCCAAAATACAAGGGTAATTCATTATCAGACTCTCAGTTCACTGCACTATACATATTTACTTTGCAAAGCTGGAAGATGATTTTATAAGCAGAGTCTTCTGTCTCTATTAAAAGTTGACACGGAGGCAACTCTCTAGATAACAACAGATTATATATATATACATATACACATATACATATAGATATATTTTTTAAAGTTTCTGTCTCTCCAACTTCTCCAAGGCAGAAAGATTCCACCACCACCAGCACCCACCACCTCCCCACTCCTCCAACTAAAACTAAGGGGCACTGACCCCTGAAAAAGACCTCAATAGGAGAGCTCACTCCCCACCCAGTCTCTGTCCAGGATGATTCAGGTGGAAGTTTGGGAATCTAGAATTCTAAAATACCAACTTTTCAAGTTATGCAAAACAGTTCTTCAAAGCAAGGGTTGAAGATGGACCACTGAAAATCCTGTGGAATCAGTAATTCCCCACCCTGGTTGCATGTAGGAATTACGTGGGGAGTTTTTAAACCTCCCAATGCCCAGTGCGCCATCCAGATCAATTCGATCCGAATCTCTAGGATGGGATGCGCAAGTGTTAGCATTTTTTTAAAGCTCTCTATGGTATTACTCCAAAGGCTATTTTGTAGCACAACATCTAGTTTATTAGTTTATTAGTATTTGTTCGAATGTACCACTCTGCAAATGTCTCATGCATATCTCCTTGCATATCTTCTTGGACTGCTCTTCCCTGTTTCTATTGTCCAATTCGTCCCTAGGCACAAAGTATTTCCAATATAGACCTGTGCAGATAAAGGATTACTTTCAGGAGTGAGTAGGTGGGTATCCCACCTGCTCACTCTTGAAAGTAACATCCTGAGAAGACCATCCTTCCAAAAACAACTGTTGGTGCAAAGAGCTGAACGTCAAGGCTGGCATTTTGTGGTAGGCAGAGGAACCAAACCAAGTGTATCCCATGGGGGTAATTCTTAAACACAGAGGAAGGTAGCTAACATTAGCATGCCTTCTCCTCATTAGCATAGCCCAAAGGGAAGGAAGCCCGGAATAAAGACAGGACAAGGACATGGGAAATCAGAACTTAACAAGGATGCATCAGCAGCAATGTCATGACAGGAAAGAGCAGAGCCAGGACCCAAATCCACGTAATTATTGATCCAATTTTCTTATGGTTACACAGCTTATTTATTGCTATCACAGATCCTGGTCTTATATGCCGGGATGTATTAGTTACCTGTCAGTGGCACTGTTAAATGTTCCCTACGGAATCAGTGTGTCAGACACTGACTATCCCCACAAAGAATTCTCCCTTTGGTGACTGATGAAAAACTCACCAAAATGGGCTGAACTGTAAAGCATGTGACTTATAACCCAATAAGGCTGTTAAAAAAGAAAAACTACTTTTTTTAAAATCACAGCCTGTTTCAGTAGAAATAAACTAAACAGTTTGATTTAGTTATGTTAGGGTTTTACAAACTCAGTGTCATCATTAAATATAAACAGTTAAATATGGCTTTGTCCTAATAATTAAAAAGGAACAAGTAGGTCCATTTTAACAAAAGCGTCCACACGCCTTTTAGATGATCTCATGATAACTGTAAAAGGCAACTGCATTGTAACATAGACATCATGGAAGTGGGGTTATGCCTCACCAAGTGAAAATCCCAAGGAAAGACAGTGTGATAACAGCTGACAGCTTAAGTGCCCTGCCCTCCAGCTAATCCCAAACTCTCCTCTGTCACTTTGATTTGTCACTAATCAAAACAACAAATGTATAACTGGCACCTTCGCTTACACAATGCTTTTCTAAATGTCCCAACAATAACCACCGCTGCCTGTCATTTACATACAAATTAATAACATAGCTATTACCCATGATACCTAAATCCATTCCCATATTCCCATCAGAGACACAGGAGACCTTGCTGCAGTCTTATCATTTAGACAAGTTGCCATGAGAACTCCAATGTCCTCACAGATTACACCAAGGATGTCCCACGCTTTAAGAAAAAGGCAAGTTATAACCTTGGGACTCTGACATATCAAAGGCAGGAAATTCAAAAGACATTTCCCTTTGTGCTCCCAATTCGCACCACGCTGACTTGTTGCCATTCTCAGCAATATCTGGCTCGAATAATGAAAGGCGTGACACGGAGTTTCTGGGTTTTCGTTCCCTCCGTTTCACGATAAATACTTTAAGGTTTCCATTTTTAAGAGTGTGAGTAGGGTTCCTGACTTTGCCTGTGTCAAGTCCACCACCTCTAAGGTTCAGTATTCTGAGTTTTAAGCTCAGGGAAAAGCTCAGGGAAAGCTCAGGTTAGTGAGATGAGGGCCAGGGCTCTAGTGCTCTACACCTAGCCATCTCCTACCCAACCTCCCGTCAAACAGCCAGGCTCCCCACCTTCTTCCTGGCACACCCGTCCTGAGTCAAGTCCTGGATTATATTAGGAAATACCTTTAGCATCCCAGGGGATACCTTAAAATATCCCTGAGTCCTCTTCTGAGAGTTCAGAGCCTTAGGCATCCCTTCCTTATAAGCTAAGATAGATTTATCGGGGACTGGGAAGCCCCTTCTCTGATTCAAGTTATAAACTCTCAGGTTTATCAAGGAACTGGGTCAATATGGACATAATCTTTTTACTGTCAATTCCATGTTATCTAAATAAATAATAAATTTAATAAAATAAATAAACAAACAAAAAGATAGAATAACAAGTTATATTGTATATATCATCAAGGGGTGTTATTTATAAGGCTCTTAATGAAATTTTTGCTTGGAAACAACTTCAAAGGATATCATCAAGTTTGCGAATTTTGTTTCACTAAAATATTACCCCCCCAAAAATGAAATGCAGGTCGTCTTTAGAATACCTCTAACCTAGAGATTTTACATGTTGTGGCCCAGTTTTTAAGTCCCCCTGCCCCCATACTGTGGCCAAACTTGTTTGCATCAAAGCCTACTAGAACCTGGGGTCGGCGGGGGGAGATGAACTGGGAGATTGGAATTGACATACATACACTATTGATACTATGTATAAAATAGATAACTAATGAGAACATACTGTATAGCTCAGGGAACGCTACTCAGTGCTCTGTGGTGACCTTAATGGGAAGGAAATCCAAAAAAGAGGGGATATATGGATTCGTATAGCTGATTCACTTTGCTGTACGGCAGAAACTAACACAATATTGTAAAGCAACTATGCTCCAATAAAAATTAATTAAAAAAAACCTATTAGGAGCTTCTCCATGTAGCTTGGCCAGGATATAGGATGTAGAAGGAGTTGAGTGTAGTGCTTTCCTCACTCTACCACTGAGTGATACATGGCATTCTGGTCATTTACACATCAAGCACTGTAGCCCAGAAAGAGAGCTGCCATGAGAGGTCCTCAACATATCTCCTAAAAGCCAAGTTTCCTGGAATCGGTACAAGTAGCAAAGGATTGCTGGAAAGAAGACAGACACAGTTTCTCCAAGTCCAAACCTCTCCCCGTTTGAGGACTGCCATCAGTCACCATGGACACAAAAAGCACTTATGGGCATTTCAGAGCTGCCAGTTAAAACTGTTAAAGGGTAGCAGAGCTGTTCTACTGTCAGGATGAAGAGTTACCCACCCAACGTACAGAAATGAATATGACAACTGAAGGAGGAAATGGGCTCGTTTACTGAGGTCTGCATGAAGTTCAATGTTTATAATATCACTTTCTTCCTGTGGAAGATGAAAAGAAAGTACAAAAAGAGGGGGGTAGGCTTTCAAGTACACACTACCAACCCAAGCAACCCAGCTGTTAAAGCTCTTCCTGTTATGCAACCACTAAAGGCAATTTCTATCTCGGGATGAGTTCAGAGTTCTAAAACTGTCCTTTGAGTCTGACCGATTTAACACTTCCCACAGATTTAAAAGGGGCCAGAGTGGCCTGAAATCTTATAGTCTTTATTTAAGCTTTTTTGGGAAACAAACACCAAAGTAACATATTCCATAATTTCAGAGACCCTCATATACAATGATAACCCCTATAGTTCTCTGGCATCTTTTTGGTCTCCTTTTGAACAAACTTTGAAGAAGAAACATTCCATAAGGATAAAGGCTTGCTTGAGTAAATCAGGTGTACTCGCTGTCCAAGTTCAATTTCATTAAGTGACACGAAATCTAATAGTCAACAGACTCTGATATTAATATTTAACTATTAAATGGTTTAACTTGATTTTAAATTATTCCTCCCCCTTAACCCACTAAAATATTTTCTTATTAAAGAGGCAACAGTTACCATAGGAATTGGCATACACAATATAGGTCAGTTGACATTAAATCATTAATACATTCCCTGGGCCAACACATGTAAATCCACCTGCTCCTCAAGTAAGCAGAAATAAAGTCAAAAGCACTTAAAACTTTATAGGAGGCAAGTTGAACATTCTTCTTCCAGAAATGCTTGCTGAATACTTAGGCTACCCGTTTGGAGGTGGAGATGGGGAGACATCACACATATAACACAAACATGTTCAAAATCTCAACACCCAAAAGAAAAAGGGAAACATTCAAATGACGATTAATTTTAAAAATAATAATAACAACCCACCTTTCTGTCATTTAGAAATGAAAAAACAGATATGTGTAAAGATTCTTGGCAAACTCGACTTCACTCCAACTACTGATGCCCCCCACTCCCATGTTAAAATGTATATTCTCTATCAACAAGGGGATCTAAAGGGCAGAAGGCTGCAATATGGAGACATGGGACAAGCATATCACCATCATTTGAACTGGGAAACACAACAGCTAGAAAGTCGTAACATAAACAAAGGCTAGCAAGATAGAATTCAAACAGTGCTCACCAGGTGAAGCGTCCGATATACAGAATCACCGGACTTGCCACTGTTTTCAATCCTGGGCTTGCGCTTTATTTTCCACAAAGCAGACATCATCGGGAAGGTATTCTCATGATAATTCTACCTCCTGACACGTTCCACAAAGAAACAGAAGTTTCTTAAAATACTCGGAGAGCACCAAATGCCTTCTGGCTCCTGAGAGAGCATCCTCCCATGCAGAGAGCCCATGCCGGCTGTGCCATGAAGACCTACGGCTGCATCTCTACAGAGCAAGGACAGCGACAGCCGGACCCGACAGCAGCCCCCTCTGCCGTCAGTGCCCTCTGGGAGGGAGTCAAAGGCTAACCGATAAACCAGAATTTATGCTTTGTTTTCACCTGGCTAAACAGCAGAAGTTCCAGAAAGGGAGAGCCAGGAGGCAAGAAAATAATGCAAAAAAAAAAAAAAAAAAAAAAAACCGCCTCCCGGGGATGTGAGCGTCTCTACCCTGCAGACTGAGATCAGCTGATTGGCCTGCATCCTGCACTGCACAGGAATATTAAACCCGCCCGGCTCAAACTTTGAAGACACCCCTCACAGAGTTGAGAGCAGACACTAAAAACCAAAACATCTTTTAACAGTTCATATTTTCACAATGTCCCCCGAATGCTTTGTTACAAAAACCAAACATTTCCAAGACAACAACAATTTGGATTGAAAAGAAAAAAGAAGGCTTTCCAATTGGAAATGCTCTGAAAATGATTCTCATACATTGGCTAAGTGGAAAACAAAATCACAGCTGCCAGGGGGTCTGGAATGCATGATAGGACTGCCCGGAGCTAATTAGCATTCGTTTCCAGAGACAAGAGTTTTCAATTAGAAGCAGGGAAACAAGTGGGTGGGGGGGGGGGTCACCCACAGTCATAAGAGGAAGAACGTGGCTTACAAAGAGAAAGGCCGCCAGACTGTCCCTGCGGTGTGGAAGTCCCACGCCCCAGCCCCGTGGATGTGACAGTCCCGTGTCACCACGGCTCAGCAACAAACTCACAATTACCTACTTGCTCAACCCCCAAAGACCACGTGCCGCAAAAACTGCCATCTAAAAAATATTTGTAACAACACACAAAACTCTAACATGCATTCTCTTTATCCTGCCCACTGTTTCACAAAATGATTCATTTAGGAAGAGCAGCAAAAATATTAAAGAAATAAACAAAAAGAATCGACAGCCCTCATGTATTCAGCCAGATAAAAAATGATTTCCTGTTTCATTTCATTTATTCATTTGTTTGTTTATCTATTTATCTAGTTTTTACAAGTGAGGAGGTCCTCTGAGGTTGTCACCCACAGTCATAAGAGGAAGAACGTGGCTTACAAAGAGAAAGGCCGCCAGACTGTCCCTGCGGTGTGGAAGTCCCACGCCCCAGCCCCGTGGATGTGACAGTCCCGTGTCACCACGGCTCAGCAACAAACTCACAATTACCTACTTGCTCAACCCCCAAAGACCACGTGCCGCAAAAACTGCCATCTAAAAAATATTTGTAACAACACACAAAACTCTAACATGCATTCTCTTTATCCTGCCCACTGTTTCACAAAATGATTCATTTAGGAAGAGCAGCAAAAATATTAAAGAAATAAACAAAAAGAATCGACAGCCCTCATGTATTCAGCCAGATAAAAAATGATTTCCTGTTTCATTTCATTTATTCATTTGTTTGTTTATCTATTTATCTAGTTTTTACATTCTACACCCAGCCTGGTGCATTCAAATTAAAGCTAAATCATCCTTCCACTTTTAGGCAGCTTACAGCTTAACTACGAATGTTTGGTTTATCCTCAAGAAAAATGACACACTGATATAGGAGCAGCATCCAAAAATATTGATCCTTAATCAAGAAACTTAAGATATACACTTGCTCTTACTTTAAATCATGAAAAAAGACACGAAGCTTAAGCGTTAGAAAAATATTTCACGAAGCTTAAGCATTAGAAAAATATTTAAGAGGCTAACGAGTATACAGTTGCCTCTTAAACAACTCGGGGGTTAGAGGTGCCGAATATTCTTGCAGTCAAAAATCCACGTATAACTTATATTCCCCCCTACCCCCATATACGTAGTTCTTCCGTATCCACGTGGTTCGTCCGCATCCACGGTTCCGTATCCGTAGATTCAACCCACTGCAGATCGGTAATACTATTTACTATGGGAAAAAAATCCACATATAAGTGGACCCTCACAATTCAACTGCGTGTTGTTCAAGGTTCAACTGTATATCTAAACTGGCTTATACTATTACTAATTAATTCCTTCCTTCCTTTTTTGAAGCCTGGTATTTAATACCAGACCTTAACAATCTGGCCAGAAGGTCATTTTAGCAAAGCAGTTAACAACAGAGAGCCTAGTTTTGTCATCTCAGAGCTGTGTGACCTTCAGTAAGTGGCTTAACCTCTCTGTTCCAATATTGTCACCTATAAAATAGGGGGAATAACAGTATCTATCTTTCAGTGGTATTGTGAGAATGAGATAGGTTAATACGGAACAGCATCTAATATACACAAGACACTACCTAACTATTAGCTCTCATTTATTACTAATAACAAAATCATTCAAATAAAGAAGATAAAATCTGAATCAAACCAACATCAGGAGTATTTTCAGGTACAGAATCACACAGTGCTCCGTACATCCAGTCTATAAAAAAAGGACTGTGAACCTATGGTGTCAATGAGTTCACCTCATGATCTTTAAAAATACTCAGATCATTACCCAAACTTGTCAATAACTTCAAAGATATTCTCCTTTATGAGAGCCTACCGCGCATTTCTACAGTGAAGTCCAGGAACAGCATCGCCTGCTCCTATACTTGACCCTGGCTGTTCCAGGCAAGTTTCAGGGTCTTGTTCTCAGGAGAAGGAACCATGAAATCAGAGAGGCACCTGGGATGAGTCAACAAAACCCTGAGGCCTCTTCCTTCCTCTCTGCTGCCAGAACCCCATATTATAGAGGACCCTGTTCGGGACTTCATGACTCACTATATTTAAAATGGAAACAATCTCTCAAAATCCACAAAGGGAGTGGAACACGGCTATTATAGTGAGGTAAAAATGATCCAAGTTAAAAAGTATTCAGAAATAAATGTCTTAGATACAGGAAAAATAACTGTACTCCGAAATCAAATTAGAAACTGAGAATTAACATTTTTAGTTTAATAATAGAACGATTTAATAAATAGCCTTCAAAATATCTTACCTCACACGGAAATATCTGTTTCTTTTGAGGGCCACTCACCCTCCCCCACCTCCCCGAAAAAGTAGGTAAAAGGCCACAAAAATAAAAAGTAACTTTAAACAGCTTTTGTTTGTTTTTTTGCCTTTAAATGAGACATGCATGTTTCCGTTTACTGGCTTTTTAATTAATAACCAACAACATAAAGCCCTTTCAGTCTGCAAATATTAAATTTATAAACATTAAAATTACTTTAAAATATTAAATTTTATACTGTGCTCAACTTAGACACTGAGAGTGATGATCCTATGATGGCAAAAGAGAAACATATGGATAAAAGCAATGCTGAAGATAGTCTAACATATGCACTCAAGAAAGTCCTACAAAGATATATAAAGACAAAAAGAGGCAGAAAAGTATACACAGAGAAATGTACGTTTTTGAAATAACCATTCGGATTTGAAGAGTATATTTCCATTTTCAATATCAGTTATATTTTTGACCCAGCCAATCATCCAATTACTGGACAAAGGCAAGAATCACCTGATATTGTAGGTGAGAAAAACAAAGGTATAATTTAAAGTTACATGATTTGCTCAGGTTAAGTGACTGGTCAAGGTCAAGCAAAAGAATAGGAGACAGACAGGGGGACCAACATAAATATGTCAACAACATTCTGAAAACAGAAGACGAATACATACGGACATAATCACATATCACTGTTTTTACTGGGGAGGGGTCTTTCAGATATAGGTAACAGAGTTTTCAAATTGTTATACTCTGGAGACTGTGATGAGAAGAGGTTATTGACACATAGAACCCTTTAGGAAGTGGAATAAAAGCATGATGAACTATGGAAAACAAATTCGCAGTTGCACCAAAGGGTCAGGATAAGAGCTTTGTCACAGTGCTCAACCGGGTAAGAATCACTGTATTTGGATTAAACAAAAAGATTGTCTCTTTCCCTTTAATGAAAAAAAAAAAAGGTGCTCACCTTTCACAAGAGCTAAACAGAGATAATGCAAAGGGAGTCTGTTACAGAAACCATGAGTAGCAAGAAAGTATAACGGACCCAATTGTATACATTTTAGATGCTGTTTCATCATACATATATGGAAGCATAAGAAGGAAACAGGATGAAATGAGACTTTAATTCATTAAGAGTGAGCTCTGCCCTATATTCTCACATATGGGTTTGTTCTCAAGACTATAATTTGGATTTCATATCCTATTTAGTGACATCTCAGAAGTAAAAACACTTTGGTCCCATGGAGGGGCCTTCTAACCACATACAGCTGCAGAGGTGACGTGGCAGCTGTGACTCTTTGGTGGTTCAAGACATGGGATGTGCAAATGGAAATCTCTCACCTTGCTGCTGTGATCAGTCTCATCTGAGGATTCCAAGTCTGGCCCTTCGTTCTCCTCCAGAGCACTCTCAGGACTACTGCCCTGCTGGCTGCAGAGGCTGTGCCCTGCAAGGTGAAGTCAGAAGAACACACGGGTCAGCACATACAGTCATTGCTATAAGCCATGCCAGTGCAAGGGAGTGTGGGGTCAAGCTCATGACGTGTACATATATTGTTAGACGCTCCAAGTATGCGCTCCATGATCTTGGTTCAATAAATGTCAGTTTTTGTTGTTTTTATTGTTACCACTATTATTATTATTTTATAACATAGTATACTTTTATTATTTATAATACATATTTTATAATATACAATCATTGCTGTGGACTGAATATTTATGTCCCCCCTCAATTTCATACGCTGAAGCCCTAATCCCCAATGGGACGGTATGTGGAGATGAGGCCTTTGGGAGTTAAGTAGGTTTAGATGAGGTCTTGAGGATGGGCCTCCACCAGAGCTCCCCTCCTCTCATGTAAGGACACAGAGAAAATGCAGCTGTCTGCAAGCCAGAAGAGAGCCCTCAGCAGGAACCCA
>NW_020174642.1:264469-280780 GCF_003031525.2 Neophocaena asiaeorientalis asiaeorientalis
GCTGGAACCCTGATCTTGAACTTCCCAGCCTCCAAAACTGTGAGAAATAAATATCTGTCGTTTCAGCCACCCAATCTGTGGCATTCTGTCACAGCAACCCCAGCTGACTAAGACAATAATTTACTATCCATCTATCTATGAAATAAAATTTAAATAAAATCAAATTATTTGATTGATTTATAATCAAATTAATTGCTGGATCAATTACTTCATTGCTAAAATAACTGAATAAACCATTCTGAGAAGAACACTAAGAAAATAATAACTTTCATATAGATTACCTGGCAAACTTCACCCACTCTTCTCACCATATTCTATGTATGCAAAAGTGCAGGCAACTTTCTTTCCTATTTTACCAAGTCCCTACTACAGTGGTTGGCTATGGTAGCCCCCTGCAGTGGGGAAGAGAACATTAAGATCTCTTTCCTCTGGGGGGATTCTCAGATTTAAAGAGCATCTGAACTGCCTGGGGGTTCACGTTATACAGATTCAGATTCAGTAGGTATATGGTTGGACCTATGATTCTGCATTTTTTACAAGCTCCAAGATGTTATCGATCAAGAGGTCCATGGTCCACACTTGGAATAACAAGTCTCTAGTATATTTACAAACCTCTAGCTAGTCTGATAAGACAGTGGTTTGATGACCATTATCTCAGAATATGTCAGGCACTGGGTCAGGGACTACAGCACCATCACGCTAACCCGATGAGAGAGAAGGGAAGAAAGACGAGAAGAAGAGAAGGGAAGAAAGAGAAGAGAAGAGAAGGAGCCACTTTCTGACTCTTTGGATGAAAGCCTCAGTCTGCAAAGAGGCTGCCTTATTCCAAAGACACGGTTACAGTCACAAGCTGTTTAGCATGACTTTCTGATCAAATTCTAGGTTGGTTGGGAAACTAAGGAAAGAAGCCAATCCCTGAGCAAACCTCGCTCCAAGGCTGCGTCCTGTGGTCCCCTTCCCCTCCTCTGGAATGAAGCACCAATGAAGCGAATGCCTACCTTCTATGGTTTGTAAGTTTCTGTCCGAACCCCCTCGCCTCCCCGCACCTAGTCGCAGAGTTCTGGCTCTACGATTTTCTTGCACTTCTTTTAATCACTTGCTCACTCAATAACATGGTGGGAGCCATCCAAGAGAGAGGCCCGCTTAACTTGGTGGATATCAACAATGTCACACAGTCACCACCAGAGGAAAAAAGAGTGATTGAATACTTTAAATGGGGGCAATGACCTAGATTCTGGGGCTAGAAAGAAGGGGAAGATTTGGACAGCGTTAAGCTCTGAGATGGCAGGAACCACGCTCCCTCAGCACTAAGCAGGGTGGTGAGGCTGTACACAAGGTCACCTTCACGCTGTAATCTGCATAATGGCGACCCCCAGATGGTGCAGCCAAACACTGTGACCCTGCATATCTTCACTGTTTATCATAATGCCTGGGCTCTAGAGGTTGCTCACAAAATAGTGGGAAAAGGAATGAAAGGATTTTCATTGTTAACAATACCGTGGGTCAGGTATCCTAAAAAGGAAGCAAAAAAACCCTAATTCTACAAAACACTTAGAAATTCTAAGTATCAATAAAATAGAACAAAATTCTTTTTATATTTTTTTCATTATTATTATTTTTTGTTTTTGTTTTTGTTTTCGTTTTTGCGGTACGCAGGCCTCTCACTGCTGTGGCCTCTCCCGCTGCGGAGCACAGGCTCCGGACGCGCGGGCCCAGCGGCCTTGGCCCACGGGCCCAGCCGCTCCGCGGCACGCAGGATCCTCCCGGACCGGAGCACGAACTCGTGTCCGCCCCACCGGCAGGTGGACTCTCAACCACTGCGCCACCAGGGAAGCCCCATTATTATTATTTTTTTGGCTGCACCATGCAGCATGCGGATAGTTCTCTGACCAGGGACTGAACCCGTGCCCTTTGCAGTGGAAGCACAGAGTCTTAACCACTGGACCACCAGGGAAGTCTCCCCAAATCCTTTTTAAACATAAAGCTGAGCTCCAAGAAGTCCCCAGAGCCCAAAATGAAGAAGACAAAGGAAGCAGGAGGGGTGGGCCAGTCCCAAAGCCATGGCAGTGCTGAGTAATCCATCAGTCCCCAAACTCCAAACCCTAGAGCAGTGTTTCCCAAAGGGAGCGGGAACCTGTTGGTGTCAGGAGGGGAAAACGTTTAGGAGGAAAACTGTACACATGGCAGGTACACAGGGCACTAGCCACCCCCCCCCCCAACCCGCCAGGCTCCTGGGTTCTAAGTACCTTGAGCACTCCGCAGTCACTGTGACAATCAAACACACACCCCTACAGAGCCCAACAGCAGAACACCATCTCAGCTTGGGAACCACAGTCCTGGAGCCTTTGGTGTCAACTGTGAAGCCGTGAGACAGAAAACAACTGTTGGGTCAGTACAAACTGGAGAGTTAGAATCAAATCTCCCACATTCATATGGTTCCTTTGAAGGGCTACACTTTTACCCCAAAAAGACTCAAAAAGATTTTTTTTCAAAAGTACTCACTGGCAAAAGAGAAAAAAAAAAAAAGAAGGAAAAAGGAAGCTGATTTAACTCTGCCCATACTCTGGGATGAGTGGGGATGGAGGAAGAAGGGTTTCTACTTGGAGGTGACAACCACAGCCTGGCTGCACGGGTGTTTTGAGATTCAAATTTACACTATGTCCTACATTCTGGGGACTCCAATGTCTTAGTCTGCTCAGGCTGCTGTAACTAGGATTGCAGACTGGGTTGCTTAAACAACAGACATTTATTTCTCTTAGTTCTGGAGGCTGGAAGTCAAAGATCAGGGTGCCAGCAGATTCTTTCCTTGGTGAGGCCCTTTCCCTGGCTTGCAGATGGCCACCACCTCACTGGGCACCTACATGACCGCTCTTTGTGTGTGCAAGGAGAGAGGGGGTGAACCCTGGTCTCTCTTCCTCTTCTTACAAGGACACTAATCCAGCTCATAACTTCGTCTAAACTTAATTACCTCCCAACGGCCCCCAACTCCTAATAACCCTCACATCAGGGGTTAGGACTTCAATACAGGAATTCAGTCCGTGATCCTCAAAATGAAAAATTGCCATAAAGTTGTTCTAAATTTGTATTCCAAGGGCATCTGGCGGAAGCCAAAACAAGTCTGCTCTAGAGGGATTCATCCTTAATGATGGGATCATATTAATGGTCAGACACACATAAGCTGGGTCAAACAAGAACCTATAATCCATTATTATAAACACAGGAGAACCAAGTCCCCACGAGGGAGAAGCAACAGCCACAACAAGACTCCCAAGGAATAATACCGCAATTATCAGATAGATTGTCAAACGAGTACGCTTTAAAAAAAGGGGGGCAGGGGACAGGAAAAGAGAGACTTTCAAAAAAGACCAGGTAAATTAGTAAATTTTTTAGAAATAAGAACTATAATCACTGAAATTAAATACTCAATGGATAAGAATAAGAGTTGAAGAAAGAAGCTAGGAAGGCCTATCTGAAGACATTATCTCACTAGAGCACAGAAGTTCTCAAATGCTCAAACTATCAACACGATTGTATTTCAAGCTAAAATAGTATTCAAGAAGAAAAATATAATAAAAATCATTTGACAAAGAGTGAGAAAGTTTACTAATACAGAACCTCGCTAAAAAAAAAATTCTCTAAAGGATGTACTTCGGGTGGGAAAACATATATACACACACGCGCACATGTATAATCTGGTATACGAGGTTACCAGAGAGATAAATAGAGAGCTGATATTCACATAGGCAAGTCGTAGTGTATAAAACAACACTCCACACACATCCAAAAAGGCATTTGGAGGTAAAACATACAAGATGAAACTAAAGCAATGGTGGGTGATTGTATTTAAACCATTTCATGGTCCTTTTATGCTTCAAGTGAGAAGTAAAAAGAATTTGGTCTTGTTTTGTTAGAAATCATGTTAAAATTTTAAGGCCAACCACTAAAAGAAAAGAATTAGACTGTATAAGTTGAAAGGGGAAAGTGGAGTTTAGAAATTCAGCCAAAAGAGAGTACAGGAAAGGGAAGGAAGAACAAACAAGATGAAGACAGCAAAATACGATGATAGAAGTGAGACAAAATACATGGATCTTCCAAATAAATGTAATGTAGACTAAACTCAATATTTAAACTTCATGTTTAGATAAAAACCAAAATAATGTCATACAAAGCCCCACCTATATGCTTATAGGCAAGAGATAGACCTAAACAAAAAGACACAGAAGACTGAAAGTATAGGGATGGAAAATATATTAGGCAAACGTAAAGAACGCTCTCCAAATGCCACACAAAATAGATTTAGTCAGACTATAGAAGATGTAAACATCAAGAATTATTATGCTTGATCCATGAATTTTAAACCCTATTCACAAGGATTAGCAGTTTATGCAAAGAGCCCACATATGAGGCCATAACACAAATCTCAACAAATGCCAAAGAATCCGAATTCAGACAGACCACACTGGCAGCATTATTTTTGGAACTAAATTTGTTATGAAAGAGCAAAAGGCTAGTAATACCAAAGACAGTTTTAGAGAAGAAAAACAAGACTGGGATACTTTCCCTACCAGATATCAAAATGTATTTAAAGTTACAATAATATAAGGCAGTGCAGAATTAGCAAGAAGACAGGCTAACAGAACAGAGAGTCCCAGAAACAGCCCCACCCGTGTATGGAAGTGTGATGTACAGCAGATGTGTCACTGCAGATCCAGGGGAAAAGAATGGAACATTTGATAATGTGGCTAGGACAGCAGATTACCCACATGGGAAAATAAAAAGCTGAACCCTAACTCACATCATTCATAAGAATCAGTACCAGGGAGGCATAAACCAGAAAGTGAACAGTCCAAACTATAAATCTTTCAGAAGGAAATATAGAAGAAAACGTTTGTTGCCCAGGGGAGAGAGAAGGATTTCTTAAACAGGATATAAAAAGCACAAATCCTATGAGATAGAAAATCAGATTTTACTAAAATTAAAAACTTTTCTTTGTCAAAAGGCACCATAAAGGCAACAAGATACATTATAGACTGAGAAAAGTTATCTTCAACACATATAACTGGCAAAAAATATTAATATCTAGAATATAAAAGAAGTCCTATGAATCAATAACTGTGGGTCTATCTGATTCTACAGTATATATTCTTTTTTTACCCTGTTAGCTATGCTTCTGCCTTTAACTGAAGATAAAAATTAATAAAATAGGAGAGAAAGAGAAAAGGCAATGCAGTTGTGGTAGACAATTGGCAAAGATGACAGTGATGATTCCTCCCATCCCTTTAAGCACGGATCTTTGTGTCAATGACCCCACCCCATGAATTTGGGTTGGCCTGGTTTGTGACTTGTTTGGGCCAACAGAATGTGACATAAGTGGTGATATATGAAGCCTTCTGAGCTAAGGCTACAAGTGGCTTTGCAGGTTCTTGTCTGGTCCCCCAGGAACCCTGGACCCACCATACAATGAAACCCCCAAGCTAGTTTATCGAGGATGAGAGACCTCAAGGAAAGAGGGGTCCAGCCAACCAATCACCAAATATGTGACTAAGGCCATCTTAAACCAGCCCCAGCCAAGCCGAGATGACAAAGTCACAAGAGTGACTGAGGCAAGGAGAGCAGAACAACCGTCCAGCTGAGCCCCGCCCAAACTGCTGAGCACAGTGAGCAAATTAAATGGTTGTTTTGGGTGGTTTGTTACATAGCAGTAGATAGCCAACACATGGTTAGGGGGAACTTAGTCATCTAAGAGAGCCAGAGAGGCAGGAATTGACAGTGGTGCCCTTCAAGAATGCTGAAGAGAGACACTGGCATGGCAGGAACAGGGAATCCAAACCAGGAAAAAGTCCTGTTTTTGCTCTCACACTTCAAGGCCTTCTCTGAACACTTTCCAGCTGAAGAGGCTTATAGAACACCATTGTTGAGTTTCTATGCAACCCCATACAAACACAGATTTGCGACTTCCTACTCTTCCTTTACCACAAGAAACCTTCCTCTAAGAGAAGACCCTGAAGGGATTATTCCCTTTGTGGTGGAGGTAGCTGTCCCCATTTAATTACCAGTACACATGCAGACAGCTCCAGAAAGCTGAAGACAAGGCTGAGAGGTGGTTGAGGAAGTAATCAAAGCAGGGAACTTCCCGTCCCACTTCACTCTATGCCCAGCACTTAGCACATCACCACCTGGCATAAAAGAGGCGCCAGTTAACGCGTGGCAGCACAGAGAGGAAGCAGAGCCAAAACTAAAGAGACAAAGGATGAGCGGGGGTATACACTGGAGAATTATTCAGCCATAAAAAGGAAGGAAATCTACTCTTTGTAAAAACATGGATGGACCTTGAGGGCATTATGCTTAAGGGAAATAAGTCAGTCAGAGAAAAGCAAATACTGTATGATCTCACTTATGTGTGGAATCTAAAACAAAACAAGCAAAACAAAAACAAACAAAAAAACCCTCACAGATACAGAGAACAGATTAGGGGTTGTCAGAGGTAGGGGGTTGGGGGGCAGGTGCGTGAAATGGGTCAAAAGGTATAAATTTACAGCTGTAATGCATAAGTCCTGGGGATGTCATGTATAGCATGACGACTATAGTTAATGCTATGTTGTATATTTGAGATTTGCTAAGAAAGTAGATCTCAAAAGTTCTCATCACAAGAAAAAACATTGTAACTATGTGTGGTGATGGATGTTAACTAGACATTGTGGTGATCATTTTGCAATGTATACAAATATCAAATCATGATGTTGTACACCTGAAACTAATATAATGTTATATGTCAGTTCTACCCCAATTAAAAAAAAAAAAAAGACGAACAGTGGGTGGACAGTCTCAGAGAATGAGGCAGTACAGGACAGGGCTGAGGCCCAGCAGGACAGGACCTACAGACTATCTCAAAAGCTGCCATAAATAACGTTCATTGTTGTGAACAGGTGTGATCATTTCTCTGCTTCTTCAAATTATTTTCACATCATAATGTGATTGTTTTGTGACTGAGGAAACCTTTGCTGCTAGCACGTCCCACTCACCATTAGCCGGATAGACAACAATGAGGTCAGGGGCAGTACAAACACATGAATGTAAGCTTACATTTTGATTTATCTTTGATTTACTTGGATGAGATGCATTCACCAAGAATTTAATGGAGGAAGGAAAAAAATCTTTGCCTTATGAGATACATGAACAATGTAAGTTAAACTAGCAGATTCTCCAATTCAAACATTTCCGAAGAGGAACCAATCATAACTGGTTATTGAGTGAAAAAAACGACTGAGGGGAAGGGAGTAAGAAAAGGTTAGACGTGGCCAATAAAGACATTTAGCTGGAATCTCATCATTAAGCAATTTGCTTTTCAGCCATTTTACTGTCATATAAGAATAAGAATTCCATAGACACACTCATATAAGATCAGCATAAACACCTGCCCCTCCCCCAAGCTAAGAAAACAAAACCGAAACAATTTATAAAGGAAAAAAAAACTGGGGAGAGCTAAATATACACTATGAAAAAAAAAAGGAAAAACACTACAATTTTAACTTGGGAGACAAATAATAACTTCTTTCCAACCAAATTTCACAAAACCCCAGTGTCTGTTTCTCTCCAGAGAACATTTTTTTAATCCATAAAAACTGTAGATATAGCCCTTCCCAATCCTATCAGCTTGTTGTGAAACTCAAATAATATATAATCCACTAACGTTCTTTAAAATGATACAGATGGAGGCTCTTAATCTCTGAACCGACATTTTTTTCCACACACAGGACTCAACGGGTGTCATTAATCAAATGCAGCTGGAAGTCAGGACTAGGTGTTAGGGTTTCCCTAGCAGGGCCCACAGAAGTGGGCCATGTGCTGTGTGACGATAAGCATCGCACACAGACAGTTTACGAAACGCACATGGCTCCACATTTTATCAACAAACAACTAGAAGGCCATGTGCTACTGGTATATGTGAGACTTCAGTGAATCTGGAGAATGGGACCATATCTGTTTGTAGGAAGGTAAATCTGTGCAGTTCCTCTTTCTTGGCTGCCCCTCCTGCTGTCTGGTTGTCTTCTGTTTGCAGAATGGAGCACCAGACAATCCGCACGGAACATCAGCCCAAGATAGAACCTTGCATTTCACAGGCACTGCAGGGAAGCAAGCACTGCCTGGCAAATCAAAGGCTGCTGAGTGCTTAACGACTCCTTGCTCTGACCAAGATGCCTTGGCTCTCCTGGCTGTCACAGAAGCCTTTCCTGTTACAGCAAAGGGTGCTTCATCTACTTCCTGCAGGAGGGCTATCTGTGCTCACTGTGGATTGCCATCTTTCACTCAGCATCAGACAGAGTAAGATCAAGGGGGCTGACTCTCCAAACCCAAGGCTGGCCCTAATTGTCTTTAACAGGTAGAAACCAGTGCTAAAGTCAAATGAATGTGAGCCTTAAGGACAGAACTTAGAGACAAACAGACATTTTGAAGCCTTGGAAAGATACCATGTTTGCCCCTTGAATTATGATTTTTATAACTTGCATAAAATTGGGGGCTTTTGTTTTTCTGAAACTTATTTTTAAAATAATTTTAGATCTAGATTTAGGCATAGAACCCGTGTCCCCTGCATCGGCAGGTGGACTCTCAACCACTGCACCACCAGGGAAGCCCTGCTTTCCTATATTGACGTTCACTGTAACAGTTCCCTAACTGGGGAGTGTAGGTATATACATCAACCAGGCCAGTGCTTTCAACTGGAGACTTTGCCCCTGTGGGGACATTTAGCAATGTCTGAAGATTATTTTTGACACAACTTGGGGGGAGGGGGTTAAAAACGACTAGCTGAGAGTTATCTGTAGGAATACTGCTAACGTGAAGGCACAGGACAGCCTCCCACAACAAAGAATTATCTGGCCCCAAATGTCAGTAGCACCAGATGAGATCAGTATTCAAAATAAATCACACAGGAACATTACAGAGGCTTTTTGGAAAGCTCACAGAAACAGTTTTGCAACTTCCTATGCCAGCTTCCCCTTCACTTCAGGCTCTTTCTAAAATAATAGCCACTGAAGGAACTAGCTTTTTGCCTGGACCCTCTTCCCCCATTTTCTTACCAGTCTGTCCCTAAACAACTGTCAGAAAAAAAAAAAAGAAAAAGAAAAAGAAAAAAGATGAATAGCCCCAGGAAGATTTCAGCAAGGACACGTGGATGGCCAATGGCCAAGAATGGAAACTGAGTCTTATTGAGAGAACACTTAGGATGGAATCTATTCTCCAGTCCCTGGCTTTCCAAGCCAACACGGCAATCCAGTCATCACGTGTCCCTCCTATACCGAGGAAGAGGAGGATAAAGGAGTTTACCTACCAGGTCGGCATTACAGAAATCTCAATGAAGCAGACCACAGAATGTTATCCACAAACACCCCTGTAGATGGTCTGCATGGGACAATAAGATTCCAATCATCTTACCATGCCACCCAGATGAAAAAAAGAGGATCAATAACCAAGAATAGTCGGTGACCTAAGGGAGTAGCCTCCAATCTTAGTTGCACGTTAGAATCACCTAAGGATTTTTAAGCAACCATCTAACACGTGCAAACACAGCCCCGACCTCAGACCAAGGGAACCCTGATCTCTGAAAAGGGGCCCAGGGGTCTCAGCCTTCTAGACTGCAGAATCTACTTCTTTCTACCTGGGGAAGGAAACTACCTTAAGTATACTTCATAAACTTAGTTATCAGACAATCCACCTGGTGCAGATTGAAGTGGAAGAGAGGGCAGTGAGGAAATCAAAACCGAGCAGCCTCTGGTTACTAGCTAGAGAATCTTCCCATCCCCACAAGAGACTGTGCTTTGAATGCATAACATTTGAGTACCTCTTAGAACATATTCTAAACACCTCACTCAGTCATTCCTCACAACAACCGCGTTTGACAGTGGTGTGGTACGATCCCCATTTTGTGCACAAGGACACGGGGCACAGAGAGATTAAGCATAATCTGTTCAAAGTCATGAAGCTAAGAAACATAAACATAGGACTCATTCCCAAGGAACCTGGTTCCAGAGCCCACTCTTGGCCACTAGGTAGTGATATTTCTACCTCGAGGAAACAAACCTCTCCATAAAAGAGGCTTCAGAAATAATCCAGCCCGGAAAGCTAATCACATATTTCAATCAGAATTCCACAGGCCCAGCCTCCTACAGACGGGCACCAGCCTCCTACAGACAGGCACCAGCCAGGGTGCCTGTGGACACGGCCAGGCCCTCCATCAAGGCTGCCTCACATCCACTATGACCACCCTAAGATGGTCCCGACATCAAACCTCAAATCCGTCACTCCGGAGGCTTCTTATTTTTAGTTACTTCTATATTTAGATGAAGGCTATAGTCCAGCCTGCCCATTGTACACACTTTCTCAGTTGTTTTCTATTGTCATTGCAGCTGTCTGTGCACACTGCCTCATTATGGAACCATCTTTCAGGTTATTTTATCCTGTTTACTTGCCCCCTCTTTTATCTTGCACTGGTAAATAGGGACTAGGAAATGGCAGCAACCAGGAGGCAGACACGCTGAGACCCAGGTGGGGAGCCTGAGTGACTGCTTGCTTCCAGGCAGTCTGATGGGGCCGCCACTACTGAGAGCATCTGAGAATTCTTCTGGAACTTATTAATGTTGAAACCAACTTAGAAACTTTCCAGAAAACCCACACTGTGACTTTACTTTCATGCTGTATTCCTGAACCAAGTAGATTACCTAACTTGACCACGCACACTTGGCTCTGAAGGATTTTTGATCCCTACAAAATATTAAAAGGTGAAGCAATTAAAAAACAAAGGACTACACTAAAATGTTAAGTATGAGAACAGAATCATGTCATAGTCATCATTATAGCCTTCCACATCCAGATTAATGTCTGGGACAGACAGAGCAAATACTTAAGAAATGTCAGTTCCAAGTTATGATCTGGAAACAAATAACTAAATCTTCTACGATGATTCCAAAATGAAAGTTTTAATGTGGTTTAAACAACAGTAGGTTCAGTGGATGTAGCATGCAGATTACCAAGGTGTCTGGTCTGAAGGAGGATGTAAGGTCAGCTGCTGACAGGATAGGGCTATATATACAAAATATACTCATATTCCCCAGACACCTATGTACAAACACATTTTTAAATTAAAAGAAAAATTTAATAAAAGGTTTTAAAACTTGGCAAACTGTGTGCGTGTGCAAACACACGCACACATACACAAATCTTTTCTCAAAAGAAAGAAATATATCAAAACTATGATTGTGTTTAAAGGAACAAATCCTGAGCAATCACACTTTATATCAGGGGTCTGTAAAGGGCCAGATAGTAAATATTTTCAGCCTTGCAGACCATGAGTCCCAGTCATAACTACTCAACTCTGCCATTGTGATGGGAAAGCAGCCAGAGACAAAACATCAATGAATGGGCGTGACCGTGTTCTAATAAAACTTTATTCACAGAAACAGGCCATAGTCTGGGTTTGGCCAGTGGGTCTTAGTTTGCCAACACCTACTTTATATCCATAACCCACAGGAAGGGCTCAGACAGGAAAAAAACATCCAAAAAAGGTTGAGTACACACTGTTGTTTGTAGTATGTACATCCAGACCTTATAAAGTCCTTTCAATAACCTAATCTAACACAACACGCCTTACTCAGTCATTTTACAGAAACCACTGTGAAAGGAGTTTTACGGGATTGAGCCTGCCATCTTGTGGTCACATAAAAGAACAACCTTCATGGTATCCATTCCCTATCATGAAGGGTACACAGCTCCCTGGTTAGATAAAGACAAATACCATATGATATCACTTATATGTGGAATCTAAAATATGACACAAATGGACCTATCTGTGAAACAGAAACAAAATCAGGGACATACAGAACAGACTGGTTGTTGCCAAGGGGAAGGGAGGCGGGGGAGGGGTGGAGTGGGAGTTTGGGGTTAGCAGGCGTAAGCTATTATATATAGAATGGATAAACAACAAGGTTCTATATTCAATATCCTGTGATAAACCATAAGAGGAAAGAATATGAAAAAGAATGTATATATATATATGTATCACTGAGTCACTTTGCTGTACAGCAGTAATGAACACAACATTGTAATTCAACTGTACTTCAATAAAAAATTAAAAAAAAATTTTTTAAAGGGTACACAGCTCCCTGGGGCCCTTTTCTAAAGATGTGATTGGCGTGTGGGTACTGCAATGACAAAATGAGTCAGAAGTCAACAGTAACTAAGTGTGATTGATTCTCTCGAGCCTCAACTTGTCAAATTCTCCTAGGGAACCATCCAATAAAAGGATGAACTGTCACAAGGCGTCCGCCTGTGATTTATTCTTACCAAGCCAAGCTTCAGAAGGGACTTCGAAAAATAAGAATACTCAGAGTACCTACACTCAGAAGTGGAAAATGAAGACTTCTTTTAACCCGAGTTTTAAAGAGAAAATAAATCCCAAACCCCAGCTTACCAAATCAAGCCCAACTCTAGAACCAGGTCATGGTGAGATAAGTGACAGCAGTATCTGTTCCCCTATGGGCTTGCTCCCTGATTCTCCCGCTGAACAAGAATGGGCGCCTGTGTAGCAAAGTGAAGAAAACCTAAGCCTCGTACCAGGAAACAAACTCAGGAGAGAGATGCAAGCAAGTAAGAAGAGTGTAAGAGGAGCAGGGCCCACATGAAAGATGTCTTCGCAGGGTCCTGAGGAGCTTGGTGGGGTGCCAGGAAGGCTCCCCGGGGCAGGGAGCATTCAAGCTGTTCCTTTCTGAATGAGCATAAAGTTGCCAGATGGAGTGGGAAGAAACGTGTAAACAGGAGAAGTGGCAGATGGGGCAGGGCAGGGGGTTCCACCGATGGGCTCTTGTCCAGACTCTAGGTCACGAGGGCCCAAGAGAAAAGTTGACCAAACACCAGTTCTGGGCACATTTCTGCTCTGGCCATCTCACCCCACATCTTCCTCTTCCACAGAAGGAAAAGCAGGGCTGGGTGATGGTGCCGTGGACGGCAGGGAAGATAGCACCAAGAGCCCCAGCATCTTAAGTGACTCCTGGCACTTCTGTGTCTCCAACTCTCGTCCACAGCCAAGAGACAGTGGCCTCTACCCACGTATCTTTCTCCCAAATGACCAACAAGAGCAGCACGACAAAGCTTTCCATTGCAGCCAAACAGCAGACCCACCGGCTCAAGAGTTCCTGGCCCCTTTGAAATTTCGACAGGAAGCTCAGTAATCTGCTCATCTTACACATCTTAGCTGACCTGCCAGATGCAGGAAATCCACAGAAATACGCAAGCCACGTGGGCAGCCTCCGAGGGGCAGCCCGGTGCGCAGCCATACCTGTGTTGCTGGTGAGAAAGGCGAGAGGGTTCTCGCTGAGGTCGGCGGGGCCGTCCAGCCGGAGGGGCGGGCTCCCCAGCAGCTCTGTTTCTCCCTCCAGCTCGGGGTAGGTCCTCACCAGGAGGCCCAGGGACAGCTGCGCGAGGAAATCTTTGAGCACGGAGGCATTCAGGGTGCCCGCAGCGCGATTATTGATCTCAAGAATCTCATCTCCCGCTTTCAGGCCTGCCAACGCGAGACGGAAAATGTTTAATGTCACACACGCATAAAAGCAGCTGCAGCATCAAATCAGATCACTGCATCTTAGACGCCCGGTTTCGAAAGGGCACACTGAGCTCTCCTGTTATAGGTGTTGCTGCAAACAGGCTGTAGTGCGCAAAGGGGATCATCAGGTGATCGCGTGGTCTTTGGGTCTGGAAGGTTCTAGACTGGGATGTCACAGCACGCCTATCCCGTCCTGAATACACCAGCTAAACAAATTTATTCCTTCTTGAATCTATGTGCTCTAAGCAGCTGCCAATTGCTCCTCGCAAATGCTAATTCTGGCTATCGTCCTGGCATTTTGAGGGGAAAAGACGGAAAGGCTCCCCGACTGCAGCCATTTCCATGCCTTCTTGTGCTACGGTGGGCACGTGTGCACAGTCAGCTAAAGTCTATGAATCATTTCTACGGAATCAAAATGCAGGCGTCTCCTTGGCTACAACCACTGAAGGTCATCTTATTCCAAACACACTGAGAGATGATAGTTTACGGAACCAAATGCAATCATATTCTCCCCTCCCCCACCTTTTATTTGAAACTACATCAGGACCTTGGGGTGAATGGCCTTTTGAAGGTCCCCAAAGGTTCTGCTACTTTTGCAAAGCATGCTGGGGAGCTGCCGAAGCTTGGGACCCAGAGGAGCGGCTGTGAACCAGCTCAGCCTAGGAGAACAAGAACTTGTGACTGACCCGGGGCAGGTCCACCTGACATTACAAGAACATTCCAGCAGTTTGAGAGAGGGAGAGATTAGGGAAGAACAGGAGAGGAAATAAGGTTTCCCTTCAGTTAAGAAGAAGAAAGGAGTCTGATTCTTATTTCCTAAGAATATTTCTTATTTTCTAAGTTTGTTTGTGAAAAAACTAACTTGAAAAAGGGAGTGACTGAAGGGCAGAGACAAAGGATGAACTGCCAAATGCAAAGCCACACAGTCCCTCAGGCACACCCGCAGTTCTCACTCTGATTCCGCAGAAAAATAATTCCGCAGAGAAGTTCTCACTTCCCAACTTCACCGGGTCACACCTATCGGCCAGCTTTACTCAGGTTTCCAAAATACTTGAAATCAATTTTCTATCATAAAATACTCCAAGAAACATCGCAGGTGAGGAGGCAATGGGGGAGAAATGAGAAGGTTTTCCTCCACGTCAGAGGCAGAATTCTGGGAGACTAACCATTCCATTTTTTAGGTGAAAGATTTTGGCATCACAGCATTTGACTTGAAAACACAAAATTTCCACATGTGAAAGGCAGTTATTGGTTTTTAAGTGTTCTCTTGGAGACAATTCTTTTCGTTAGATATTAGAGGAGGTAAAATAAGGAGAAAAAGAAAAAAACGACTTAAAAACTAAAACCATCTGTAAGTTTTTTGTTTTTTAAAAAGAATTTTTAGGTTTGCGGGAATTCCCTGGTGGTCCAGTGGTTAGGACTCTGGGCTCTCACTGCCTAGGGTCCGGGTTCAATCCCTGGTCAGGCAACCAAGATCCCGCAAGCCACTCGGCCAAAAACTAAACAAATAAAAATAAAATAATTAAAAAAAAAAAGAATTTCTAGGTTGCTGTGACTGGCTGAATAACAATATGTAGTGGGTTGAAGGGTGGCCCCTAAAAAGATATGTCCATGTCCCAAAACCTGGGAATGTGAGCTTATTTGGAAACAATATCTTTGCAGCTGTAATTCAGTAAAAGATCTTGAGATAAAATCAAGCTGGATTATCTGATGGGTCCTAAACCCACTGAAAAGTATCCTTGTAAGAGACACACAAAAGAGAGACACAGAGAGAAGAGGAGAAAGTTATGTGAAGACGGAGGATGAGATTGGAGTAGTGCTGCCACACCTGGAGCCTCCAGATGAAGGAAGAAGAAAGGATTCTCCCCTAGAACCTCCCAGGGACCACAGCCCTGCACACACCTTGGTTTCAGACTCTGTCCTCCATAACTGTGGGAGAATAAAGTTCTGGGTTTTTTTTTTTTTTTCCTAACATCTTTATTGGAGTATAATTGCTTTACAATGGTGTGTTAATTTCTGCTTTATAACAAAGTGAATCAGCTATATGTATACATATATCCCCATATCCCCTCCCTCTTTCATCTCCCTCCCACCCTCCCTATCCCACCCCTCTAGGTGGTCACAAAGCACTGAGCTGATCTCCCTGTGCTATGCGGCTGCTTCCCACTAGCTATCTATTTTACGTTTGGTAGTGTATATATGTCCGTGCCACTCTCTCACTTCGTCCCAGCTTACACTTCCCCCTCCCCATGTCCTCAAGTCCATTCTCTACGTCTGCATCTTTCTGCCTGTCCTGCCCCTAGGTTCCTCTGAGCCATTTTGGTTTTGGTTTTGTTTTTAGATTCCATATATATGTGTTAGCATACGGTATTTGTTTTTCTTTTTCTGACTTACTTCACTCTGTATGACAGACTTTAGGTCCATCTACCTCACTACAAATAACTCAATTTCCTTTCTTTTTATGGCTGAGTAATATTTCATTGTATACATGTGTCAACTGTATCTTCTCTGGAGAAATGTCTATTTAAGTCTTCTCATTTTTGGATTGGGTTGTTTGTTTTTTTTTGATATTGAGCTGCATGAGCTGCATGTATATTTTGGAGATTAATCCTTTGTCTGTCGCTTTATTTGCAAATATTTTCTCCCATTCTGAGGGTTGTCTTTTCGTCTTGTTTATGCTTTCCTTTGCTGTGCAAAAGCTTTGAAGTTTCATTAGGTCC